>NC_137606.1:50199389-50221889 GCF_963280865.1 Gymnoscopelus braueri
AGCCTTTGGAAAGAGGAAGAGTGGAGAGAGACGGAGATAGAGAGAAGGAAAGGAGAGCGAGGAGAGAGACAGAAAGGGATAATGGAGGGCAGGGCATGGCAGGGAGGGAGGAAGAGGGAGGCTAATGGAGGGATGGGGAGGGAGAGAGAGGTATAGTAGAGGGAGGGACAGACAGACAGACAGAGAGAGAATGGAGGGATGGGCATGGGAGAGAGAGAGAAGGAGGGAGATGAGGGAGGAGGGAGGAGAGAGAGAGAGGGGAGGGAGGGATAGAGAGAGGGAGAGAGAGATGAATAGAGATGTGTGGTGGATGAATAGAGGGAGGAGCAGGTGCACAGAGGGTCATGTGACTGAGCACAGGTGTGTGACAGGTGCTGAGACCACAGGAGAGGAGAGATCATTATGTAAATAATATGTAAACATGCCTTAAGTTCACATCTATCTTCCTACCTACCTACCTACCTACCTGTCTGTCTGTCTGTCTGTCTGTCTGTCTGTCTGCCCGCCCGTCCGTCCGTCCGTCCGTCCGTCTGTCCGTCTGCCTACCGCACCTATCTATCTATCTATCTATCTATCTATCTATCTATCTATCTATCTATCTATCTATCTATCTATCTATCTATCTATCTATCTATCTATCTATCTATCTATCTATCTATCTATCTATCCATCCATCCATCCATCCATCCATCCATCCATCCATCCATCCATCCATCCATCCATCCATCCATCCATCCATCCATCCATCCATCCATCCATCCATCCATCTATCTATCTATCTATCTATCTATCTATCTATCTATCTATCCATCCATCCATCTATCTATCTATCTATCTATCTATCTATCTATCTATCCATCCATCTATCCATCTATCCATCTATCCATCTATCCATCCATCCATATGGATGTATGTTTAAAACAGTGTTTGGTCACAGTAAATGAAAGGTCACTCTGTCCCAGTATAGTTAAAAATAGCCTTTTTGATGATTCATACTAGTAGCCCACCCACCCATGTACTGTATAGGTATATGTTTACAACCTGTCAGACACATCAGCATGATGCTGAATAAAGCTAAAGCAGCCTGAATAACCTCTACTATATACATATGAGACAGTAGGAAATAAGTTATATTCTCTCTCGTGGTGATAAACGTGGCTCTCCATGTTGTCGTCTTGTTGTCTGCTTGTCCTTGTGCTGCACTCTGCGCTGTGCTATTTGTATGAAAGGTGACCATAAATTATATGATTCTTTTTTAAAGATTTATTTTGTGGCTTTTCTGCCTTTATTGATAGTATACAATAGAGCGAGACAGGAAACAGTGAGAGAGAGATGGGGTGTGACACGCAGCAAAGGTCATCGGGCTTGGGGATTCCTTCTTGATCAGTGGTTCTCATCCTCCCCTTTCTGGATCAGGGCCCACACTTTTACATTACAGTCATTTAGCAGATGCTTTTATCAAAAGTGACTTACAATAAGTGCATTCAACATAGGTAGGGAACGAAAATACTAATCACCAGAAGTCTTAAGTGCAGTATACCTTAAGTGCAGTATACGTAGCGCTAAGGTAAAAGTGCAATATATCAGCTACCTACTTTCTTAAACAGATAGGAAATCGAATAAACAAGATCCAATAAAACAACAAAACAACAGCTCGTACAACTAGTTAACAACAAGTAGGCAAGGCGAAGAGGAAGGGTAGTGTTTCCTGAAGAGGTGGGTTTTCAGCCTGCGGTGAAAGATGGCCAGTGACTCTGCTGTCCTGACATCAGTGGGGAGTTCATTCCACCACTGTGGGGCCAGAACAGAATATAGCCGTGGGGGGGGCACATAAATGTATGCATAATGTTACAGTATATTATCATTAAAATCTTTGTTTTGCCAATTATTTGGGGTACACACTTGCAATACCCTGGTGGCCCACCAGATGGAGAACCACTGCTCTTGCTCATGTCTGCAGTGGAACCACTTGGACCCTGTAGCATTCCTGCTCTGAGCATTTCATAAGCTGAGAATAGAAGACGTCACTAGTGTCACTTTAGATTTCTTTGGCTATTCAAAAATAGCAGATATTCAAGCTATGAGCTTCTGATCTGCTATTTTTGAAAAATAAATCGTGAAAATGTGTGCAAATCTTCGAATATGTATATACATTTTTAACTCAAATCTTTGCTTCTGGGGGTCCCTGGAACAAAATATTTTGAGATGGGGGGGGGGGGGGGGGGTTCCAAGGACAAATAGGCTACATATCATTTTGGGTGGTCCTTGACATGAAAAAAGTTTGAGAACCAGAACCACCGATACATAGCAAAACATTTTTTTCAACTGTTGGATTTGTAGAATCCCCAGAAGCAAAGATTTGAGTTTTAAAATATATATATATTCAAAGATTTGCACACATTTTCATAGGGTTATTTGTCAAAAAAAACAATAATCTACAAGGGATATTTTATGGTTTAAATTAATATATTGTTTGGTTAAAACAAAAAGGTAATTTCTTTGTGTCATCACTTTTAAATTCACTTGTTTTATCTGTGTCCTTTGTGAGTTCTCTATTGGATAAAATTGGTATCCCGGCCTGAAAATGCATTTTCTGTTTAATCAAGAGCTGGAGGGACGGAGAGACCCCTGTTACTGGACAAACACTCTATATCAATGAGTACTAGAATATAAAGCAATTTAACACTTGTTTTAAAAAGGAACATCACTTACCCTACCTTTAATTAGACATAATAGACTTTAGAGCAGCTGTTAGCAAAGTGAGCTAGCCTACTAGTCTAGTAGGCTACAGTTTGTGGATTGATCTAGGGCAGTGGTTCTCAAACATTCTCATGTCGAGGACCGCCAAATTGATAATGTTCTTGGCCATGGACCCCCATCTGAAAAGAGTTGTGCCCCCCATACATTTAAAAATGTTATCAGCGAGCTCACAACGACTATTTTCAAATAGCCAATGTAAATAGGGTTAAAGTGGTTAAACAGATCCCTTGAGAACCACTGTGATCTATGGGTAGTAGGGTACGCAAAAATAAATCTGTGATTTAGATCACCTAACTCCTGTTGAATAGCTGACTGGAATGAAGTCTCATTTCCAAAAATAATTGCATGCACCCATAGTGTAACAAATCATAATTTCAGAAAAAAAATTAATAACTGACTGTGTGAAATGAGCAGGGTCGTTAAATTTGGCTGGAACATAGTCCTGCCTACACAATAATTAATTACTTATTTTCTAAACTAAGAAAAGTCCAAAAGTGATGAATAATAACAGAGAAATCTGATCACCATTGATGTAATTATTCTAGTGATTGAGTTCTGTAGGCGTACAGGAAGACATCTTGAGTGAGGGCTGCTGCCAAGCAAAAGCCACAATTATTGTAACCTTGAATCAGCTACAGTTTCAGCTGCTCTTTTCGGTCTCTTTCCTCTCTCACACACACACATGCACGAACGCATGCACTATATCAGTGGTTCTCAAACTTTTTCATGTCAAGGACCCCCAAAATGATATGTATTTGGGTGCGGACCCCCCATCTCAAAAATATTATAATATATATATTATAATATATTTTGTGCCAGGGATTTTTCAAAAATAGCCAAAGTATAAAATATGATTAAAGTGGTTAAAATGATTGTGAAGCTATACTAAAAAATGCTGGGGACCCCCTGGTACCGCCCCAAGGACCCCTGGGGGTCCCCGGACCCCACTTTGAGAACCAAAGCACTATATAACCTTGCATCAGCTGATACCTTTGGTAACAATTTATGCTAATATGGTAAATATAAGAATATTAAAAAACAAAACAATTTTGTATACTTCCTCCTCTGTAGTGCTGGAGGTACTCAGCAGGATGTAGACTGGCTCAGGGGATACATGATGACTTTTAAACGTTTAGAAACCGCTGACTTAGTAAATAGATCTTTTGTTTAAAAGAGCACTTCACCCATTTTCAACCTTATCTTCATATAATCGGTCCTCACTAATGTAATGCTCATTGTGAGATGGCACCATTGCTGTGTAGTCACTCTGTCTCAGATGAGGGCTGTAAACAAATTGAAATCCGCCTGCCAATGACATCAACAGTAGGCAGGCTTGGTAATATCGAACCAGATTTTATTTTCTTTTTTATTGATGCAAGAACAGTGGCTTCTATTTCAGCTGGCTAACTTTCCAGGAAGAGAAAGGCTGTAGTTTCTTTTAACTTGGAATCCCCCCAATGATGATGTCATTGGTAGGCATCTTGTAATGAGCATTAGTGAGGACCAATTGGAGATAAGGTTGAAAATGGGTGATGTGTTCCTTTAAACAATATCACATGAGAGGGAGTGATCAGTGATGCTGTTCTGTATGCCACAGCTGTGCTCATTAACAGTAATCCCTCTCGTTTGATATTTTACATTTATAAGTTTAAGATAGATAACAGCCTAACGAACCGTTAGGGTTATTATTACAACAACACCTGGAGAGGAGTGACAGGGCTTCATAATTAAAAGTCCCAGTGCTGTCATACTCTGGTTCTCAACCTGTGGGTCGGGACCCCCAGGGGGGTCCCCAGATGATTTGCTTAATGTGCAACATTGTTTTCTCACTCAACAGTAAACAAACCAACACACAGTAAGTGTATACAGGGTATCTGCACATTTCTAAAGTGACAATTTAAGTACTTTTTAATAAAATAAGACCATTAAAGTGTCAAAAGTAATCAACAAACTATACTATAAAAACTGGTGAAACATTGGCCAAATTGTCAAATAATATAAAGAGGGAGGCAAACATTTTGAAATTAGCTGATCAGCAAGCTCACAACGCCTCATTGTGAGGCGTTGTGAGCTTGTAGTTCAGATATTTTCTCAAAATGTATCTGTGGAACCCAGTGAAACTAAATGTAATGCCTCAACTCCTACAATTCCAAGTGCTTGTCAGGGTGGGGGGGTCCCCAGTTCAAACATTACCATTTTGGGGGGTTGCGGCCTGAAAAGGTTGAGAACCACTGCTCTATAACAGCAATGACTTGGTCCAACGGTTACATACTGTAACGCCTTAAAGAATATATATGTCACAGTACGTTTGGAGAACCAGTACGATTGAAGACAGAGCGCTCGTTTTTAGGCACGGGGCTCCTTCGGGGCGAGGCGGGGCTTTTCGAGACAGGGTTTATTAGCGAGGCTCGCGAGGAGGAGGAGGAGGACGGCGCTGCGAGGCGGGGGGTTATTACGCGAGGCTCGCGAGGAAGAGGAGCCTCCTCCTCCTCCTCCTCCTCGCGTTTTAAACCGTCCCGTCCTCTCCTTCTCTCCTTCTCCTCCTCCGAGGAGGAGGAGAAGGAGAGCGCGGAGAGGCGGGGCTTTGATGCGCCGACGGAGACCTGTCTTTTGTTGTTCCCCCCCACATAGCAACCAGGAAGCTACGCTAGGGGAACCATAATATCTATGAGGGGAACGCTGAACACGCGTTCACACGCACGGCGCGCCGACTTAGTGGAGCTTGAGGCCGAGGAAGCGCGCCCTCGCGCCTCCAGGCGCGAGTGCCCGCGGTGACCGGCCGACGCTCCACTAGTCGACTCAGCGCCGTTTGATTTGTAAACCGATAGGGACAGAATAGTTCTTTTCATGGATCACTGTGTGTGTGTGTGTGTGTGTGTGTGTGTGTGTGTGTGTGTGTGTGTGTGTGTGTGTGTGTGTCAGGGAGAAAGTAAAACAAAAGCCAGAACACAATAAAAGTATCTAAACAGTCCTGCTTTCAATAAACCAAAAAAAGCATGAGCGCGTGCGCGTGTGTGTGCGCGTGTGTGTTTGTGTGTGTGTGACTGTGTGTGTGTGTGTGTGTGTGGCCATATATGTTTGTGCACAAGCCTGGCTTGTGGCTCCCTCTAGTGCTGGGTGGGTGGTAAAAACGAGCGCGCATTCTTCAATCGTACTGGTTCTCCAATCATACTGTAACATATATACCTCTATAGATTTATAGAAACTTAAAGAATAGACCTCTATAGATGTATACAGACCTCTATAGACTTATAGAATCTCGGAATAGACCTCCATCTAATAGACTTGCAGGGTAGAACTCTAAATTATTGATTTTAATTCAGAGTATATCCAGTTTACAAGATCAACAATAAAAAATGACCCGCTCACTGGCATTTTGCAAGGTAGAAGAAAGAATTTAATATGCTACGTTTCGGTCGTGTGGACCTTCCTCAGGCAGACATTAAATTATTTATTGTAGGCCTACAGTGCAAGCTAGCAGTGTGCGGTAAATGTTTTATTGTTGATGTTGTCTAATGTCTTTTGCTTACGCACCTGCTTTTACACAGTTTTAATCTAGGTGTGCGGGGAAAAAAAACAGAGTAAATCCAGTTAAAATAAAAATCCTCTATTCCCGAAAGTTAAATAAAAAAAGTCTAACTATTTTTGTCATTCTTAATTACTTTTAATGCTGTTGTGTTCTACATGAGCTCTGCAAACCGCTCACCAAATTCATAAATGTGTTGTTGTTTTATTGTTATTTTTCTTTATTATTATTATTACTAGGCCTACTACATGTGCACTAGCCAAATGAACTCATTTAGCCCATGAAAGTGCTTTGACCTGCTAAAGCTAGCTGAGGTGGGACACGCTGACTTTCTGAGACACAAAAGAAAAGCATGTGTCCTGAAATGAAGGGAGACGCACACTGTGAGAATTGATGAGGCAGACCATTCTGCACTTTATCCAGTGTTATTTACAACAGTAGCTACAGGAGTCCTTTAACGCTGTGAACAACAGCTCCTCTCTCCGTCTCAAGAGTGTAATTAGATGATGATAACAGCTGTGTACGCCCACACACAATCTCAAAGTAGGGACTTGGTGTCCCTACTTTGGGCACATTTTCAAAAATACTAAAAAAAATGTCCCCCCACCTAAAGAATAGTGAAAATAACATCTACAAGCTTACAACTTTTCAAAATGTGACGCATTGTAAGCTTGTAGACAAGCTATTTATAGTATGGCAAAGTAAAGGACAAACTCAAAATAGGGACACCAGAGCTAAAGCTGCAATCCATAACTTTGATGTTTTGTTGTTGCAATACCTCTTGTAACCCAGTAGGTGTCCTAACCCCCAACAGGATCTACAGGTCTCAATAGAAGAGCAGGTAGACCAACTACAACCACTGCAGTTGTGTTAGTTATCATGTATGAAACCATACTAAATAATGTTATGGATTGCATTGTTTTAAAGTGGTTTGGTGACAAGAATGAACATGATATCTGACCCAACAGTCTTCCATATACCAGTTTGAAGACATACAATAACACACATACACGTACGTAGAGCCAGCCAGATACCAGATTTTCGTGTCCGATGCTGGAGCGTCCTAGACCCCAGATTACCAATGTTTTGACCCAAGTTTTTGAAAACCTTTCATTGAAGATTTTCTCCTATAACGACATGCCCAAAATAGGGACGCCAGGTTGAAAGTGGTTTAAGAATCAGGACACATCAGCTGCATAATCGCAGAGTCATAAAAGTCAAATAATGACTGATATGTCAGCCGAACCCATATATCAGTCAGGCTCTAACATATACAGAACTAATCAGTATATGATCATCATATATCATGCTGTAAATCCCATCACGAACACAGGAAGAGAGGAGCTGCCATTTAAAGCATTAACCAAATAAACGTAACGTTGAACCATAAAAAAAAGAGAAAAAAGGATCATATACAACATAATATTAATAAACAACAGCAGCAGGATTCTGAACATAAACAAAAACATAAACAACACCGTGATGACATTATCCATTACAACGTCATCTTCAACCAATCAGGAGTGTCTATGTGGCACTTGTTTGATGCAGTAGTGTGTGTTAGGGTGTGGTGGGCATGTTGGGTGGTTCTTCTGTCCTAAAAGTATGTTAATATGGTATTAATGAGAGATGTGTTTATTATCAGCATTATTATTTGTATTATTACATAGTTTTGCATGTTTCAAGGCGCCTGCCTTGATGAAACACAGGTAGGTCTATGTGCATATCTGCATAGTGTCTGTGTGTGTGTGTGTGTGTGTGTGTGTGTGTGTGTGTGTGTGTGTGTGTGTGTGTGTGTGTGTGTGTGTGTGTGTGTGTGTGTGTGTGTTCACTAATTGCACTTGAGGACGAGGGTGTGGTGAACATCAGACGGTTCTCTGAAAGTATTTTGGCATTTACTTTTTCTTTCCTTCTTCCAGGAACCGTTCTGGGATCAGTTTAACTAAACACAGGGTTGACTGTCAGCAATACATGCAAATGGAAACACATTCATCGAGACCATTCATCGAGACCGTCGAGACCGTCTTAAAACCAGAATAAAGAATAAAAGGTAAAG
Organism: Gymnoscopelus braueri; assembly: GCF_963280865.1. Lineage (NCBI taxonomy): Eukaryota > Metazoa > Chordata > Actinopteri > Myctophiformes > Myctophidae > Gymnoscopelus > Gymnoscopelus braueri. The sequence continues at coordinate 50,207,732 of NC_137606.1, forward strand.
CCTAATTAATCCCAATGCTAACCTGAATACAACAGCACATCCTCCAGATTGCAGGTCTGTATTATGTATTTTGCTCTATTTGGGTTATTCTTATATTTATCGGTTGAATCATCTAAGGCAGGGGTCTTCAAGAGGGTTTTCAGGCCAAGGACCCCTTAGCAGAGAGAGAGATGAAGAAGGGACCCCAACTACATATTGTATAAAACTGTGTTGCAGATTAAACTTTTTCATAGATGGCTAGATGGCTTCATCGACTTGTTTGACATACATTATCCTTTCTATTAATATGTTGTATTCCAGTTAATGTGTATTTTCAGACAGTTAACCTTTTAAACGCTCACTATTTTGTCAACTTGACCGTTGGCTCTGTACTTGGTCTGCTCTTTTTCACTTGGTCAAGCTCACAACGGCGTTGTGAGCTTGTAGATCTGCTATTTCCAGCTAATGTTCCCCATCAAACAAAGATTTGGCAGACCCCTGTAGTTTATTCTGAGGACCCCCTCTGGATCCCTGACCCCCTGTTGAAGACCCCTGATCAAAGGCCTTGAATGAATGAATTCATATAATTACGTTCAAAACATTTTAAGACCTCTACAGACACTGCACGCCGACAGAGAAGTCATTCTCGGGTGGCGACCTTCGCGCAAGCGGATGGTGGTCACATGACCACTGTACCGGCACCGTCTTAAGCCTAATTTATACTCCGTAGTGCAACGGTGTCGCTTACAAGCTAACAACACGTCACCTTGTTAGCTTGTAAAACTGTTAGGGAGAATACTGAAACTACTTGCGTGCATCGTGTCACGCATCGAATATAGTCGATCTACAAGTTCACAACGCGTCCGGCACGCAACCAAGTATAAATCAGGCATAAGGACAGGGTGTTCCTCCACATGCGTTACGCCCACTCCAGGGCGTAACGCCCTGGAGTGGGCGTCTCTCACTGTCAAGTGAGAAGAGGCTGCCGACTTTACGAGTATTAGAGGAGACACGCGCTTCCACGCGACCAACAGCATTCACAGGGAAAACGCGAGAGTGGGGGAAATAGGCTCTATGCACAGCAGCCACATTGAAATTGGGCCTCTTCCTCACTTCCTTCACAGGTGTTACCAATGATACTAATGAAGACTCTGTTCCATTAGGTCGCACAGTGGTTCTCAAACGTTTTAATTTCAAAGACCATCATAACTCTGAGAGTGTACAAATGGAACCAAATGGACCCGTAAGGGTCCATTTGGTTCCATCTGTACACTCTCAGAGTTACACACCCGTAATGGGGCCATTTGGAACCCCCTCAAGGAACACTTTGAGACCCAGGGATGCAACAGAGTGTTTCCAGTGAGTCAACACATGCACAATATCAGCACCCTGACTCTGTTTGACCAGAATGGAACAGAGCCTTTATTAGTATCATTGGTAAGGAAGTAAGGAAGAGGCCCAATTTCATTCTAATTTGGCTGCTGCGCATAGAGCCCATTAGGAATTAGCATAATGACTAAATTGGAAAAAATATGAACAAAAAAAAAAGCTTAAAAACTGACAAGTCCCTACTACCTAATAGATGTGGTTGTAGGTGTGACTGCAACACGTCACGTCAACGACAACACGCTCCACTACAGCTCACCGAACGCAACATGTTCCACGTCGACACCGTTCAGTCGACACTATTCACCGTTTATTTTTGCCGACGAAGTGAGCAAAAAGCATTTAGTGGTGGACTGGATGGTGAACGGAACACGGTTCCACCATAAAAACAAACAAAAACAAATACAAAAACAGAGAAACAACCCGGACAGAAACTACAGTGAGGTTAGGAAACGGTAAATTCATCAAGTTACAGTACACTGAAACGCATAACTCTGATAAAACATAAAATACAAACCAATGTAGCTCACTGGAGGGAAAAGTGGCGGGAGAAAGGTCAATGTGACATTATTATTATTAGTGTGGGTCTAAAAGAAACATCTCCCTCTCTCACAGATATGACACATCTATACAATTATGATTCATAGTTGCACAATTCTCTTCAGAACACAGAGTGACCAGTATTGAGAGAGAGAGAGAAAAAGAAAGAGAGAAAGGGAGATAGTTTTTTGTATTTTTTTCTTTTTAACATTCTGTGCAAAATCAAACCGAGTCGTCCACCCTGATTTCTAATTCCATCATACGACGGCGCCACGTACCGAAAATACGGCAATCTATAAGCTCACAACGTGTCACATCCGCGGCAAGTTGTGAGTTTATAGATGGTCTGTTTCAGGCACATGACACTGTCGTACGACAAAGTATAAATTGGGCTTAGCCGGTCTCTATCTACGTGTTCAAAGCACCATCTCTTCAGTTCATTCTATGTATATATTTACAGTTACATCTAGTGTATGTACCACCAACCCTCCTCTAAACGGGTTTCAAACAGCTACAATTCAACCCCCAAAACACAATCCACTTTCTTCTAGTGCTCTCCACAGGGTTCAATCTCAGAGTCCCTACTAGTCTTCTACATCATTCGATGGCTGTGGGGATGTAATTAAAGCCTATTCTACAATTGCACTTGTTTCAAATTTCTCTTCATAAGAGTGTCAGCTTCGTCGTTTAACGTATGAACATAAATCCGTTATATTTTTGTGATTATGCGATGTCATTCTAATGATGTACATTTTGTCTCTTTCTTTTCTCAAACAACTAACACTACATGAACAGCAGAGTTGAATGTTGCAGGTTTTTCTTCTGCAACTTGGGGCTTTGTTCAGACTGTACAGCCAAATCGGTTGTGTTTCTGATCTTTAGGACTGACTGTCCACACTGGAAGTGTCCAGACTGGGACACACCTTTTTATTGATTCTTGATTAATTGAATACACAGGACCACAATGGGCTTTTTGTGTTGTCCTTTTAGCATTACTGTATAACTCTACATATGTATTTCTTTTAGCAAACTGTTAATAAAGTATTCAATAAATCAAAGACATCAGATTTGAATCACGTTTCAAGCCACTTAGGAATGTGGTTCAAATCCACTTACAAATCTGTTTCCTTGTGTATTTTCTGCAGTTCAGGCTTGATAAAAACCAATCTGGGCCAGTGTGAACATAACCTTACAGATACCAGTCATCACCCCGTGGACATTTGAAATATCTGAGCCCTGAATTTCAGGTGAAAAAAGAAAAAGAATAAAATGCATTTAGGAATGTCATCATCTCGACTGAGCTGCGGATAAGGTGGAATGACGTGTGAACTGTATTTTAAAGGTGGATTCTCACCTCCAACCTACAGTGTTAAAATTCACCTTGTTCATCACAGAAGGCCTTCAGCAGGTGAGGACACAGGGCACGCAGTGAGGGAGGAAGGAAGTCAGGAAAGAAGGCAAGAAGGGAGGATATAAAAAAGATAGAAAAATTAAGAAAAGTGGCAGACATATCTAGACGATCACCTCACTTGACTTCACTCAAATTAAACCAGGAGGAAGAGAGAGAGAGGAGGACATCAACAGAGGAGGGGACACTTTCAGTCTGGGAGAAAGTCCTTTGAAGGACACCTCAAACGGAACGGAGGAACAGGACGCGTCCTTCCTCTCGACGACTCCTCCTCTAACCCATTAATACCTGGAACGCACCTGTGTCACTTTTAGATTTCTTTAGGCTATTCAAAAATAGCAGATATACAAGCTCGTAGCGCGGCACCGAGTGCCGCGCTACGAGCTTGTAGATCTGCTATTTTTGAAAAATCGTGAAAAAAAATGTTTTACATTTTTTTTCCGAAAAACTGTTAGGATTTAGAAAATGTTTAGAAGCGGCCTCAGGTCTTAATGGGCTAAGAGGAAAAACGGAGGGAAGGACAAATAAACAGGAGGGAGAGAAGTGCGAAGAGGAGCACAAACAGAAGTAGAACCTCCTCCCTCTCTTGTCATGTCTTCAGAGAGAAGAAGGGAGAAAAGGAATCAAAAGAACTTGTCGTCGATGCGGAAGTGAGGTCGCGTGACGTCGTCGGGGTTGATGAACACCGAGATGGACTTCCCGGGGTTCTCCGTGACCAGCTGCTGCAGCTTCTTGGCCAGCCGGTCGTCGGGCTGGCTGTCGCCGCCGGCGTCCGACTGCGAGGGCGAGGGCAGCCCGTTGTTGGCCCCGCCTCCTCCTCCCCCCACGCCGCCGCCTCCGCCGCCGCGCCACTGGACGTCCGACGACGTCTGCCGGTTGGCCGCCTTGGCGTGCTCGATGGTGGTGCGCAGGTGCTCGGCGGGGTCCGAGCGCACCGAGGAGAGCTTGCGGGCGTGCAGCACGGCGGCCTCGTCCGACAGGTGCTCCAGCATGTTGCACTGCGGGATGAAGTAGTTGGGACACGCCTTGTTGACCAGGCAGTGCTGCAGGTCGTCGACGAGGCCCAGCAGGAAGTGGGCGGAGAAGTCCTCCCGGGACAGGTAGCTGGCGGGCAGCCGGTCGCAGGCCCACAGCATCATGGAGCGCAGGTGATACGGGCTGATGGCCTTGGGGCGCGACAGCAGCTTGATGATGATGGCTTTACACGCCTGTCAAGAGAGGAGAGAGACAGGGAGATGAGTTACTGTCCACCCCCGCCCTCTGCAAGGTCTGCGAGAATCGATCATACTGACACCATGGAGGGCTGAGTGGATTCCAGCACCACCACCACACACACCAGATGAAGTTATTGATGCGTTTCAGGGCTGCCAGTGGTGGAAAAAGTACTCAAATTCTTTACTTAAGTAAAAGTACCAATACTGCAAAATAAAAATACTCTGTTACAAGTAAAAGTCCAGAATCAAAAAATTACTTGAGTAAAAGTACAAAAGTATTGGCATCAAAATGTACTTAAAGTACCAAAAGTAAAAGTACTAAAATGTTTGAAAATAGCAGATCTACAAGCTCACAACGCGTCGCTTTGCGACGCGTTGTGAGCTTGTAGATCGGCTATTTTCAAATAGCCTATGTATAAAATAGGGCTAAAGTGGTTAATGAATGTTTTATTATGTAATAATTTATATCTGCAAAGTAACTAGTAACTAAAGTTTTCAAATCATTGTAGTGGAGTAAAAGTACAATATTTGCCTCTGAGATGTAGTGGAGTAGAAGTAAAAGTATAGGAAATTGGAAATACTCAAGTAAAGTACAAATACCTCAAAATTGTACTTAAGTACAGTACTTAAGTAAATGTACTTAGTTACTTTCCACCACTGCAACTATGGATTATTTTCTTAGCAATTATTATATCGATTTTTTTTTGATTCATCGAATAATCAAGGAGCACATTTTTGTCATTATATATTTATTTATTTTTAGCCTATTTTCTGTGTTTTTGAAGATGTATTATTTTATTAAAATTGATTATTTTTCTTAATTAAATCAATGACTTTGATTAACTGTTGCACCCCTATCCATCACCACACCAGATGAAGTCATTGATTGCAGTGAAATCAGCTAGTGTTCCACTAAGTCCAACATGACTGGAGAGGTTTATTCTAAATATTAAAACATTCATCAGCGCTTGGGTGGTGCAGTGGTTTAAGTCCCTGCCCACCACCACGGAGGTTGTGGGTTCGATTCCACCGTGGCCCCGCCTCCTCCCCCACGCCGCTGTCGGGCGTCTATACGAACACAATTGGCCCGTGTTCGGGGGAAGGAAGCCGGGCGGGGCGGGTGATATTGGTCGTTGCACCTAATCCTGCAGGCTGGGGCGGCACCTGTCAGTGGGGAGTGTTGGGCGGGAGGAGTAGGACGAAGGCCCTACGTCCTCCCGGTGGGGGCTCCTCACTGGCAGGTGAGTCAGTAGGATACGACAGCAGTGGCAACACAGAAATGTGTGTGGGGAGGAATCAATTGGCATAACAACTAAATTGGGGAGAAAAAGGGGGTAATTTTTTTTTGGCTACTCTTACTAAATAAATGGCAGAAGAAAATCTAGCCTTGAATTAATGAAGAATTTGGGTTTGTGTTGTTATCCTTCACGGTAAATAAAGAATCCAAAGACTAAGAGAATACTAAGTTAATAAGGGTCAGCAAAACTACATCAGAAATCTGTTTATAAACTCCAGCCCAAGTGTCTTGTATCCAGTCTGTGTCCTCAATACTTCCAAAACACAGCAATGTTGCTTGAACTTCACTATTTAAAAACAGGAGATAAACAGGCTCATGCCAGAACGAGGAGCGTGCCTGGGTGTTGCGCGTGCGTTCCTCGCTCGTGCGGAACACTGTTTACTCTCGACGTGTTTTTAAATAGTAAAAGTAGAGCAATTTTTGGTGTTTTAGAAATAATGAGGACATGTACTGGATACAAGACATACAGTACAGTACTGAAATATACACTGTGACAGTTGTGTTGGAGTTAATGAACAGAGTTTTGATATAGTTTTGCTGTTAATCATGGTCCCCTATTTTCTTCAATTCATCAAGCATACACTAGACTCTCTCTATATAAAACAAGGTTTCATTGATGTAATTTAATAGTTTGTAATTTCCTGGAAAATGGAAAATACACAAAGATGACATTGTGAACTTCCGAAAGGACATTTTGATGGGTAAAAACAGCTGAAGGTAATAACATTATTGTTGGTGTGTTTCAGTTCAACAAACTCAGCGTATGAGTAGCGCAGCTTGGGGCTATGTTTGTTTTAATGTTTTTGCTTAGTTTTTAGCCTTTAACTAGTTATTCTCTTAATAAAGTAGTTTATTTTATTTGTTCTGTTGTGTAAAGCGACTTTGAGTATCAAGAAAAGTGCTGTATGAATTGTATGTATGTATTATTATTATCATTATTTTGTTAATGCTGGCCAAATATGATTTTTGGCCTATCCAGATTGAGATCAGATTGGTTTTATCAAGTCTCAACAGCAAACAAAAAACACAACAACAAATAACACAATTATTTTTGTGAATCAGATTTCTGCATTCCTAGGTGGTTAAATTGCATTGACTGCAATCTGTCTGATGTATTGTGCTGTGTTTTTGTTTTTTTGTTTTTTTGTGAAGAGTACCACAATGTAAATTGTCTGGGGTGTGACTGTGGACAGTCAGTCCTAAAGATCAGATTTCAGAAACAAATCAGGTTTTGCCTGCAGCCTGAACAAAGCCTGCTTACTTTATTTAGATGTTATACATTTAACGTCCTGCTGGCACACGGAAACACCTAAATGAAACCACACCCACTATTAACTTTATTACCTTCAGCTGTTTACCTGTCAACATGTCCAGTCAATAAAAACACTTTATAGCCATAGTAGCGGTAGCAAGGTAGGTTGTCATTGTCAAGTGCATTGCCAGTTGTCAGTGCACATAAACATTATTTTCCTTTCCAAAAGTGTCTTGGTTCAGGTCCAGTTGGCTGGGATTGACACATTTAAAAGGGGACACAACTCCACACATTGTATTTGCATTTTGCAGACAATATTGTTATGTAATTTGACCAACAGTGTTGGTCCTTGTAACCATACTCCTGAAGGTGAGAAACCTCACTTTATTTAAAACAATATTCTAATCTAATCTAAAAGCTTAGCGCGTCACGATTTTACGTGTTGGGAGCATGTAGAACTGCTATTTTTAATATTGATCCTACGACAAAGTATACAAGACTGGTTAAAAGCCAAGCGGATTTTAATTAGCCAACAGGCCTAGGTTAATAAAGGATTTTCCTCCTTTTACTATTGGGTGCCCGGATCTTTTTTTCTTGTTTTATCGCATTTGATCTAGGAGCATATACTTTTAACTGCCTATAGCAGCGGCTGTATGCACGTCTCTTACCCGGCTATGAGCACTCATCCTGGGCATGGAGAATACAATGACCCCGCCTGGAGGTCACCTAGCTCGGACCACAAAGTGAAACATATCAAACAAGGCAGTGCACTGTTGACTAACGCTTTTCTCACTGCATCTTTCACCTCAAATGTTTTCATAAACACATTCTTAGTGTACTGTTTAGCTTTAAAATGAGATCATCCTCCGTCCATCTTGGATACGGCAATTACATATAGCACACAGCACTGCCCTCTGGTGTTTGTGGAATAATGAATCACAGCTCTGTGTGGAGGCTTGATTGAAAAAATATTTAATGGGAATACAACAATGAACTTCATCAGGTTATCTTAAGATAACCTCTAAGATAACTTCATCAGGTTATCTTAAGATAACCTGATGAAGGTCTAATAGACCGAAACATTGTTGAATTCCCGTTAAATCTTTTACTTGCATTTGCATGTGTTTTGTCTTTCAGTACGTTGGGGCCCTCGTCTTCTACGCACCTGTCGCCTTTGTAGATGTGCAAACGACTCGCTTTTTTAACTGAAATTGGTTGGTACCTGCTGATGTAAGCAGCACACATGACACTTTAGTTTGATAGGAAGTACTCAATATTGCACTTTTGACAATGACATATTTTGATATTGCATCTATTGTAAACTACAGTATGTCCCCATTATGACCACGAATATGCTCTAAAGGGGCAAAATACTGTATATATTATATCGTCTCTGTCGGGTGGAAACCGATGTGTCCAAAACTGTTACTTTTTAGGATTCAAATTCAAAAACAGCAAAAGTAGCAGATCTACAAGCTTGTGGATCTACTTTTGTGTGACGCTCGGCTGTACACGATGTACAAAAAAAATCAAATATGGAGATAAGAGGTTTCTGCCCGACAGCAGAGATATACGTTTCCATTTCAGATGGTCTTTAGTACTGAACAGCGTGACATAACTATGAGAGCGACGACACTAGCGTAGACTCCCATTGTAAGAATGGAATGCGAAAGCTCTCTATCTAATTTATCTCAATGAGGAAGTTCCAATGTTTGGAACTACAGGAGGCAACATCCCGCTTGGCGGCGAGATCAAAGCGTGACGCAACTCTCTAGATATGGCTGACACTGAGGGCAGCCCACTGTGTCTCTGTCCGTGGTGCTGAAATGGTCCAATCCTGTCCCTCTCTGTCTCTCATGCTGCCTTTGCGTTTCTTTTGGGTCCCAATAATAATAGAAAACATGTCAGCTATAACCATTATGTTATTCTTTGGGCTATTCAAAAATAGCAGATATGCAAGCTCATAGTGCGGCACCGAGTGCCGCACTATGAGCTTGCAGATCTGCTAATTTTGAAAAATCGTGAAAATTTGTCTTTGAAATCTTTGAATATATACAGTATATATTTTCAAAGCGAACATTTGTGACTCACATCTTTTCATCTGGGGGTCCCTGTACCTAAATATTTTTGAGATGGGGGTCCTATCATTTTGGGGGTCCTTGACATGAATGTTTGAGAACCACTAATATACTGTAGCAACATACTGTAGGTTTTTTAAAAAAAAATGTTAGGATTTACACCCCCAGGATTTTACTCCCCAATTATATATTAAATATTAAATATTATATATTAATTATATTAATATTATATTAAAAGATTTGCACAAATTTTAAAGACTTTTCTAGAAATAGCAGATCTACAAGTTCATAGCGCACTCGGTGAGCTTGTATATCTGCTATTTTTGAATAGCCAAAGAAATCTAAAATGACAGATGCGTTCCCGGATTGAATGGATTAAACTTTACTGCAGAGGGGAGAGGCCGGTCGAAAACAAACTGCTGGTGGTAGTATGGGATGAAATCATCGCTGGAATGAGCGATAATGGTCAGAAATCCAGCGGGACTGGGTGGGCCGGGATGAATCAGCAGCCTAAACCCATCACAGACCAAACAATACGGGTTGGCAGAGACAGGGACTATAATACACACATGGGGGAAATGGGGGAATTGGCACAAAAAAACAACAACAAAAACTATTGATCCCCAAAAAACGAAACTTTGATCTGAACAGAGCTTAAGTGAAGGATTGGATTTGATTTCAGAAATAAATCTAGCTTTACTTCCAATGCCAAGAAAAAGCTTGTGGAAGCTACTTTCCTGTCTGTGATTGATTATGGTGACATGTTGTGTATGTCTGTGATTGCTTATGTTGGTGACAGACTGTATATTACACATGCAGCCTCATCCATTTTACAAGGCCTTCATTCAGTGAATGAATCACCAATGCATCTCTACGTTTTATTACAAATGCAATGTTCCTTACTCATAAGAGTTATTATAGTTTAGAAATATGTATTCGTTTTTTTTTATTTTGTTTAGTAGATTAGTTTGGTTTTAATTAGCTTTACTGGTGAGTCTGGTAAGTCGTTTTAGTTTTAGAAATTGACTAGTTTTAGTTGTGGTATAGGGTTAATTAAACTTAGTATTTATTTAGTTTTTCAGGTATTATAAGGAAAGTCTTGATTCACAGAAGCTGAAAAGGGTTAGGATGAAAGAATGCATGACATCAGATATGATGATTTAGTTTTTGTAACTTTTGCATGACTCATTTTTAGTGTGGGCAGGCCCGATCAGAGCCCCATTCCATAATAAGATTCAAATATTTAAAATAGTAAAAAAACAATAATAGGAAATACAATCGTCCCAGCGGTTTGCAGACACACATACAGAGAGACAGACAGAATCTCTTATTTCTTTTTAAACCCCTGGCCTTTACCGACAGTTGAGTCTTGAATCTTTCATCCTCATCTATGTCTGTACTTGAGTCTAACGATAGGTCTGTGTGTGTTTCCCGTGCACACACAGGTACATGCTCTATGAATACTTGCTCGTATGTATTGCTCTGTTTTAGTCTTTTAATTTGTGCAGCACTTTGGCCAACTACGGTTGTTTTTAATGTGCAATATAAATAAAGTTTGATTGATTGATTGTTGCTTTTTACCCCCTTTTCTCCCAAATGTAGTCGTTATGCCAATTGATTCCTCCCCCACACACATTTGTGCTGTTGTATCCTACTGACCAGTGGTGGAAAGTAACTAAGTACATTTACTTAAGTACTGTACTTAAGTACAATTTTGAGGTATTTGTACTTTACTTGAGTATTTCCAATTTCCAATACTTTTACTTCTACTCCACTACATCTCAGAGGCAAATATTGACTTTTACTCCACTACAATTATTTGAAAACTTTAGTTACTAGTTACTTTTCAGATATACATTTTTATATTATAAAACATACAGGAACCACTTTAGCCTTATTTTATACATAGGCTATTTGAAAATAGCCGATCTACAAGCTCACAACGCGTCGCATCGCGACGCGTTGTGAGCTTGTAGATCTGCTATTTTCAAATATTTTATTACTTTTACTTTTGGTACTTGAAGTACATTTTGATGCCAATACTTTTGTACTTTTACTCAAGTCCATTTTTTATTCTGGACTTTTACTTGTAACAGAGTATTTCTATATTGCAGTATTGATACTTTTACTTAAGTAAAGAATTTGAGTACTTTTTCCACCACTGCTACTGACTCACCTGCCACTGAGGAGCCCCCACCGGGAGGACGTAGAGCCTTCATCCAACACCTCCCGCCCAACACTCCCCACTGACAGGTAGGAGTACGTGTAGTGGCAAATATCACCCTCCCTGCCCGGGCTTCCCTCCCCCGAACACGGGTCAATTGTGTTCGTATAGACGCTCGACATAGCTGGTGGATGCACCACGGTCAGTGGTGGAAAAAGTACTCAAATTCTTTACTTAAGTAAAAGTACCAATACTGCAATATAAAAATACTCTGTTACAAGTAAAAATCCAAAATTAAAAATTTACTTGAGTAAAAGTACAAAAGTATTGGCATCAAAATGTACTTAAAGTACCAAAAGTAAAAGTACAAGATATTTGAAAATAGCCGATCTACAAGCTCACAACGCGTCGCGCTGCGACGCGTTGTGAGCTTGTAGATCTGCTATTTTCAAATAGCCTAGGTATAAAATAGGGCTAAAGTGGTTAATGTATGTTTCATTATATCATAGTTTATATCTGAAAAGTAACTAGTAACTAAAGTTTTCAAATAATTGTAGTGGAGTAAAAGTACAATATTTGCCTCTGAGATGTAGTGGAGTAGAAGTAAAAATATTGGAAATTGGAAATACTCAAATAAAGTACAAATACCTCAAAATTGTACTTAAGTACAGTACTTAAGTAAATGTACTTAGTTACTTTCCACCACTGACCACGGTGGATTCGAACCCACAACCTCCGCGGTGGCCCGAGCACCCTGACAGACCCTCTCACAGACGGCTAGACTCCTGCAGAGCCACACCATGAACGCGGTCGCAATTTCACTCGTATAGGCTCACCTGGTAGGCTTGCATCAGACTGGACGAGATGCACTTCTTGAGCTGCACCTCGCTGCGGGCGAACGACAGGCGCCACTCGTTCTCCTTGCGGCCCTTGAAGGAGCAGGCGGGCACCAGGTAGAAGCCGGAGATCACCTCCTCCTCGGTGATCTTGCCGTCCCAGAAGTGGTTCTCCATCAGCCAGCTCTGGGCCACGGCGGGCCAGCCCTTGAAGGAGACCACGGGCACGATGTCGTACAGCATGCGGCTGCTGCCCACGCCCAGGATGACCGAGATCACCGTCCCGTTGCGCTCCACCTTCTCCACCCGCGGCATGCCTCTCTGCGGCTTCTTCTGGATCTATAACGCACAACACCACGACACATTACAGTGTGTCAGACATCTGACAGATCTGTCTATATAGGAAATATCTTCTGGATCTTTACCACACAACACCACAACACAATACAATGTGTCTGTCTGTCTGTCTGTGGGCCTATAGGTTTGCCTTTGATAATGGCCGTTAATTGCTATAATTGTTCACTTGATTTAATTTATCTTCATGTGAACAGTTGTGAAAATGAATACGCATTTCAGTGTGCCATGCAGAACTATCACAAATCAGATGGCCATGAAATATTGGGACCTTTATGTACCTACAGTCACTTCTATTATCAGCTGCACACTGTAACCCAAAACTCATTCTGAATCCCATGTGTGTCCTTGTCAGCTGCAACAACAGTAATTCATCCAATCCAATGAATTTACATGAGCGCTGAATGAAATGATCAGATAGGATGTCCTTGATAAAAAGTTTCTGACATGCAGAAATAAAGCAGCAGCTTTATCAGAATATATAAATATTCCTGCAGTTATTATTATGTTAATTAAATACATGGGGAGAGGATGAACTTGACCTCAAGTGCCAGATCAAAACATCACCAAACTGTACGGGGGGGGGGGGGGGGGGACTTGCCATATGGGTGCAACTGAATGATAGAGGGTTCTAAGTAAACTGTAAATGCAAGCTAGGATTATGGATATTATGTATATATATGCTGATAGCATCAGTTTGGCTCTAATAACAACATGATGAGCTGATATACCTCCAGTATTACCAGATATATGGACTGATAGAACCTACTAGGGCTAGCCATTGTTCTATCCAAAAACTATATTTATTAATTGAATAATCGAGAAGATGTTATATATATATATATATATATATATATATTTTTTTTTTATAGATTGAACCTGTTTAACACATTAACTGCCAAGACCGTAGTCCTACGGGCCGTTAAATCCAACTGTTAAGCGCCGAGACCGTAGCCCTACGGGCTGCGGTCTTTTCGCGCATGCGCGGTCCGGGTGCACTTTCGGAATTTTTTTGATCCACTTCCGTTTCCGGTTTGATGACAGGAAATAGAATTATTTGGGATCCGGTTTTGACGCTCACGCCCGCTCCCATTCTACAGACGAAACTGAAACTCAATTCTCTTCCTGTAGTTTTTTCTCCTCGCATTTCACTGTTTAACGTAATCCGCTCTAACTCAAACATGGATGCCCCGTTTGACACGTGGTTTTCACTGGGAGATACAGGGAGATCGCGCGGATGTAAACAGACCGTGTAGCGCTCAATCTTAAGGATTTTAACAAGATCTATGGCGACATGAAAAAAACAAAAAAACAACAAAAACACCTTGGCACTGGTGAGTACATTATGAGATTAGCCCTTGGCAGTGGATGTGTTAATACTTAATACAACAGGATGTGTAATAGATCAAATAGATTAGTTCGATCAACCATTGCGCCCCTAGAACCTCCAGTACCTCTTGCAGGACCAGCGATATGGACTGGTGGAACCAGTCGGCCACCAGCGTGGGGGAGAAGAAGTAGTTGGTGGCTCCGTTGATGTGGTCCACGACGGTGCAGCAGTCCTTCCAGCGGGCGATGGTGCCCTCGTCGAACAGCCGCAGGCTCAGCCACGAGTGGCACAGCGCCGAGTGGCGCATGTCCAGCGTCACC
>NC_137606.1:50224389-50436889 GCF_963280865.1 Gymnoscopelus braueri
ATGCAGACAGGTGTACTCTGGTGAAATGTGTCTTACTGGGAGCATTACATATTCCGTTATTATATATTATTAATAATAAATATATCTGAGGCCATTTTTCCTTTTTCTTCCTGACAGCGGCGATGAATACTAAAGGTTTTTCTGCAAGGAATGAGTCGATGTATCTGCTGAATTAAGTCATACCTGAGATATTCCTGTATGGACTTATTTCAGCTCCGATACATGAACAGTGAACACCAAATAATAACATACAAAAACTAGAAAAAGTGCTCCTCGGAGCACAGGTCTCCGCCAGGTCAGGTAAGTTATTGTGGCCTCCTGGTGGCGCTATAATAGGCCAATGTGAAAAGGGTGGCATGTCTTCCTCGGCCTAGTGGGAATGTGCGTGCAAATTTTCACGGAAATCGCACACCGCGTTCATGATTTCAGACATTTTGTTCAAAACGGACCAATCCTGCAAACTTTGGAAGTCAAACTTAGTCAATCAGGATGGAATATGAAATATCGGACAGATGCGTCTTGATCACATGACTATAGAGATACTGTGTACCGATTTGCGTGATGTTTGGATAAAATCTGAAGGATTAATGTCCAAAAATGTATTTGACATAAGTCGGCCTCCTGGTGGCGCTGTAAAAAGCAGATGTGAAAAATGCAGTGCAGATGTTTTTCCTTGGCCTCTAGGGAGTAGGCGTGCAAAGTTTCACGCAGATCGGTGCAGTTATAGTAAAAAATGCAAATCGGCCTGTTATAGCGCCACCATGAGGCTGATGTGAAAAGTTTTAAGTGCCATTTCTTCCTCGGCATAGTGGGAATGTGTGTGTGCAATTTTATGGAAATGGCAAGCTGCGTTCATGATTTGAGGCAGTTTGTTCAAAACCGACCAATCCTGCAAACTTTGGATGGTAACCTTAGCCAATGAGGATGGAATATGAGAAATCGGACAGATCAGGGTTGATCACATGACTATAGAGATACTGTGTACCGATTTGCATGAGGTTTGGTTAAAAACTGTAGGAGTAATGGGAAAAAATGGGTTTTGCACAAATCGGCCTCCTGGTGGCGCTATAACAGGCCCATGTGAAAAATTTGAGGCAGAGGTTCTGAATTGGCATCCAGGGAGTGTGTGTGCACAGTTTCGCAGCGACCGGGCCAACGGTGCCGGAGATTTGGTGCTAACACACAGACAGGACACACGGACACACGGACGGACACACGGACGGACACACGGACGGACGGACAGGGGCGAAAACATACTCTCTCGCCATGCCTTTCGGCCTGGCGGAGACAACAAAACACGAGAACAACCCTCACACAGAAATATGAATGCATAAATAAAGTATTATATTATTATTAGTAGTATTAGTATTAGTAGTAGTGGGTGTGTGTGTATATCTTTATATAAACGGTATGTATATTAGAATGTGTGTATATGGGTATATGCACACATTCGGGTGTATATCTGTGTGCAATAGTGTGTATCAGTATGAAGACATGAATGTAAATATTGAATATTTTCGAGTGTTCGATTACTACGAACAACGTAAGTAGTCTTGAATGTAATTACGAAATATTTTGAGTGTTCATTCAATATTTTCAATATTCATTCAACTTTGTAAATTATGTAACTAACTTAAACCAACATGCATGAAGGATAGGCATAAATAAGCTTTGAGCTTCAACCTATGCCTTTTTGATCAACCAGAATGAATTATTAGATTACAGTGTGTTATGTCTTGTGATACTGTTTATGTGGATCGAAATAAACGAACTAAACTAAACTAGTAGTAGTAGTAGTACAATATATAGTATTTTTATAGTTTGTATCAATTCAGATTTACCCTTCTCAACGTCTGTCAGCCTGTTTAGCTAAAGACAGAGGAATTCTATGTCTGTGTGTGTGTGCGCTGTGCGTGTGCGTGTGTGTGTGTGCGTGTGTGTGTGTGCGCGTTACAGAGAAGGGGATTTGCTGACAGGGTCTAGTAGATTTATAATCCGGTTCTGGAGGAGATCCAGTATGATAATGAATGCTGTCCTCCACACACAAAGGCCTGGGTGATATTGGCAACCTCGATGTAGAAAATGTTACAGCATATTGAGGCTGGCTACTGCTTCTTTCAGAGCAAATTCACGCACAGAAAAAGAACACTATTATTTGCAGATATGATGTATACTCTTTACCTCTTTAACTATAACTCTGTAACTCTTAACCTGCCTCTGGGCGACTGATTTCCCCCCCGCAGGATCAATAAAGGCATCTATCTAATATAACTAACAACCAAAATGCAACGTGATATCTAGTTTCATATCACAATATCGATATTATTGCAATATATCACCAAGTTCTAATCTAAGACACACAGTCATAATGTTTGTGTTTTTTTGTATTTATCATCTATAATCTGATAGATATCTTAGATTATATATACTGTAGTATTTAGATCCTACAGTATATGCAGTCAGTATTACAAATTACAATTTAGCAGACCTATTAATCCAGAGCGATTTACAGTAAGCAAGGTAAACACGAGTTAATACATGAAATGCATAGAGATAGCAATCTATGATCATAGGTAAACCAATCATCAGTCTAAAGTAACAATATAATATAAAAAATAACTATAGGATACCAGGTCTACAAATGAACCTGGCATCTGTCTACATAACATACTATCTAAATTACATTTTAACCTTGGCATAAGCCTGCAAGGTCATCAAGGCTAGGGCAAGTGCTACGGCAAGTGCTGCTTATTATTATCTATCATCTGAGAGACATACAGTAGGCCTAGTAGTTGATAAAGTGGGTACATGTTCATCTCTAGGCCGGTGGTGTCAGACTGTATTTAGAGATAAATGTGATTATGAAACACTTTTAGCCTGACGGTTCTGAGGACAAACGAGGCCGCTCTGTCCGGAGCTGGGCTTGTGTGAACGCTTACAGTATCATCTGTGTTTGCACTAGAGCAGTGGTTCTCAAACCATTTAATTTCAAAGACCCCCCATAACACTGAGTGTACGGATCAATTTGGTTCCATTTGTACACTCTCAGTGTACAAATGGAGTGATTTGTGACAGAAGGGTGACAGCGAGAGTGAGAGGGAAGATGTATTGATTGACGGCAGTGAGACCAGCCTGACGAAAACACAGGGAAATTGAGGATGCTGCGATTTCTTTAGGAGTGACAAGGCAGGACATCATCTGAAATGACTACATTACAGGATCAGCCCAGGTTAGCAGGTTTGGCGATAAAGCAAGAGAGGCAAGGGATGACATGGTTCTGACATGTGCAGATGAGGGGTACATTGGTAGAAGGATGCTGAAGATGGAGCTGCCAGGTAAGAGGAGAAGAGGAAGGCCATGGATGCGGTGAGAGACGACACGCAGGTGGCTGTAGTGACCGAGGACAACGCAGAAAACAGAACCAGATTCAAAGAGATGATCCACTGTGGCGACCCCAATGGGATTAATTAGCCGAAAGAAGAACACCCTCCTCCGCAGAGAAATCATTGAAGGCCGACTGTACATGCATTGTACGTGACTCAATCAATGTTTATTTTGCGTCACAAGTGTTGTGAAGAAGAAAAATCGCATCCAGCAACGCATTTTCACTCCCACTCGACAGGCTTCAGACGTAAAACAGACTCATTGATCTTCTCTCTCCTTTCATTGTCAATGAAATGAGAGAAGTTCAATGAGCCTGAGCCCAACCTGAGCCTGATCTATAAATAGTGTCACACTGTAATGGAGGTGCTTTGCTGAGTGCCGATCCATGTCTGGATTTGATAGAAAACCATTTGTCTGGTTAAAAAGAACCTGAGCTATTTATTTGCCTAAAATATATTTACCTGAATGCTATTTACCGTGTAATCATCCGTGTGATATAATGAAACAACTGTTAGTCTTCTATGAATAGATGTGGATTTGGAAATGTATTGTTTTCTCTCCTCAAAAGTCCGGCAGTGGTAAATAGTCAGACACGCATTTTGGGTTGATTCTCAGAAGTGCTTTCCCACCGCAGGGCCAAAAACCAATCACTGAATACACATTTTTCATGTTGATTCATTGATTAGGACATTTAAAGGATCGCCACAAAAAAACGGAGTTCTTGATTATTTGATTGACCTACATGAGCAAGTTTAACCCAGTTATTGGTTCTAAATACCGCTTTCAATATATTTTCGGTTAATTGCCCAGCCCTAGTCTGAGCTGACAAGGATAATGTACAACTTCAATAATGCCACATCGCCTAGGCTACTGTTACTATGACGACTGTTTCAACTACATGACTGCTGTTAAAGGGCCATGAAACCCCTACTAGGCTGATTTTGACATTTGTTTTCCAGTTCAGGTTAAAAACTACAGCACATTAAAAAACAATGGCAGGCATTTGTAAGCAACTCAGCTGCAGCTAATCAAATTAATAATTAATAATTTAGGTGTGGCCAGAGCCATGGGTGTGAGTCAGTAGTCAACACAGTATTGTCAATGCACATTGACACACAACTACATCGGACACTGCCATTATTAGATTAGATTTGCTGCAACTGTGTTGCTTACATCTAGGGCTGGGATCGTTTAGGGGTTCAAAGATTACGGTTCCTTAACGATTCCCTCTTAACCCATTAAGACCGGTAAAGCCTCTGTGTCATTTTAGATTTCTTTGGCTATTCAAAAATAGCAGATATACAAGCTCATAAGCTATGAGCATGAGCATGAGCAAATATTTGAATATATATATTTGCTATGAGAAAATCTTTGAATACATGTATATATCTTTTTTCAAGCGAACATATTTAACTCAAATCTTTGCTTGGGGGGGGGGGGTGTAACTCTGAGACATACAGGTCTGTAACTCTGAGACATACAGGTCTGTAACTCTGTAATCTCTCAAGAACAGATTCTGCACTGCGTGAGAATCTGTCGTGAAGGCTCGTCGTAACATGTACACACTGGGCTACAAGTGGGCGTGCCTTCAGATCAGGAAGCAGGCCGCGCTTTACCCAATCAAATGTAGTGGGCGGGATTCACATGTCCGTCGATCTTTCCCCCTCGAAACAAACCGAAACTAATTTAACAATAGCGTCCGCGGAGCAGACAAAACCACGGAAATATATTCACATTTTAACTTACTCTTTCATCATAGAAACAAGTGGGCTTATAACCAAAACGATCCATGTTCTCTGGGAGAAGTGGTGTTAGTGTTCCGTGTAGAAATATTGTTAGTGGGAATGAAAACATAGTCGCACCAACCGGAAGTGACGCGGCATAGGCATACACAAACACCGGTCTCCTTGTGCTCTGGCTCTACGTTTTCTTCCCCCCAGAGCCAACAGACATAGAACAAACAGCAGAGGGCGCTGTTTTTCATTTTCAGTTGGCGATGGGTTCCCAGATTGGTAACTCTGAGACATACAGGTCTGTAACTCTGAGACATACAGGTCTGTAACTCTGAGATATACATGTCTGTAACTCTGAGACATACAGGTCTGTAACTCTGAGACATACAGGTCTGTAACTCTGAGACATACAGGTCTGTAACTCTGAGACATACAGGTCTGTAACTCTGAGACATACAGGTCTGTAACTCTGAGACATACAGGTCTGTAACTCTGAGAGTGTACAAATGGAACCAAATTGCTCCTGACAATCTCCTCTCAAACATTCACTTTCTGTCAACAACTTGAAAAAGCTGGATTGAACCAATTAAAACCGGGAAAGCATCTGTGTCATTTTAGATTTTTAGCATTGGCTATTCAAAAATATCTGCTATTTTTGAACATTTTTTAAAAATCTTGAAAGTGAAAATTTAAAGTGATTTTTTTTTACTGGCACAAAACATTTTCAGAAGGGGGCTTTGTTGTTGGTAAGTGATATTTTACCCACTGTTCTTTAAACCCACAAACACAACACAACAACGAGGTCAAAAGTACAATACTAGAGTGTATTGGCCAAAATAGTAGTACTGTAAAAAAAACAAATTGGGAAAATGGTAAAACCAAAAAAATGTAAGGATACCAAAAAATGGTCAAATGATCAATGTTAGGATAGAGAAAAGATAGCTAAACAGTACACTATAAAATGGTAGAAAAAAATGGAGATAAAAGTAGCCTACTGTTAAAAAGAATTGCAGCCTTCACTTGGGACAGAAGGATATTGTTAGTTTTGACTGTAGGAGTCTAGTATTGACAGTCTTTAGTTGGGGACAGCAGGACACACCTTTTGGATTTCAAATGGGGGGGGCCAGATATATATATAAATGTGGGGCTCCTTGGCAAAAAAAGTGTGAGAACTACTGATTTAGAAGGCATTTGTAGAATCAGCCTCAAGTCTTAATGGGTTAAATAAAGTATAGATTAAAATGGTCATCGTGCTGACATCAGCGAGAGAGGACCATTTCAAGGTGAAGACACCATGAGTATCATGTGTAAGATGGGATGACTATGTGGAATTATTTTCAGAAAATAACGACTGTGGTTTAGAGACATGTACCAGCATGGTGAGAAGCAGGCTATACAATTACCATTTACAACAGTGTTTAAAAAGCACACTAACAAACCGTTAACAAAATTATTACCCACACACACACACCCAGCACAGCAGCACAAAACTAATTGAACTGGTAATCAATATATTGACAGGAAAGCCCAAGACATTTGAGTTCTCCTCCCTGCATCCATAGATCCTATCTATCTATCTATCTATCTATCTATCTATCTATCTATCTATCTATCTATCAATCTATCAATCTATTAGAGATGGGATGATATTAAAATTACAAAAATAATTGCGATTAACGATATTATCGCGATAATCAATATGCTTAAAACTTAAAATGCCACTTTTGTTAACCACTTGAACCCCCAGCATCCCTATTCTGGTGGGAACGTTCAACATTGCAACGCATTGTGAGCTTGTACATCTGCTATTTTTGGAAGTTTACTGAATTTGCAACAAGCTAATTCATCCTAGTGTATGATGAAGGACAATTTCACGATAACTTAAAATCTCTGCGATACGATTATTGTGACAGTTTTTTATCATGATAAACGATAATAACGATTATAGTCCCATCCCTTCTATCTATCTATCTATATATGGTAGAAGGGCTGGTTCACACACAGCTTTTGAGATCATAAATAATTATATAATACTTATAATGTAAATGTCCTCAACCAGTATTGAGAAAATGATGTATAGAGTTGGCAGCATGTCGACCAGCATGATAAGGTGATAAATACAATAATAATAAATATAATAAGTAATAAGTATTGGGAATATAATCATATATAATTATATCATAATACACTCACCCAGGCCAGTTTTGAGAAGATGATCATAAATAAATGTATATCATATTAATATATTCACCCATCATATTGAAGATGATAATAACACAATAATAAACATATATAACCCAGCATTGAGAAGATGATCATACATAATAACAGCATAATAAACATATGTCACCCAGCATTGAGAATATACTCATAAATAAAGATAGTAAAAACATAATCTGACCCAGTATAGAGAATATACTCATAAATAAAGATAGTAAAAACATAATCTGACCCAGTATAGAGAATATACTCACAAATAAAGATAGTAAAAACATAATCTGACCCAGTATAGAGAATATGCTCATAAATAAAGATAGTAAAAACATAATCTGACCCAGTATAGAGAATATACTCATAAATAAAGATAGTAAAAACATAATCTGACCCAGTATAGAGAATATACTCATAAATAAAGATAGTAAAAACATAATCTGACCCAGTATAGAGAATATACTCATAAATAAAGAGAGTAAAACATAATCTGACCCAGTATAGAGAATATACTCACAAATAAAGATAGTAAAAACATAATCTGACCCAGTATAGAGAATATGCTCATAAATAAAGAGAGTAAAAACATAATCTGACCCAGCATAGAGAACATAGCCTACTCATACCTAAAGATAGTAAAACACATATTATCTGACCCATCATAGAGAAGATGAAGTCCTTGGCCGTGTGGATCTACATATCATACAATAACACAATAACAAACATAGATCTCACCCAGCATAGAGAAGATGAAGTCCTTGGCCGTGTGGATCTCCAGAGCCCGCTGGTCGTCATACTCCCTCTGGTCGTGTTTGCTGAATTCCTGGATGAGTGTGTTGAGCTCCTCCATCCTGGAGCCGGACCTGAAGTCCAGCTCCGGGACGCCGAGGTGCTGCAGCTTGTTGTTGTTGGTGTTGGAGGAGGAGGAGGGAGTGGCGGTGGGACTAGTGCTGCTGCTGCCTCCCTGCAGACTGGACACGGAACCAGCCCGACTGGACAGAGTGGCCGCCATGTTGCTGCCTCACTGGGACTGATCTGACTGGAACAGCAGCCTGGCTGGCGTCGTCAAGGCAACACTCGTATTGATATAGGACCTCTCCTGGAGCTGCTGCTTCCGGTTTACACAATAAAGGTTCTGCATCGTCGATGTTTTTGTTTTGTTTGTTTGTTTTTTTTATCGATTTTGACATTTTTATTTCGTAGATATAAAAATCTCAAAATCAATAATAAAACAAATCTTTAAAAACAAATCTGTGACAGTCTTGATCCAAGGCTAACAAAGCCTTATAGACTGTAAAATATATCATTTATATACACATACATAGAAAGTGATTCTCCTCTCTGGTTCTCTCTGAAAAATCAAAGAAACTTAAATTGACCGATGAAAATGCGTAATAACACCATATTCGTGCCGATGTTGATTGAAATTGCATTATTATTGTTATAAAAGTCTTCTTCTTCTTCTTCTTCTTCTTCTTCTTCTTCTTCTTCTTCTTCTTCTTCTTCTTATTATTATTATTATTATTATTATTAATATTACAGTTGTATGTTTTTTTTTAAATTATGATTATAAATTATAATCATAATTTAAAAGTATTATAATTTATAATACTTTTGTCATTTAAGAAAGGGTAACGTAAGCTTTAATTTTGAAGGCCAGGAATTATGTTCCTGATGACTTCATAGAGCTGGGTGGCGAGGCGTGCTATTATCATTACTTATTAACTATAATTTAATTTCTTATGAATCATTAACTTAAAATGTGCTTTGATTACATTAAAAAGTAAAAAAACTAAACAATTCTCAATTCTGTCTCGGGTAGGGAATTATGTGACAGACGTACAACACAATATTATTATTATTATTATCATCATTGTTATTATTATTATTATTATTATTATTATTATTAGTATTAGTATTAGTATTAGTATTAGTATTAGTATTAGTATTAGTATTAGTATTAGTATTAGTATTATCATTTATTACTAATACATTTCTGGGTCTGCAATCCTCGTCTTTGTCCACCAGATGTCGCAGTCCCTCTTGCGTCAACACCTAGCCATGGTTCACATGACGCTTGTATACAAGCGTCATGGTGCCGAGTCCCCCTGGTCTAAAGTTGTGTTCGATTTTTTCCCATTGCCATCTCTCACATAAACAAAAACGTTCAGATTTCAAATATAAAGTGCTTACCACTGAGCCACGGATGTTACAAGGCGATGCGGACCGCGATGAGTACCCGTATCTCCCGTATTGTTCAATAAAAAGCATTTTAATCCCATCGCCGGCCATTTTCTCCAAATTGTCTCCGATACTTTCAACCATGCGACACTAATGGTTGGGAGGTGTATTGCACTCTGATACATTACAAAACAAAAAAAAACAAAAAAGAAAATGGCCGGCGATGGGATTAAAATGCTTTTTATTGAACAATACGGGAGATACGGGTACTCATCGCGGTCCGCATCGCCTTGTAACATCCGTGGCTCGGTGGTAAGCACTTTATATTTGAAATCTGAACGTTTATGTTTATGTGAGAGATGGCAATGTGAAAAAATCGAACACAACTTTAGACCAGGGGGACTCGGCACCATGACTGTCATGGTATGACAGTCATGTTTCAGGGCTACGTCAACACCCAACCAGCCGGTGTTTATGTTTGTTGATCTTGATGAAGTTGACCCGGATGTGAACGGAGCGTTCAGGTCAGGACAAGATGGCGTGGAGAGGCTGTGTTTTCAGGCTGAGTGTGAAGCAGCAAACCTTCAATAACACCACGGGAACGCAAGGGTACGTGACACAACGTTACATTTAATAATAATAATATCTTTACATGTAATCACCCCGACCATGGCGTCCCTGGTTTGGGGAATGCCTGTCATGGTATGACAGTCATGTTTCAGGGCTAGGGAATGCCATTGTAGGGGGAAATGTTCGAAAATAGCAGATCTACAAGCTCACAACGCCTTGCGAACTTGTAGATCTGCCATTTTCTAGTTTCTTTTTAAAATAGCTACAGTTAAGTAGCGCAATAAGTACAGTTCTATGCAAGGTCTGCTAAAAGGATTAAACCCAATAAAGCACTATAGCTTGTTTCCATTGGGGTCATTTACTCAATTCATTGAAAAACAACTAATGTTTTATTGAACTTTGTTTTCCCTGCATGTTAACTCTTTTATTTGACCGCTTGTCAGTGAAAACGTCTGATCCAAAACAAGACCTGGTAATAATATCATGAGACAATTCATCAGTGTGTGTTTCTGTATTTTCACAATGTGAATAACATTGTGATAAGTTAAAGACTAAATGAGAACTGAGATGTGTCATATATGGAGTTTTTCATCAAAATATATAAACTATAGAATCATCCAGGAGAATGTGATATATTATTTCCTCACCTCTAGCCACAGTAGGCTGGATGACACAGACACACAGTTGTTGTGTGTCAGAGGAAGGTGTTGTCCTGATATGAACCATATAGGATATGAACCCATGATGAGGTGAGATTCTCCATATATATAGACAGTAGAAGCCACAGCTATAGGTTCTGATTACGGTATCTTCTAGTTAGTATGCTTGCCCAGGGGGAGTTGACCACTTATGGGTAACCCAATATGAGTCCCTCAGGGCTCAATACTACTATCTTTTCTGTTATTGTGGGGAAAGCTTTCGTTGAAAACAGCCGATTGACAAGCTCACAAACAATGCAACGCAACACGTCACATTGCTGGGGGGATGCTGGGGTTCAGGTGGTTAAAGTCTGTTAAGCCTCACTATGTAACTTTTTTTAATTAATAAAATGTAATTGTGTCCAATCTGTATGGTAGAGAGTATGTTAATATAATATAACTTATACCATTGGTGTGGTTGTATTTTGTCTCCCTGCTCTTCTATTGACACATTGTGTCAAAGGTCATGTCTCACCTAGACACAGGATCTGACTCGAATTTTGACCTGATGGTCAAGATTCAATTTATCCCCTGAGCAAGCAGGCAGGCTCTATTAGCTCAGTGGTAAAAAAAAATGTCAGCAGAGCTCTTAAATCAGGAAACCAGGTTCAAATTTGGGGTAGAAGAGGAAAGCTACATAGTGCTGCTTTAAAGTCCAAGTTAAATGTTGTCCAAGTATTAGGGATGCAAATTATTGATTAAATCATTAATCAATCAATCGATTGATTGATTAATTCATAAGCGGTGATTTTCTGAGAACCTGAATGTACTATTACTAGTACAAACTGCATAGTTATATTAGCATCTGAGACGGACAATTCTGAAACATTTTTGTGCCCTGAAAATGCAGGTGTTTAAATATAACCAAACTAGTTAACAACACAATTGTCCCTGTAAGATATTAACCTCTCATGTGCAATATATTCCATGACAACACAGTGCAAAGCAGTAGCGGTTAAACCATTTGTGGATAATAAGTTATAACATGTTGAGCTGCTCAGATAACATGTAGCCATTGTTTGCGTTAATGAATGCCAGGAAATCAGAACTTTGGAATGTTCAATTCATTGTTTTAAGTGATTAATTTAATTGAGTAAATTATTAATGGTTCACATCTCTCCCTAACAAGTATAAAATGCCCTTTCACAATACATGTATTGTATACTGGTATAGCAGATCTACAAGCGTGTGGCACCGAGTGCCGCGCTATGAGCTTGTAGATCTGCTATTTTTTAAATAGCCCAAAGAAATAAAAAAAATGACACGGATGCATTCCCGTTCCTAATGGATTAATAAAGATGTTGCCTATTGATTGAAATGCTCTGTGTCTGTATGTCTCCAGGTGGGGGCACTGTTTCCAGCAGAGATGTGGGTTCAAGAAAACAACCAAGAAGCCCGAGGTGAAGAAAGTGGAGGAGCCAGGCCCCTCCCAGAGCCAGACAGACTCCGCCCAGGATCTGATCCACCACAAAGGGCCCGTCCCCCCTGTGCCCCTCCGGCCCCGTAACGTCCACACCAGAGGCTTCAATACGCTGGTCAAACCACTGGTCTTCACTGTAGGGGTAGGACATATCCACCACTTTGATTAGACGAGCAATCATAACTCATAGAAACACAGTGGTTCACAACCTTTTCTGGATCAGGGCCCACTAGAAAGTGTCCACGCCCACCAATATGCCCACTTAAAACGGCATTTTATTAATGATCAATCAATCAATCAACTGTGTTCCAGCTTGGATCACATATTTCTTAATTATTGGTATCACAATGAAAATTCATTATTACAGGTTTGAATAAAAAAATACCATGTCATTGTTTTTCTACATACATTATCAATATAATCTTAGTGTTTTGCCATTCATTTGGGGGCCCACTTGCAATATCCTCACAGCCCACCAGTGGGCCCCGACCCACAGGTTGAGAATCACTGTCAGAACATGCTGAAATTGTGTGGGTGTGGGGGCTGGTAAAAAAAAAAATCTCGAATATGGGGAAAATATGTATATTCGAATATGAAAATTAATATTCGAATATATCAATATATCAAGTTATAAAAACAAACAAAATATATGTTTTATTGGATCCAATCCGACGCATCGCAAGGCGTTGTTAGTTTGTAGAACCAAATACCTTGATATTAATATTGTTGTGATGACCGTATACATCTTTATTTAAAAAAATTGCAAAATTCTGAACACACTCCCGTTTCACGATGCGAAGCATTGTGTGCTTGTAGACATATACCACATCACAATATCCAAAATCCCAGATGATGTCTAGTCTCATTACATGGATATGATATGGATGTATTATACTGCCCAGCAGCCCTAACTCCAGGTCAGTTTACAGGGTGTTCATTCGGTGCGGCTGCCATCTGGCAGTACGAGTCGCTGAAGTCTCGGGTCCAGAGCTACTTTGACCAGTCCATAGCAGACTGGCTGGAGAAACGACGGCCGAACAACAAGCAAGGAGACTTCCGCAAAGAGGTCAGTGAGACTCCAAACATCATGTCACCCTCGGTTTTTACAGTGATATAATGTGTCCACGACTTCCTGTCCCAGGTCTCACTGGCTGTTTATTATGTTTTAGATCAACCAATGGTGGAATAGTTTGAGTGAAGGCCAGCGGACCGCTACTGGTAGGTCTTCTGTCTGTCTTTCTGTCTTTCTCTCTGTCTGTCTCTATCTGTCTGTGTAATCTGTCCGTCCGTCTGGTAGAGGCTGCACCATAAAGATCATATTGAATGGTGGTATGTGGCCTAATGCCTATCAAAAAGGGTGAGAATAATGGACATAGTGCAGGGGTCTTCAACGTTTTCAGTAGAAGGACCCCCTAGCTGAGAGAGAGATGAAGCAGGGACATAGCCGGGAATAGCCGATCTACAAGCTCGCAGCGCGAGGCGTTGTGAGCTTGTAGATCTTCTATTTTTGGCTAAAGTTCTCCTCAGAAAAGGGATGCTAGGGTTCAATTGGTTAAGGTAAAAAAATATATATCACACAAATATATGGCGGACCCCCCGTAGTAACTCTGAGGACCCCCTAGGGGTCCCGGACCCCCTGTTGAAGACCCCTGACATAGTGAATATGTCTGTGTTGCTGACAGTGGGCTTTAAAAGATTAGTTCTAGGTCCAAGAAGTACGAGGTCACCACTTAAGCCTAATTTATAACACCGTAGTTTGACATTGTCGCTTCGCCAAAAAGAATGGATCTACAAGCTGCCGTCAAGTGATGGAATATAAATTAAACTTTAAGTGCTTGTCTAGTGAGATGAGGGCGACTCTTAATGTATTCTACTGTAATCGATCAGCTCAGAATGAAGGATTTCTGGAGGACAGAGTATTTCTGAAGAATGAGAGAAAATGTGAAAAGACTGTTCACCGCAAGGTTATTATAGTTTTGCATATTTCATTAGTTTTTCATTTTGTTTTAAAATTTTGTTTAGTTCTAATTATGTGTTAAAACGGTGTTCATAAACAATAAAAACTGGAACAGCCAAAAAAAAAGATTCCATATCCACCCCCCAAAAAAAATGATATTTTCTACGTGATTTTAGTTTGTTTTGCTAGTACACAATACCGTTTCAGTTAGTTATCGGTTCTTTTGGAAAACCTTGTTACACTTCAGTGAACTAAATGTTTCTTCACATCCAGTTTGAGTTATTTTGTTAAGATTGGGTAAGAGCCCTGGTTGACTGTGTGTAGTGTCAAAAGTCCTGTTCTTCTGGCACTTACTGGTTGCCGATGGCCAGGGATTAAAGTTCAGACGTGTGCTCTATAAAGAGTCCAAAACGTCCGTTGAGTTCAACAAAAAAAGATGTATTTTCTGGTCGTCACTTCAGCGTTCAATAAATACAATTAAACATAAACACTTAAACACACAGGATATAGACCAACAGTCCTCTCAAACAGTCAAAAAACTGTTTGCCTCCCATCAGCAACACCTGCCCTTGATTACAGACCTTGTTAAATACCTTGGCAACCTGGCCTTGACCAAGCCCTGCGGTGACGTCATCAAATAAGAAACGAGTCATAATGGCTCTTACGCTGTGTTTTAATTTGGAATGTCTCTGCTTTGCTTTCTCTCAGGCATCATAGCAGCCAACATTCTGGTGCTGTGCTGTTGGAGGATTCCTTCTCTACAACCAACCATGATCAGATACTTCACAGCCAACCCTGCCTCTAGTCAGTACACGTACACACACACACACACACACACACACACACACACACACACACACACACACACACACACACACACACACACACACACACACACACACACACACACACACACACACACACACACGTATGTGGTTGTTGTTCATGGTTACTAATGTTGAAATCTAGGGATGTTTATGATTAACCATTAACTCGGGTGGCGCAGTGGAAAAGTCCCTTGCCCACGACCGCAGAGGTTGTGGGTTCGAATCCATCGTGGTGCATCCGGCTTTGTCGAGCGTCTACACGAACACAATTGGCCCGTGTTCAGGGGAGGGAAGCCAGGCGGGGAGGGTGATATTTGTCATTGCACATAACTCCTACGGGCTGGGGCGACACCTGTCAGCAGGGAGTGTTGGGCAGGAAGAGTAGGATGCAGGCTTTATGTCCTCCCGGTGGGGGCTCCTCACAGGCAGGTGAGTCGGTAGGATACAACACAGAAATGTGTGTGAGGAAGAATCAATTGGCACAACGACTAAATTGGGGAGAAAAAGGGGTAAAAAGCACAAAAAAGATTACCCATTAACCTGTAATACAAATTGTGTTCAGTTGATACGAACGGTTCAATGATTTATTAATTAAAACAATTTATTTTAAAAAGTAATTTGAAATTATTATACATTTCTTGTTCATTAGAAAGACGGGCTGCTATTTGCTAAACATTTAGCTGAACTGTCTTAGGATAGTCAGAACATCTCGAGGTGCAAGAACAGCAGAAGAAGGTTTTGAGAGACCCATCCGAAGTTCTGAATGACATAATTTTGTACTTATTTCCTACCCTGTCTGAACAAAGTTTGGCTATTTGGACGGAGTGCATTACCAGGTTTTACGCAGCTGGCCATGTAGTTTTTAACCTGAACTGGGAAACAAACTACAACATCAGCCTAGGGTTTCATCCGCCTTCAATTAACCGTTAACGAGTTTTGATTAATTATCATGAAAACATTTTCAAAATGAGCGTCCCAAAATGCCACAACTTGTGTGTGTGTGTGTGTGCGTGTGTGTGTTACAGAGACGGTGTGCAGTCCCATGCTGCTGTCAGCGTTCAGCCACCACAGTGTGTTCCACCTGGCTGCTAACATGTACGTTCTGTGGAGCTTCTCCAACACCGCTGTCACCATGCTGGGCAGAGAGCAGTTCCTGGCTGTCTACATGTCTGCAGGTACAATGCACAATGTAGGCATTTAGCAGACGCTCTCATCCAGAGCAACTTGCAAGGCATGCTCCTACACCGTCTCTGGTACACCAATCACAGCCCCCCCACCCCTTCCCTTAAACACACAGAGATTCGGTGCGTTCAGATATTTATTTTCTTGTTCTCGAAAACCTTTGGTCCAATCGATTTGCCACTTGTCACGGCTCACCTCCGGATCATATGGGACACACACACCAAGTTTGAGGTCATTTGTTTGGATGGCGCCCGAGTTATGCCCAGGACACACACACACACACACACACACACACACACACACACACACACACACACACACACACACACACACACACACACACACACAGGATTTGTGAATTAATAAAAAGGGTATATTGTATTGTATTTATTATAATACACTATGCAGTATTATATTATGCCATATTGTTTCATGCTTTATCCTATATTATATATTACATTATAATTATTATATGTTCTATTAATTCTGTTCTATTGTCATCAGGTGTGATCTCTTCGTTTGCCAGCTACATGAGTAAAACAGCGTCAGGGAGGTTTGGTCCTTCACTAGGAGCGGTGAGCACACACACAATACTACACCTGGTACACTGGATACACACCTGGTACACACAATACTACACCTGGATATGGATCGAATAACGGGCTTCGGTGTTCCGTGCACATGGTAATGGTCAATGGCTGTGTGCAAATTCAGATCCATTGCTCCAGCCACTGAGGAGAACCGGGCAGAAGAGATTTTGGGCTCACCGCACAGACAGCTTTGTCGAATTATAGGAGGATATCGTTCAACATTGTATATTTTTTTATGTAGTTGGTGTGAACTCTGCCATCCATTTGACTTAAAACTATATTTTGTATAATTATAGTTGTGAACTATAGATGTGAACGGTCCACCTTAACACATCTGGAACACAGACCTGTACACACGGATATATATGCACCTGGTACACACTGGGTACAGAGATCTGGTATATAACGTGTGTGTGTGCGTGCGTGTGCGTGCGTGCGTGCGTGTGTGCAGTCAGGAGCCATCATGACCATCCTGGCTGCTGTTTGTACCAAGATGCCAGAATCCAAACTGGGTCTGATCTTCCTGCCTGACTTCACCTTCTCTGCTGGAAACGTTAGTACTCTGTCTGTCTGTCTGTCTGTCTGTCTGTCTGTCTGTCTGTCTGTCTGTCTGTCAGTCTGCGTGTTCTAACGTTGCTCTCTCCACCAGGCTCTGAAGGTCATCCTGGCCATGGATGCAGCAGGGGTGGTGCTGGGATGGAGGTTCTTTGACCACGCTGCTCATCTGGGAGGAGCACTGTTTGGCATGTGAGAAACACACACACACACGTTGTATTATACTTATGTTATGAGGACAACAACATTTTAGGATGGCAATTGTATGACTGGTATTTTTAACCCAAACCCCAAGCTGAAAATCTACATGCTCACAACGTGTCGCGCTGCAACGCTTTGTGAGCTTGTCACTGACGCACAACTGAGTATGCTGTATAACCCTAACCCCTCTAAATGTCTAATGACCCCAACCTGAATCTTTCCCTAATTGTAAGCCTCACTCTTTTTTTCTAACCATAAATTAACCACTTCTCTTGTGAGAACCAGGAAAATTGTCCTCACACTGTCTATTTCTCAAATTCTACTACTTACTTGTGGCTTGTGGGGACATTTGGCCCTCACAAGTATTATAGCAATACAGGTACACACACATTTGAAATATTTATTTATGTCCACATAAACAGAAGTACAAGATGTACAAAGGACCTAAACACTGCCAGTGCAGTCAGATAAAGGGAAAACAGCCAGTTACAAAGTGCATGTAAAGCAGAGCATTGTTACATACAAAACAAAAGATGGCATACTTGTCGAACACAGCGGACAACAATCATGGGTAAAGGAAACAACTCCTCCTCCAAATTGAGCGGCTTCCTATAATAGCTGATATAGAGCAGTACCTTGCTAATTGTTTGGCCCTCCTTTTGGAGAGGCCGGCCATTTGCAGGCCCCTCACAACCAACTTGTGCATGTGTCCTAGACTACCAAAGATAAAAACCAAAAGTTTACATCTGTAGCCTAGCTGAGAGATGGTCTGCTCTATGATATTTTAGCACTTTGGTTAGGAAGGCTTCATCTAAGCTGTAATCAAAAGTACAGCCGACCTCGAGAATGAACACCTCCCTATGGTTAACAACAATGACATCAGGGGTGTTAGCTGAAATGTTAGAGAACACAGAATACAATCGTTACACAGGTTAAACATGCTCGGCTTCACAGTGGAATGCTTATACAGCATGATGGAGGACCTGAAAATAGAAGTGATATCTTTTGATATCAAATCCACTATTCTGTCATGCCTACTTATGTAGAGTCCCCTGTATACATGGCACCCATTTAAGACGTGGGACATGGTTTCAACTATTTGTTCATGACCATGATGTAGACAGTGAGGAGCATGGTTGCCTGGAAACCAGATGGAAAGGTTAAGTTTAGATGGTAAAACCTGCAACCTCGCTTTCAGAGTAAAGACAACAATGCATTCGTCTAAAGCAAAAATTTTGAACACAGAGTGAGAAACAGAGTGGTCCGCAGCAGGGAGACATGCAGGCTTCCCTTGCAACCTCAGCTCGGTCCAATGCTGCCGCTGCCTTTGCTGTTGTGCCCATAAGAGGCGGCCTCGGGCATTAGTCAGTGGGAGTTGGTGTTCTGCTCCACACACAGTCACAGATGCTCTGACAGAGATACTGGAGTCAGATATAAAGTCCTCCGAGACAGCCATCGCCTCAGAGTTAGACCCTACCCACTTCAAGGTAACATCAGCCCAACAGCACAGATCGTTTAAGTCCGGCCAGTCTGACCACACACTGAAGCCAGGAGAGCGACTGTCTAGCTTTCCACTAGGTTTCCTCCTGAAGCCTTGGAGGCTAAGATCCGAGCCACATGCCAGGGGGACCTTACGTCGTTTTAGGTCCAGGAACAGAGATGAACGTGCAAGTTCTCTTGCATGTTCATCACACACACACACACACACACACACACACACACACACACACACACACACACACACACACACACACACACACACACACACACACACACACACACACACACACACACACACACACACACACACACACACACACAGACAGATTCCAGGCGATGTGTATTTATTGTGTGTCTCTGTGTGTCTCTAGTTGGTACATTATGTTTGGTCATGAGTTGATCTGGAAGAACCGGGAGCCGTTCGTCAAGATCTGGCATGACCTGCGGACACGGGGGTCAGGGGGCGGGGATAACTGAGGACCATCCCTCTAGAGACACGTTTGACCTTTGACCCCCGGCTCCACCAGCACTGACCTGTACTTGACGAGAAAAGGACCAAGAAGGAGAGCAGTCCCTTACCTGGCTGTGATGTCATCAAAAGGTGACATGTCCTTAGCTACAGTGTCGTCAAGGGAAGACCAATTCTTGGCTACGATGTCATCAAAAGGTGACCAGGTCTTAGAGGGGTGCTATGACTCAGCGTATTTATGAATTAGTGTTTATTTTTTTTATCAGGAGCCACGCCATGAAGGATTGCTAACCTGGACAGCAGGGCGCTTAACCTGAGAGCGTCCAGGTACATGTCTGTAACATCAAAGTATAGGAATGATTTATGTCTGCACACAAGCTTCAGGTCTGGGTTCACACATACAGTACTGTCAAATTCACAATATTAATTTAAAGGAAAATAGTTGGCAGATTTTTAACCTAAATCACATTGTTCTGATGTGAGATCATAATGCCATGGTGTGGGAAATAATGCCATATGTCTAACCTGTGTTTGCTCCTGTCAAATGCGGAAGTGTGCATCTGTGACATCAAACACATGGTTTCATATGCCCAATGACGCCAGGCGATGCATTTGATGTCTCAGGCATACTGTACACTTTGCATTTCACTGGAGAAGAAGACATAAGGGTATATTTTCCCACACTGTGTAATACATGTATGTTCTCCTCACGTCATGATGAACAGGATTCAGGCAAAAAAAATCTGTGATGGTTCCCCTTAACTCGGAGACTGCACAAATGGAACCAAATGGACCTTTAAGCCCCGGTTACCCATCTGCATCAGAGTCAACGCATCTGATGTGTTAGATGCATCCATTTCCCATGTTGTCTCTTGCAGGGACAAGTACTGGTGCTTTCTGGTGTGTAGTTCTTTTGACTTAACGTTGGGAGTGGTTGGCTCACTGAAAGAAAACTACAAGTGAAATGGCTGCCAAGTGGGGTCGACGCGCTGCGCTTCTGTTCTATTGGTTGGCGCCAGGTCAAGGTTCACCAGTGTTGACCCCGATGCTTCAAACGCGTCGGACGTGACAAGCTTCAGTGCCTACAGCACACCGCAATGGGAGGCTCCATCCCTTTCTCCTTCCTAATGGAGGTGAACGGGGAAGCTGGCGGGTCTGACGCAGATTTGTGACCGGAGCTTAACGGATTCATTTGAATTAAATAAGGGGGGGACACAGATTACATCCACATGTTTTTTGCTGAAATGTAAATGTAACACTGTATTGACAAATGTAACACTTAAATTATAAAAATCTAATACTGTAACCAGTGTTAGGCTCGTTACTCAAAAACTAATATATTACGGATCGGGGTGGGGGGGGGGGGGGAGTCTTGTAATGATTGTGCTGTTGTTGGTCTGTCACCCGACAAAATCAAAATCCTAACTACACGCAAATCACACATCTCGGTCCGCCGTTGCAACAAGGTGCGTGAAATTAAAGTACTGGCCAGAGAATGTCTATATATGAGATTTAACCCTAACGGGTCCATTTGGTTCTATTAGTAGAGTCTCATAGTTAAATTAATACTGAGCATTTGACTGTGGTTTACTTGGAGGGATCCCAAGTAGTGTTGGGTAGAAGCAGAGAAAAGTGCAACCTGCACTGTAAAGCTGCACATTGTAATGTTAATGTGCAAATAACTAGGGACTGAATCAGGGTCTTCTGTGTGGACTGAGGATATATTGAGCTTATGAGGTTCATGCAATAGCACTTGTCAACCAGTAGGTGTCCTACTTGACCACAGAATATAAATGTTTCAACCTGAAGAGCAGTTGTGCTCTACCATTCAAATGGGGACAAAACAACAATTCACAAAAAGAAGAAATCTACGGATTTGAGGTTTAATCAAATAGTGAATGTCCTGAGGGTTCACTCGCACATTTTGGACTTAAATCATATATTTCTATGTGTGTATTTGTAAATTAAAAAAATGTGTTGATGAATGATTTCTCTGTTGGTCTGGCCTGTGATCTCATCTCACTCATATTGCTGTATGTAGAAATACATGTAGGAATATGACAACACAAACACACACACACAGACACACAACCTTTACTAACCTTTAAAGTTAACCTTGCCTCGAAAAACCTTTTGTTAGCCATGAAAATGTCCTTTTCCCTCAAGGAGACCAGAGAAATGTGCCCATAAGTCAGTGGTTCTCAACCTTTTCAGGTCGGGGACCCCCCCACCACCCTGATGAGCACTTGGAATTAAGGCATACATTTAGTTTGACTCGGGAAGCTATCAGCTATTTTCAAAATGTTTGCCTCTTTCTTATATTATTTGACAATTTGGTCAGTGTTTGACCAGTCTTTTTTTTTTAAATGGTATTAAAAGTCGTTAAATTGTCACTTATGTCATCTTAGGACCCCCCCCCCCCCAAATCATGTGGGGGACCCCTAGGGGTCCCGACCCACAGGTTGAGAACCACTGCCATAAAGAGAAGTCCCAATGCGCTTCATGCCAGTTGTGGGTAGGGCTCGGTGGGACAAATTGAATATAAAGAGAAATACCAATTAAGCAACTTTTGGGTAATGTGGACATTGATGCACACACATGCTAGGAAGCAACATTGCCAATTCAAGCAAAACCATATTATATAAAAGTATGTACTGCATGTACAGTGTGTGTGTGTGTGTGTGTGTGTGTGTGTACATATATATACACATGTGTATATGTTCTTATATTGTATGTGTATTCTTCATGTTTGAAAATCTAACAAAGTACGTAGACATGGATGCACACACATGCTAGGAAGCAACGTAGTTAATTAATTAATAAGCACAGGAACCAATAGGCCTACTATACAGTATACAGGAATATATACCTCATGTTTCAAAATCTACCAGAAGTGGACAAATAATATATTTTGGATGCCCCTACATGGCAGAAGATGTAATTGAGGAAATGTTCAGCCCAAATATATTATTGAATGAATCTTTGATATTTTTTGGTAGATTTTGAAGCATGTGAGATGTTATTTCTCCAGAGTGGAGAAGTTGTCTTTGTTTGTTATGCAGTGATGTCACAGCGTTTGATTTGCTTACGTTTGTCATCATCACTTTGAACACGTTTTCCAAATTATTTTCAGCTGAAAGACGGGAGCTGGTTGTAAAGTTTAATATAGAGGTGATGTAAAGTATGTTTCTTATTTGAACCAAATAAAAGCTTAATGTAAAGCCACTGCTCTACTGACTCATACTATATATGTATAATACACTGGTTCTCAATGTGCGGTCCAGGGGTCCTTGAGGGGTTTCCAGGGAGCCACAGCCTTCTACTGTCGGTCAGTGGGAGCTTAGCTTAGCAGTAGAAGTTTCGGCACTCATGCAGGAGACCTGTGTTAGAGTCCCAGGTTAGAATCCCGAGTAGGACATGACTTGAGTCATGTAGCCTACAGGAGGAGAGGAGGCAGCAGGTTCCATTCAGATGTTTTCTTTCATAGGGCAGTTCTAACAGTAATGGCTTGTATTCTATAACAAATCAAAATTAATATTAGAAACTAGGTCAAATAAAACTATGTAATCATCAAACAACTATCTGGGTGATACAGTCAGAAATATAGATATTATTGTCTCCGCCGGAGGCGGAGAGTATGTTTTCGCTTCGACCCGCTGTGTGTTCACCTCCCTCCTAGCCAAGCTAACATTGGTCAAGCTCCACGTGACACGTGTCAATATGTTGACACCAATGCCTTTGATTGGCTAGAGGGACGCATGACGAAATAAAATCCTATAAATAGGTGTGTCACTTCAAAAAGCCATTTATATTTTTTGAAGTGAGGTAAGACAGGATCAATCAGTCTTGATTGGAACAGTACCTTCCAGTACAAATCACCCGTCCGTGCGTGTGTGTGTCCCTCTGAGAACACCTAACATTGGTCAAGCAAAGGCGCAGAAGGCCAAAGCTAAGAAAGCATACTCATCTACAACAGTAACACAGAAGAGGACTATAGAGTTGAATTGATCCCACAACAAGGCCGAAGTCTTAATACTGTAACAATTGGCCACCTTGATCAAATACATTATGTAGCACTAGAGAAAACTGACATAGATCAAACACACCAATCAACTGCTGAAACTGTTCAAGACAATGAAGATGAAGAAGACAGACAAGCATTTGAACAAAACAGTCAATTACGACGACTCCCATATGACACATTGCTTCAAGAAGAACATTTTTTAGATGCAGACACTACATATTCAGTCGCCCCTGCAGAACACCAAAAACCACGCGCATTCTACCAAGACGACCCGTTCTACCAAGACGACCCGTGCTATTAAAATAGCACGGGTCTGCTGGCGGAGACTTGAGCACATTTTCTAGTTAATATAGTTAAATGTGCTGAACATAACGTCCATCCATCAGTTTACCAGCAGTAGGCGCTGTCCATGGTACTGATGTCTCTCTGGTACTTCTGCATTGATGCATAAATGATTCTTTGGCTCCAAAATAATGTTACTGTACATATCGTCTATGTCTGGCAGAAACCTTGTATGTCCATATTTCAACTTTTCATTTGAACTTAGACGATAAGTTGATAAGTAGGCTCATATAGCCTAGCCTGGTAAACCCACCCTCCGGAAATCTCATTAGATTTCCGGAGGGAGGGTTTACCAGGCTACATATAGCCTACATGAGCACAATCTCTCTGTCTCTCTAGGTCGTCCTCAGACGATGCAACTTAATTCATAATCATGGTAGGAACGTTGCTGCCTCTCCACACACATTGATTGATGTAGTTTATTTAGTAAGACATGAGAATAGTACATGACAGTACATAACAGTACATGGAAGTACAAATTCACAATACAAGGTCTACTAAACTGGAACTCTCATTAAGCACTAAGCTTGTTTAAGATGAGAACCCCATGCACACAAATCATGATGAAATATAAGAGGCAGACAGATATACACACTACTATACAGAATGTCATACAATCAGCTTTCAGGTTACTGGTATGAAGAGAGAAAAAAATATATATACAAAAGAGGAAAATGAAGGAGACTTAGACGGGCCATTTTCGAATTGCAGCCTCCTGAAGGTGTATCTTTAGGGCACACACACACGTAATAATGTCATGGTCTTACATTCGTATAAGATCTCCTATAAGTTGCACAGTCCGACTCGAGTCTTGACTCGAAAAGACTTTACACTAAACTGTACTCAACATCATCACCATCCCTCCACTGCGACCATCCAGACACGCCCTACCTACCTACATGAAATGTAAATGGATAAAAATTAAATATTATACTAAAGATAAAAGAGCATAGCAATAACTCCCACCTTTGATGCAAAAATGAAAATTTAAAACAGCACAGCTCAACTGAAGCCAAGGCAAGACCTAGCTGTTCTTAAGCCATCATTGGATATAGTAAGTAAGCAGTGTTAATTAAACATGTTTTGACTTATAAATGACTAAGGTTGAGTCTTGTCTAATGTAATAATTTATCGTCATATATGGGCATATATGCCCATATTTGGGCGTAGCTGCATTGGGATCTTCTTATAATGCTTATCGCTGAGTCATGGCGACATGAGCGTGACATCAGAGGTCCGCCGGCCCGGCTGGCCCTCCCGATTCTTTGTAGAAAGACTGCCGATCTGACTGATTTCCCACTGTGAACATCACTCCCTTGCATCCTCGACAATATGCATGCCGTCTTTGAAGTCGGCCGGAGCAGCGATTCTGGAGAACTGGATCTCCATTATGCCCTTCGCTCTACATTATGCCCATATATATGCTCATATATGGGCATATCGGTCAGATTGGCAGGGTGACCTAAATGTGAGGGCCGCGTAGTGGCCCGAACTGTATACATATGTGGTTTCTAAAGGAAAGTTCTAAACACAAAACATATGAGCACACTCCACAATATCGAATTGCCTTATTCCCTGGACAAAGAAACACTCAGCACCCACTGTCATAAGAAAGTCATGAATCATGGGCTATTATGTCAAGATAACCACACAACAGATTGTAATGTACATGTCTTATCACACTGCAGTGTTTAAAGACCAGCATGGGGTTCTGTTATAGAAAGGCCTAACCAGGCCTAACCAGGCTGAAACCAGGTTGAAAAATAGCCTCGACTAGAAACCCTAAATACCATGCAACTGTTTTTATACTTGATACATTGTTTTCTTGTATTGTCCCTGTTAAATAAATAAAAATAAGGGCAAGGTTCCAGCCTTATTTGAGCCCCTTTGACTTTCATGATAAAATATAAGTTAAATATTTCAAAAAGGTATATAACATATTACGTGAAGAAACAGATGATCAGTCTAACAGTATGCAAGATTAGCTCTTGAAACACAGACATAGAAATACACACAGACAACCCCTCAAAAAGGACGAAACATGTGGATCTCGGACTTCATGTGTATAGCCTGTGATGTCATTTCCGCATGACATATCTATGACATATGACTCCATATTTAAACAAGATTTCAACCTGCAAGATCCCTATTGACTTATAAGTTTATGTACAATATTTCAAGGAGGAACATATGTGAAAGGTTTTTTAGATGGTGGCGTGACCCTTCTTGCACTCCTATATATATATATATCTAAATTCAGCGATACATTTATTGCCTCCAAGTTCTCTCTTGGATCCCGAGTGAAGGAGAGCTACACATCCATCCCATTGGTTGTGGCTTTCCCCAAGTCTTTCTAAGTTGGGGTGCTCTCTACAGAGAGGGTGATGGATACAGCCAATCACATGCACATTGCCATGGTGGAAGATCTTAACACCAATGAGACAGCCCTGTCAAAGGTCGTGACAGATGTGGAGCTGGCCAATCAGCCGTCTGGCTCCACTGTGAGCTTTCACAACGTCCAGTACAAAGTGGTGCTTAAGTCCGGCTTCCTCTGCAAGAAAACCACAACCATGAAAATACTGGTGGACCTCAATGGAGTCATGAGACCTGGTCTGCACGCTATTCTTGGACCGACAGGAAGCGGAAAGTCCTCTTTCCTGGATATCCTCGCCGCAAGAAAGGACCCGGCAGGTCTTTCTGGGGAGGTTCTCATAGACGGAGCTCCACAGCCTCCCAACTTCAAGTGTCTCTCAGGCTATGTGGTTCAAGATGATGTAGTGATGGGCACACTGACGGTGCGGGAGAACCTCAGTTTCTCTGCAGCGCTGCGTCTCCCAAGCTCAGTGCCTCAGGGGGAGAAGGAGGCTCGTGTGAATCACCTTATCAGAGAGCTGGGACTCACCAAGGTGGCCGACTCCAAGGTGGGCACACAGCTGATCCGGGGGATTTCAGGCGGGGAGAGGAAAAGGACCAGCATTTGCATGGAACTCATCACCGACCCCTCTGTTCTGTTTCTGGATGAACCCACCACAGGCCTGGACGCCAGCACTGCCAACTCTGTCCTGCTACTGCTGAAAAAGATGGCCAGTCATGGACGCACCATCATCATGACCATCCACCAACCACGGTATTCCATCTACAGACTTTTTGACAGCCTGACCTTGCTGGTTGGTGGCCAAATGGTGTACCATGGGCCTGCACTAAATGCCTTGGACTACTTCACCAACATTGGCTATTCCTGTGAACCTCACAACAACCCAGCAGACTTCTTTCTAGATGTCATCAATGGAGACTCTACTGGCACCACTATCACCAAGATGCAGGGCTCTGAAGAACTGGGCTTGTCTAAGGAGCCGAGCAGCCCTGAACAGAGCATTGAAGACTGCCTGGTGGAGCAGTACAGGAACAGTTCCTACTTTAGGGATACGCAGGCCGAGCTGGAGCATATCAGCCAGTGTAAACAGTCCATCGCCCCGCCAACGTCCCGCACTGTCACCTATAACACCTCTTCCTTTCACCAGCTCCACTGGGTGCTCAAGAGAACCATAAAGGATCTCGTCCGGAATCCACAGACCGCAGTGGCCCAGCTGGGAACAAACATTTTCCTGGCTCTCGTTGTGGGTGCTATTTTCTTGAACGTCAAAGATGACCAGAGTGGGATCCAGAACAGGATGGGAGTCCTCTTCTTCATCTCCACCTTCCAGTGTTTCAGTACTGTGACTGCAGCTGAACTCTTCATCACTGGGCGGAAGCTCTTCTTGCATGAATACATCAGTGGCTACTACAGAGTGTCTGTTTACTTCCTGTCTAGGATCCTGGCTGACGTCATCACTTTGCGCACCATACCCACCCTCATCTTCTGTTTCATCGTCTACTTCATGATTGGTCTGAAAGCCACAGCTTCCGCCTTTATCACCTTCACACTGACAGTGATGGGGGTGGGGTACACTGCCACAGCCATGACCATGGCCATGTCAGCAGACCTGAGCGTGATCACACTAGCAAACATTTTTATCATGATCACCTTCGCCTTCATGATGATCTTTTCTGGTCTACTGGTGCACCTCCCCAGCGTCAAGTACTGGCTGGCCTGGTCCCAGTACCTCAGTATTCCTCGCTATGGTCTGGCTGCCCTCCAGATCAACGAGTTTGTGGGTTTGAAGTTCTGT
Organism: Gymnoscopelus braueri; assembly: GCF_963280865.1. NCBI lineage: Eukaryota > Metazoa > Chordata > Actinopteri > Myctophiformes > Myctophidae > Gymnoscopelus > Gymnoscopelus braueri. The sequence continues at coordinate 50,252,403 of NC_137606.1, forward strand.
GAGGACCTTGTGATGCCCACCGCCACCATGTCTCCTGACTCCACCAACTGCAGTGAGAGCCTAGCTGGCCTAATATGCACAGGGGAACAGTACCTGGACTATCTAGGAGTTAAATACACCACATGGGATCTGTTAGCGAATCATGTGGCTCTGATTGTCATGGCTGTCATCTTCCTTATCATCGCCTACCTGAAACTACGCTTCATCAAGAAGTTTACGTAAGATGGCTTCCTCTGGCACAGTTTATTGTTCTCTTCGAGGGGAAATATTCAAGTTCAGAAACGATGAATATTGTATACATATAGATGGATATTCTTCCATGAAGGAATGTGCCTTCATGTATTGCTGCGGTTCTCAACCTTTTCTGGATTAGGGCCCCTGAGTGTTCTCAACCCACCCATCTGACCCACTTAACACGGCAGGCCTGACACCCAGGGGGTCAGGCCTACATGTGGCTTTGTCGGTCCCCTTTTACTATCGTTTTCGTCCATATATGGACGAAAACGTTTTCTTACATGTCCCTCTTTTTGATTGGCCAAGCTTAGCGTGACCTAGTTTAGAAACCATTCAGATTTCCGGCCATTCAGATTTCAACCACTAGGGGTCTGGCAGTACCAGGTCCCCTGGTTCCCTTGTTTAAATAGGACTGAAGTGATCACTTTTTTTTGATGAAATCAGATGACACCTCTGTATCACGATGCAAAACATTGTAAGCTTGTAGATTTGCAATTTGTGCGCCACGCACAATACAGGCTTTAGAAGAACTGCACAAGGTGCCTTTTTTGCCAAATCTATGCCAAACTTGCTCACCTGGCATTGTGGCCTAATAGTCCTCCTGAGTCATTGTGCTGTATGAATTACAATAGAATACACATGACTTCAAGATATTTAATGATAACTTTGGTCTGGACACTTCTGCTTATGGATCCTGCTGTCTTCCATTTCTTCCTATTTGATTACAAACTCAATGTTCACTCTTCCACTCTATGGGAGCAAAGGGGTGGAGCGTCCCCTTGTGGCTTGTTGACGTCATTGAAGCGTGTCCCTTAGGGGCCGCTCACACATTTGCCTGCGTCAACGTCTCGAAAACTGTTAGATGGTTTTGGCAATAAATGATTGAATATTTAGTATTATATGAATAGTATTATATGAATATTATATGAATAAAACAACGTTTCAACAAATCTTTTAGACCCCATGCTTGTGTTATATTAAAAAAAAAACTTTGCAAAAGCCCTAAAATGGCTTGAGGATTGGAGTGATATATGACACCGAGATTGGTTGCAAAATATTTAACAAAATTAACGAGGTCATGGAATCCTTCACCCCACCACAAGAGGGAACCGAAGGAAAGGGCAACAACTTTCCTTGCCTTGGATAGAAGGTGACTGTAGAAGCCTAATGAAAAGGAGAGGTGAGCTACTGAAGCAATCATTAAAGTCTCTTCTGAACAGACATTTACCCATACAAATAATACAGTCTATAAAAAAGGCCAAAGCAAAATTCTTTATCAGTGTTATTGAGAGCGTAAGGGGAATGGGGAAAAGGGTTTGGCAGTACAGTAGGCTACAGTACATCAATAAAGTAATGGGCAGACAGAATAATCGAACCAAAAATGCATGATGTACTGGTGAAGGATCCCTATGCCCTAGCTAGCACTAAATATTTTTTTCTCAGAGGCTGAATTGAGTGGCAAAAAGTATTGTAGCATTAAAATGCTTAAAGCCAAACATGTGTATGGGCTTGAATCTCTCGATACAAACTTTTTATTTATTTATGTGGAATCAATATAGCAGCCAATTACACATCTGTTTAACCTGTCGATTAGACACAATATAGTTGACTACGGGTTCTCTACCTGTGTGGGTCGGGGACCCCCCACAGGATTTTTTGGGGGGTCCTCAAATGACAGTAAAGTGACAATTTAAGGACTTTTATGACCGTTTTAATACCAAAAGAAAAAAGAACATACTGCATCAAAAGTAATCAATAAACTATACTATAAAAACTGCTCAAACATTGAACAAAATTGTCAAATAATATAAGAAAGAGGCACATTTTAAAAAAAAATGCTGATCTACAACCCCCGATCTGTGAGCTTGTAGATCTGCTATTTTCACAATAATTATTGTGGAATCTATAGTCAAACTAAATGTAATGCCTCAACTCCTACATTCCAAGTGATTGTCAGGGTGGGAGGTCCCCAGTTCAAATATGATTCTTTGGGGGGTCCTCAGTTCAGGTCCCCAGTTAAAATGTGATAATTGTGGGGGGTCCCTAGTTCAAAATCAAATATGATTATTTTGGGGGGTCCCCAGTTCAAATATGATTATTTTGGGGATCACAGCCTGAAAAGGTTGAGAAACACTAGACTACCGTCAACGTGGAAGGTGGCCCGGTTACACTTTAAAAAAGAAATCTTGCTCCAAATTTGACACGCAATTATAGGCCCATCAGCATCGTTCCTGTATCAAAGGTGGCAGAGGAGTAGCTAAACTGATCATTAAACATCTCAGTGCTGCATCCCATGCAGTTTGTATTCTGTGCCCTCCACTCCATAGAATCAGCCAACTGTGTCTTCATTGAGATGGTGACATATTATCATGTATGTATTGTCCATTAATAAATGCTGTCCCTTCCCAATAAGCAAATAAAGTCAAGTCAAGAACAGCGGAAGGTTATGGGAGTGTTGGAACTCTCTCAATAGCTCTGTGTGTGCTCTCATGCTCATTTGAGCACAGCTGGAGAGCCTATTTCGACCAATCAGATTTGGTAGGATTCTGTAGGAACTACCTGTTGTACAACTTTCAGTAAACCACTGGGCAGCTCACTGGACTATAGTTTTGCTGATGAAGTTCCTTGTTCGATGACATCCATTCCTTTTCCCCACCCAGATTGTCCTGGATGGTCTTTTGGTTTTCTAACCTATGACAAAAGTGCATGTGTGAGCTGGTAGAGACATCCAGTGGTTTTTGGAGTTGTGTTTTACATTTAATTTTTTTATAGTCCTGTCCGACGGTAGCGCGTGGACTTTGTCCGTCTTTGTATCTGATGTGTGCTGGTTGACCATTAACCAGCTGTAAAAAAAAACACCAGCAGCACTTTATTGTTCAGCAGTAGGATACATACTCTCTGACCTCCAAACACATCAACAAAGATCTGAGTTTCAGTTGTGAGATGAACTTTTAGAACATATTGATCCACTCTAAACCACATGATTCCTAGCGTCCCTATTAAGGCTTTCTGAGGCGAACATTTGGAGAAAATAACAGATCTACAATCTCCTGTGAGCTTAATAGACGAGACGGGATTGGGGATTTGGTGTACAGGGGGAAAAGAATGGGGCCTTTCATAGAGGGACTCCAGTAAATGAAGATGGGGTTTGAGTAGTTATAGTGTGGAGAAATAAATGTCACAGGAGAAGTTTCATTATTCAGATGCTTAACTAGCTTTGTATGGAAGAGTTGCTTTTCCGTAAAGGTTAACAGAAACTGGGTTTTAAAGACCAGAATCAACAGAATCATTCAAGAGTGTGTGAAATTATTGTTTTCATGCCAGCCGAGCTCTCAACATCGCAGTTACAGGAAGAGTTTGAATTAGGGAAAGATAGAATAGAGAAGAAAAGAACACGGAACACAGAATAACAGGAAGACACAGTCAAATCAAATACACAAAGTCCAATAAAGGATAAAAAGAAATATCACTGGATAGATGACACTACAGAAGGCGGAAATGCAGCAGGGATGAAGTCACAGTTTAATGTGCATGGTTAATTACATGGTTAAGGAAAAACGGCTCATGAGGTTTGTCGTACCACGTGATAGAAATGAGATATACAGTAGCAGTGGTTCTCAGAGTGGGTTCTGGGGACCCATAGGGGTCCTTGAGGGGTTCCAGGGGATCTGATCTATACATGGGCTATTTGAAAATAGCCGATCTATAGATCACAAGGCGCCGCTATGCGGCACGTTGTGAGCTTGTAGTTCGGCTGTTTCCAGAAATCTTAAAAAAATAAAAAAAATCTGATGGGGGTCCGCAGCCAAATACATTATATACATTTGGGGGTCCTCGTGAAAACGTTTGAGAAGCACTGAGACAGAGAAAGCATTCCTGCTGTTTGCCTGTATAGGACAGTGTTGATTGTAGAACAGTGATACTGATCGACTGCTTGGAAACAAACATCTCTCTGTAGTTGGAGTGTAAAGTCCAGTAACTGTTCACTGTCCCACACACAAACCAGGAGACCTTCTACTTCATTCACCAAATGCTTGTCCAAAGGCGTCATTTCACAAAAAAGACTAGGGGGTTGGCAATAAAAGTTACAACTTAAACCTTATTTAAAAAGTAGTGTAACATTTGAAAAAGCTATTTTCACAAGTCAACAAAATGCTAATAAAATAAAATGCTTGCCTAAAATGACGTCCAAAATAGGGATGTCAGGTTGAAAGTGGCTGATGAATGAGTGGTTGCAGACAAGAAAACACAAGTTTATAACATGCAGGATGGGGATGCACTCAGCAGCCATCTAAAATTAGAGTAATCTGCAAAACGCATTCAGAGAAAATATGCATAAAATGACTAAATTTGAGGTTAAATGTGGGACCCTATATGATCGTGTGGCAGAATTGTGTAAAATGTTGAAATCTTTTAAAATATTTGGACGTTTTTTTTTTACCATTAATGAGGTGCGCAAAATATGGATGCCAGGCTGAAAGGGGTTAAGTCTTTCTGGATTTTATAAATACTGATCCAATGTATTAACACAAGCTTGTGACTAAATAACTACATTGGATCCAATGGAAAAGTAACTTATATTACCAGTTAGTTGTGGCCTTGACACTTGGAATTGAGTCTGACTTGAGTCACAGTTTTGGGGACTCCAGACTTGATGAAACAAAAAACTAAATTACTTGACACTTGACACAAAAAACATTTATGCAAGATGTCTTCTCTGGTATATGTTTTAAGGTATATAACCCTCATTAATTTTAAATATATCACTTTTATAAATCTCTATACATTTCTTCTTTAAACTGAATTTCCAGCTTCCATTCCTACCAGTGAGCACTTACTGAGCATGTGCAGTGGTCAGGTGACGCTGCACAACAGGAGGTAGTGAGGCGTAACAAGTGTGACACAAGGTGGTATGATATGATGACTCTATAGTGTGACATCAATCATCCTCCTCAGTTTCATCACAGCTTCCTGGAACAGACGTTCTTTCCTCACAACATCTGATAATGAACGTTCTACAGTTTTTATGACTTTACTTTGTATCCATGCTGCCAGTATAGGCCACAGAAGTACCGGCACTATTTTGTCACGTGTTTTATAATCTCTCAAGACAGATTCAGAGCTACGCAGCTGAATCTGTCGGCAACTCCCTTTACAACGTGTGGAGTTGTTGTTATTAAGAATGAAAGCAAAAGCGCACCACCGGAAGAGGAGGGCTGAAGGAGAGTCAACAGGCCGACATCCGGTCTCTACACAGGGAATTGGGCGTTTTTTTCTTTTTTGCCGATGGGTTCCCCGATTGCGTGTTTTATGCTTTTTGAAATAACTTTAAGTTCATAATGGGGCTCTGATCGGGCTGAAACCTTGCCCAAATTTGGAGTCATAGATATGTCAGACGACTGACGTCATATAGATGACTGATGTCATAGATGATTGACATCATTGATGACTGATGTCATAGTAGATGATTGACATCATAGATGACTGATGTCATAGTAGATGATTGACATCATAGATGGCTGATGTCACAGACTGGCCATATGAAGTCAGAGATCCTTGACATCCTGAGATCCACATTTCATATTTTGTTATGAAATCTAAATCCTATCATTATGATCTGTGACCTTTAAAACCTACACATATCTGCTGTTTGTTTGACTGTAGGGCAAAAACCCCACCTGTTGTTTATGTCTTAACCACATGAACCCCAGCACCCCTATTCTGGGCATCATAATAATAGGCGAACAATCAAAGTAGAAATTACGTTTTCATCTGCCACTATCACCCGCTGACTGCTTTAACAACACACTGGAATTCCTTTTCAACCCTGAACATTTTTACGTGACAGATCTCACAGTGGGTTTCTGTGTGTCAGACATTAGTTTGCTCATTCCCCAGAGTTCGTTGACCCCCCCTCTCCCCGAATACCCCCCTCACAGTTTCACAGGAACCAACAGAGAGACACATATCCAATTCAGAAAACCAGTTCAGAGGAACTTGAAAACAAAAAACTACACCATAAAGGAGAACACATTACAAAACACAAATTGCAGAGATTCAGCGTCAAAGATCCAGGCTGGTCCAGGAACATTTGGTAAGATCTGCTATTTGTTCACTGCTCCTAAAATGTTGTATTGATCTGAGCAAATATGTAATTCTGTGGCTTAACGCTTAATCACTTTCACCCTGGCATACCTATAACGGGCACATCATTATAGGAAATTATTTCCCCCCCTCAAAAGTTAGTTGTTCAAAGTTTGCAAAAATAGCAGATCTGCAAGCTCACCACACGTCATGATGTGTCGTATGGTGAGCTTATAGATCTACTATTTTTGCTAGTCGTCGTATGACAAAGTATAGGGCTTGAGTGCTTATTACATGTTTTATTCATTATATATCGTGTTTGAAACTCCCTATGCCTATGATCTAGTGTCCAAGATCAGAATTTGTGTTGTTGGGAAATGAACCTGTGATTTTCTAAGTACTTTGTGTGCAAGGAACAAGAACAGACCACAACTCATCTACAATAATTGGTTGCTTTCTTTTATCACAGCCCAAAACAAACAAATGTAAACTTTTTATACAATTCCCCTTGGGAATGAGGAGCCATTGCAGCTTGTGTACTTACTTACGCATAATATAGCCCAACTTTGGGCTTATAAGCCATGAACAAGTGCTCCCGTTCGCATTTCTGTACCAAGGTGTTTTTTACGGGTTGGAGTTGTTAGCCCCATGCCCAACCTGGAGGACCAGGTGCTGAGTTTCGTCAAGCCTCTCTCCCCTGAGACCTGCCCGGCTTGGTTGAACCTGTGCCAGGTGTATAGCCCTCAGAGTCACAGTGACGGAGGCACACAGGCCTCCCCACCGCGACAAGGTAACAACACGCGGGAAGGGACATTGCAGCAGAAGGATGATAATCGTGTTTTGTTTGTTTGTTTGTTTGTTTGTGCAACAGAAGGAACCTGTCCTTTTTAATTTAGTGCACTTTGAGCACCTTAAAGCAGCATGTAACTTTCCTCCTTAACTAACTTTTTTCCTTTACCATTGAGCTAATAGAGCCTGCCTGCTTGCTCAGGGGATACATTGAATCTTGACCATCAGGTCAAAATTCGTGTCCGATCCTGTGAGACATGACCTTTGACACGATCTAAATGTCTCAATAGAAGAGCAGGGAGACAAAATACAACCACCCCAATTGTATTAGGTATTGGATTATATTGTAAGTTATATTGTATTAACATATACCATACAGATTGGACAAAATTACATTTTATTCATTTTTAAAAAGTTACATAGTGCTGCTTTAATAAATGGGTCGTTGTTATTATTAACTGCAGATCCAAGAACTGGTCTAATTTAGATGGTCCTCTTCTAGAGTATACATCCACATAATATATATGCATCGATAAAGCATAAATTAAAGCATCAACTATATTAATAATTTGATGCTAAATATTTCTCTGGTGTATTATCAGATTGTTTATTCATCACACTCCCGGATGTATGAAGACCTTAAGAACTGGTCCCATTTTGATGACACCACCACATCTTCCTGTTCTCATACCGTAGGTCAAAGCCCAGTCCAAAGCGGCAGCATGGCTCTGGCCATCCAGGTGGTGGGTCTGGTTCTGGGTGTGCTGTCCTGGTGTCTCCAGTCCAGCTGCACCAGCTCCCAGGTGTGGAAGGTCCGGAGCCACGCGGGGTCGGTGACCACCAGCCAGTGGCAGTTTGAGGGGCTGTGGATGAGCTGCGCTGCCACCTCCATGGGCGCCATTCAGTGCAACAAATACAAGACCATCCTGGGACTACCAGGTGAGACACTGACCACCAGGTGAAACAACAAATCACCAAACAGGACTGTCATGTAGCTGTGTTTACCACTACATTGCTGGTAACAGAATTAACATAAATTGGGAGAGGTATCACATTATGTGACTATTCCCACCTCAGATGAATATAATAGGCTATACAGTACTTAAATCACGTCAGAGGTGTCTCATGGGTTTGGGAGTGGGTAGGGGTTTGGGGGTACCGGGTGTGGGGTGGCGGTAGGGGGGTATGGGGGGGTGGAGGTTATAGGAGTGGAGGGTATAGAGGCAGGGGAGTTGGGGGGGGTATGAGGGTATGGGTTGACGTGGGGTTTGGGGGTATGGGGTGTGTGCAGTGTTGGGTGGCGGTTGGGGGGTATGGGGGCTGTGGGAGTGGGGTGGTATGGAGGTGTATGGGGGGATTATTTTGGGAGGGGCCTGGGCCAGTGGGGGGCCTTCATGTGGGCTGGGGCCAAAGGGCGCTCTTTTCTGGTCTTGTGAATGGAGGGAGTGGGAGGGAGACTAAGGGATGATGTGGTTCTGAGAGGTGTATGGTGGAGCTATAGCCCATGTAGTGATTTATAGGCTAACAGGAAGACCTTGAAGTCAGGGGAGCCAGAGAAAGGGATTTAAGGACCGGAGTGATATGATCAAATTTACTGCTTTTAGTAAGTATTCTGGCAGCAATCAGGGTAAGCAAGTTGGTCACACAGGCTAACACATTAGTCTCAAAGTCTTTTCCAAAGACACAAGTGAACAAAAGACGAGGTTTGGTTTGGGTGGGAGGACGGAGGGATCGATTCTCCACGGCCTGAGCTGTCAGTCCTCCCCCGCTGTCAAGTCCAAGTGTGGTCTTTGTAGGAAACGGTGAGCAGCCCCAGCCAACCCGCGGCGTCGACGTCATTGGAGCATTAGCGGAGAGAGCCAACCAACGACAGAGACCAATTCCCCACAGGCAGGGGCGAGCTCCGGTGATCATCAGTCTGACATCTATCAATTTGCCACTGGCAGAAACGCTGTCAGTGTCCATTTGGCAATTAACCCTGTTTCTCTCTCCACCTCCACCAACTCTCCACCTCATAGAACACAGAAATAATACAGAATAATACAAAATACCAAATCATATATTTACAAATATATACAAATAATACAACATAAATATGGTAACACTTGGCCTGAATCAAACTAGTCAAACCTAGTTGAGGTTAAATGTGAATGTGAGTGGTAATTGCAATCCCCCTGGGACCCCAAATGCCCCTAGCTGTACAGTTTATTCCAACTAGTAGCACATGTAGCAAACAGCAGTGTGACTCTGTATAGCTCACGGAATAAAGAACTTTGTGATCTCAAAACCTTGGCTGTTGTCTGTCCTACAATTGAGCCTGTTACAATAACATTCTAAAGACTAAGCTGGCATAAACTCAGCCGGTTACTTAGGAACGGCAGTGGAACAGGACTGAGGGACCAACATGGCCAGTAGGATTGTGTGTCATTTATGTAGAGCAGACCTACTGTACTGTAAGTCACCAGCCAACACTTCCTGTGTCCTCATGATTATGATGATGGCTTCAGAGGAGGCGCGCTTGTTTTATGATCCCTGAACAAAGAGTAAAGTTCCCTTACACCTGAAACTAGGTGTAGTAACACAGAGTAGTGCCATATAAAAAAAGAACAAGGTGGGGAAGTATCGAAACGCTGTTACTGCTGGAGAGAGAGAGAGAGAGAGAGAGAGAGAGCCAGAAGAACTGTATAAAGGGCTGAATGGTTTTCTTTCCACACCCGGGCAGTGTCAGATAGAGAACACGTTAAGAGAGAAAAAGAGAGCGAGTTCTGCGTGTGAGAGAGAATAGATAGACAGACAGACAGACAGACAGACAGACAGACAGACAGACAGACAGACAGACAGACAGACAGACATATCTGTACTGTAACCATGACAACATCACTGGAGTTAACAGGGTTTCTGTTGGGTGTGGGGAGCTGGTTGCTAACGGGTATGAGCCTGACCAACGAGTACTGGAAGCTCTCCTCCGTATCAGGGAGCGTTATCATCTCCACAAGACAGTTCCAGAACCTGTGGCGGTCCTGTGCTGAGGACAGCACCGGTGTCAAGAACTGTCGTGACTTTGAATCCCTGCTGGCCTTACCCGGTACGTGACTTAATGGGAGAGAAATTGTTTAGAAATCTGCACACCAGTATTGCTGCTTCCATAATGCAATTTTATTTGGTAAGGTTTCGAGCCACCAAGCTCTTCCTCAGACCTGGTAGCTCGAAGCGTAGTAAGTCAAATTGCATTATGGGAGCAGCAATACTGGTGTGTGGATTTTTATTCTTGCATAGGCTACTGTTGAACTTTTTTTGATCCAGCACCCAGCCCTAGTAGGTCTGAGATGTCTTTTAGCTGTTTATCAGCTTCTCTCTCTAACAGAGAAGTAGTTTAGGGCAACAGATTAAAGGACAATTTCAGATATTTACATACTACAAAAAATCTATACAACAATAGTTGCATATTTTTATGTTTATGTTATATGGATAAATACTTAAAATGAGAAGAGTTCTGAAAGTGCGGCTGTAATATTGGCCTCTAAATGTGCATTGTAAATGTCTAGCATTCGAACGTGTTTCTTTATTCTCTGTGAAGCACATTGAATTGCCCTGTTGTTGAAATGTGCTGTACAAATAAACTTGCCTTGCCTAAAGCCTCACTTAGGGATACTGCTGGGAAATATATGTTTATAATGAGTATGTGTATTTATATACATAAAATATAAGAACATGTAGCAACATAATTAGTGAGATGTTTTATACTTAACATAGAATGGGTTTATCAGTAGAAAGTTGCGCTCAGTCCAGTCCTTCAGGAGGTATATAGCCTAGTAGCCTAGTATGCAGTGAATTGTATACCTACAACGATGAAAGTAGTGTGTGACGTGATTACCTGTAGTACCTCTGTCTTCATTCTTCTCTCTGTCATACACGTTCATTGTCTACCTCTCTCCACTTTTCGGTCAGATTTCTGTCATTCAAATGTCTCTGCAATCCACAAAAGTCTGATTGTTATATGAATTATGTTTATGTCAATCAAAGGTTGAGATTTGCACTAGTGTTGGGTTTGCACTGGCCCACACAGGGGCTTTGCGAGTACTTTTACAGGAGGAAGTAAGATCTGTAATGGCATAGACATTACGGCTACACAAGTTAACTGTCAATTGTACATGCCACTGAAAAGCCATGGCATGTATGAGATGTACAGCTATCAGTCGACCTTTATTCGTCACATACAATTAAAAAAAACGTCGTATTTCTAAAATTCTGTGAAATGTATACAGGTCTGCCCCACGGATAGTGAGCAATAAAACAAGACAAACAGGACTAAACTAACCTATATATCGTTGCTGTCCAGCAGGAACCAGCTAACTCAATTTTTCCGTTTTTACATTTTTTTCCATAAATCAGTGCTATTGAACACCCTTTACGTCTGTGTGTTGGTAAAAAAAATATTGAACCAATGAAAAGTATTAAAAAGTGTTCTGTCAAAAGCAGAGCTAACTCCATTGGATCGTCAAACTTTCTGCTAAACCAGCTAACTCCAGCAAAGGGGGGTGGAGTTAGCTGGTTTAGCTGACTCCAGGCTCCACCCCCTTTTGATCTCCAACCTCATTGTGAGCTTGGAGGTCCATTCAGCTGTTTTTATCAATGATGAACAAAACCTCCTAACTCCATTTTTTTTAAAATATGGTTTTGTTTAGTTTTTCATTTCCTGAAAAATGAAAAATTTGGAGTTAGCTGGTTCCTGCCGGACAGCAGAGATATGAAAGGTGACAGACCATGCCAGCATAGTCTCAGGACAGAGACCTAAGACCAGTGTGCGTGCGTAAGTGCATACGTGCATGGTTGCATTGGTGTGTGAATAAGAGAAAAGAGACGCTGTTCTCTTAGCCCGTACACACGCAGGATATTAAATGTTAAATTCAGGAGGTATGTCCTGATCAAATGACCCACTATATGTACACTAAAATGTTGTTTTGTGTCCTGTGCAGGTCACATCCAGGCCTGCAGAGCTCTGATGATCATGTCTCTCCTGGTGGGTCTGGTTTCTATCGTGGTCTCGGCTCTCGGACTCAAATGTACGAAGATCGGCAGGACGTCGGAACTCGCCAAGGGCAAGATAGCCCTCACTGGAGGCGTGCTGTTTATCCTGTCAGGTGAAGACAGCTGAGCAGCAGCACTGTGATTATATCATTTAAAATGGAGGTGGAGCTTTTGTTATAGTAACATAGATAGATTCAGTTGTATTGTTCCCGCCCGGGGGGGGGAATTCAGTTGCCAGGTGCGTGCATGCGTGCGTGCGTGCGTGCGTGCGTGCGTGCGTGCGTGCGTGCGTGCGTGCGTGCGTGTCTGTGTATGTGTGTGTCGGGAGCTAATCTTGCAAACAGCTGCCTGGACTGAACTTTTTGTGCACTGCACATTGCTAGTAGGCCATTCCAGCTATAACACTTGTCTTGAAAAAAAAAAAATATTCCACACAGATTAGCTCTCGGCTGTAATTTGCTTCTTCTTTTTAGGGGCCTATTTTACATCCGATTGACACCAAATTTGAATCACACATTAAAGGCCTCTAGCCTAAACAATGCAGAGACAAGAGCGGTTTTCACTTAGACCCATAGGGCCAAAATGACTGGGAGGGGCCTATTTATTTTCTTCTTTTTTATCCAATCATCCCCAACTTGGAATCGCATGTTGAGAGATCTCTATAGAGCATCGCAGTTCCCGCCCCTTCCGGGTTCCACTGCAAAACACTCAATGCATTTTTCCCATTGACATTTCCAAAAATATTTATATCAATTAATTTAAGCCTAGAATCAAGCCATCCAGGGTCCTGGTGAATCATGACCATAAAACGTTTGATTCTGTGAAAAAACTTTTTTGAAAACGGCAAAACAAAGGGTATTTATTAAATATAGTATATCATATAATTAAATATAAAATAAAATAAATCACAGAAAAAAATGTTTTATGGTCATGATTCACCAGGACCCTGGATGGCTTGATTCTAGGCTTAAATTAATTGATATAAATATTTTTGGAAATGTCAATGGGAAAAATGCATTGAGTTTTTTGAAGTGGAACCAGGAAGTGGGCGGGAACTGCGATGCTCTATAGAGGCCTCAACCTAAAAGCACTTTCATTTCTGCTCATATACTGTAGGGCGCCACAAATATGAAGAGTTGTCTTAGAACAGCTGTTTCCCCCCTGCAGCTTCAGGTGTGTGCATGCAGACAGCTGTGGATTTTAAAACAGGTGTGTGCACGCTGACTGTGTTTACATGGACAATAATAGGATATTAATTCTGAATTAAATCATTACAATCAGAGAACTTAATTGTTTACGTGGACGCTAAATTTAATTAATCCTTGTTTGCTTCAAAGCATTTAATGGGAATGTTATTTTTGAAATGCGCAAAGTGGTTCTTCCTGTTTTTTTTCTGTCAATTTTCAACCTTATACAGTCTATGTTTCCAACCAGAGACCAACCAACCAACTAGAGTGAAAGGATCGGAATAAGTGTTTACATGCTGATTTTTTCCTGTTGATCTGAATATCAAAAGGTTCATACCACCCCTCTCAACCAGAATGAACATTCCTTCCTATTAGACTGGATCGGAATATTCTCTTCCAAATAAGGTGTCTACATGAAGCGTTTTTTTTTATGATTGAGCTGTCATTCTGAAGATAAGTGAAGATAATTAGGGTCCATGTAAACACAGTCACTGCCAGCTGTGTTGTGTTACAACAGGTGTGTGCATGCTTTATGTTGTGTTGTGTTGTGTTGTGTTGTGTTGTGTTGTGTTGTGTTGTGTTGTGTTGTGTTGTGTTGTGTTGTGTTGTGTTGTGTTGTGTTGTACAGGTGTGTGTATGTTGACAGTTGTGTTTGTTTTTTACAACAGGTCTGTGCACCTTGATAGCGGTGTCGTGGTACGCAGCTCGAGTTGTCGAGGAATTCTATGATCCCTTCTATGGAGGAGTTAAGTAAGTATTTGGCTAATATTCAATTCAATCTACTTTATATAATAATACTCAGGATTCGACAGTTTACATTCCAGAAAGGAAAAGCATGTATTTGATTTAGTCCATCCAGAAACAGGGATAGCCTAAAAACATATCCCCACCGGCCAGAAAAAATTAATGATCAGGCGGTAGGATATGAAAAACAGAGGAATGGATCCTGCTATACCCCATCCTCCCTAGCAAATCCAACCCTGGTAATACTAACAAAGAGTGTATTTATTATGTGTGTTTAGGTTTGAGTTGGGAACAGGTCTGTATCTGGGCTGGGGAGCGTCTGCTCTGGCCATGCTGGGTGGTTCCATGCTGTGTTGTTCCTGTAAGAGAGACCTCTCAGGACCCCCAGCAGGGTAATGAACACTGACATCACTCATTTAAACTCCATGAAGAACTGATCTACAGGCTAAGACTCGTTGGCTTGAATATCACATCAGTTATTTTAGGTATAATGACACTCGTGCGATTGATTATACATTAGTAATTAGCCTGTACGCTTTTAAAAACAAGAACAAATGGTGGTACCACGATAAGAATCATGTTTTGGTTGAATGGTTAGTCTGATATCATTCATGTATAGAATAAAATCAATAATCATACAACCATAAATATGGACAGCAGTCAAATAAATCATCTGTGTGCTGCAGGGGCGTAGCACCAAATTCTGGGCCCTGGGGACAAAGATTCACTGTGGGCCCCCATATGATTTTTTTTCTTTAAAAAAAAAATAGACTAAATTCAAAAGTAAAGAAAGGAATATGTATGTATTTTATACAACCTGTTATATTTGTGTTGTTTCCTGTCCCAGGAACTTCTCTTACAACTACAGCACCACCGACCACAAGATCTACAGAGCAGCTCCTATGTCAGAGACCGGCAGCTCCAAGGCTTACGTTTAAAAGTCTACGTCTCTGATTCAGTTCATTCTTCAACTGTTACTGTTGCTCCTTCTCTATTCTGGTACAGTCACATTGTGGCAGTACTCCTCTCTTATCTCTATTCTGTAATCCAGGCCCTTGTACTACTGTTGGTTGATTGTAAACGTTGCTTGTTCTATTGGACAAAGTGCCATTTTAACACTCAGGGGATATAAACTTTGCTTTGTATTTTGCTGTTGTAGTTTATTTTTCGTTTGTTTGTTGCAACGAAGCAACATTATAAACTACAGCTTGTTGTCTTGAAGTATCTCTTTAGATCATCTTACCACGACCTCAATTATTTTTCTTTTGTGAATTGTGAGATTATGTTTTCAAAAAGGAGTCCCACTGGGACTAGGCCAGGGGTCGTTTTTCAGGCCAAGGACCCCTTAGCCGAGAGACAGATGAAGCAGGGACCCCCACTACATATTGTATAACATTGTGTTGCAGATTAAACATTTTCATAGATTCCATAGATAGCTTCATAGGCTTGTTTGACAGCACTGCCATCAGTGTTGGATTCATGCTCATGTGCTTTCAGACAGTTAACCCTTTAAACCCTCAATATTTAGTCAACTTGACCGTTGGCTCTGTACTTGGTCTGCTCTTTTTCCTTCTACACCAACTCTCTGAAAATAGACGATCTCAGCTTGTAGATCTGCTATTTTGGGCTAATATTACCCATCACGCAAAGATTTGGTGGACCCCCTGTAGTTACTCTGAGGACCCCCTAGGGGTCCCGGACCCCCTGTTGAAGACCCGTGGACTAGGCTATAGTGCCATATGTAGACAAAACCTGGGAAATAAGCTGCATCAAAGATCAATTTTAGTTGATAACCTTACCTTCAGGCATAAAAGTTAGCCCTCCCTGCCAAGCAAAAGACATTCATGTGTGTGTGTGTGTGTGTGTGTGTGTGTGTGTGTGTGTGTGTGTGTGTGTGTGTGTGTGTGTGTGTGTGTGTGTGTGTGTGTGTGTGTGTGTGTGTGTGTGTGTGTGTGTGTGTGTGTGTGTGTGTGTGTGTGTGTGTGTGCGTGTGTGTGCGCGTGTGCGTGTGTGTGGGTGCGTGCGTGCGTGCGTGCGTGCCTGTGTGTGTGTGAGAACACACTTGGTTTGGTTCTTGAAGTTGACTCTTACCTGTAGCCTACTTCTCACTGTTATTTGCTGTTATGACACCTGCATTTTGCCACAGGGATCAATTCAGGTTTATCATTATATGTTTCTAATTCTATTTATTCTATTCAGACCGGAACATAATTTTGTGCAGTCAACGCACTTCTGCCCCTGACACTAGAGAGCAGTGATGAATGAGTTGTACTCTTTATGGAGAGTAACCCCCAAAATGATTAATTACTTTGATTGATTGAGTGAGTGACATCTTTATTGACAAAATACATTTTTTATAAAAAACAATAAAGCTTCAGAGTTTATTTCCATTGTGGTCCTTATTATTAATATGATCGTTCATATAAGTGTACATTATATTTAATTGCTGCAGTATTCAGTTTGTGATTGCCAGAACGCCATATTTACTGAAGACATTATCTCCCATAGCCTGTACATACGAGCAATGGTGTGCACTGTACACGATCCGGTTGTCTGGGAGACAGCTAGCCATGGTTCACATCACATGACGGTCGTCTGTTACGACTGTCATGGATGAACTTCAACCTGGTGTTTGTACTTTTTTAAATTTACGGCCCGTACATCTACATAAAGTTAAAATTTCAAATATAAAGTGCTTACCCCATGGCCATGGATGTTGAAATTATGTACGGTCTCTCAAAAGTACCCGTATCTTCCGTATTATTCAATAAAAATCATTTTGATGCGATTGGTGGCCATTTTCCCATATAGTTCATTATGTATCAAAGTGCAATACACCTTCCACCCAATAGGGTCACGTAGATGAACACATATGGAGAAACTACGGAGAAGGTGGCCACCGCTTTTTATTGAACAATACGGAACACGCAGGTACTTATGTAGATCTAGGATTACTTCTATGAAATGTACGTGAATACAGGTAAAACATCACATCATAGACTCCCAGTCCCACTCACCTACGATGCCTAGCGGCCAAATGGCCACATTGCATATTCATACCTTCAACTAACTCAGTGGTTCTCAAAGTGGGGTCTGGAGACCCCCAGGGGCCCTTGGGGGGGTTCCAGGGGGTCCCCAGCAAAATTACGAACAGAATGCATGTGAATGACTGTTCTGATCATACGTTTAAGCACTTCAGCCCCATTCAAAGTTTTAAAAAAATAGCTTATCTACAAGCTCATGTGTGATGCGACGCATCTTCCCCGGTATCTTCAGAGGTGCAGAAAGAATAGTCGAAATGTATGGAAAGAGCGTTTCAGTGAAAGTGTGTGTGAAGGTGTGTAGGTGTGTGTTAGTATCAGGATCAGAGAAGGACAGATTTCCTTGGCTCCAGTACAGTTGGACTCTGACTCAGCCCTCAGAACCCAGCACCTGGTACAAGCTGTCAAACCTCTCTGGGTTGTCAGGAAGCTGCTGCTCCTCGCACATCTCACACTGGTCAAATCATCAGACAGGATGTATTCTGGATGGGCAGTGTTGGGGTCCAGAATGACAGGAGTGTAGGAGACAATGTCCTTCATCTTATCCCAGACTCTGAAGGTCAGGTTTTTCAGGTGTTTTGCCTCATCTATCTATCAGTGCTCCGGAGACCAGCTGTGGGTCCTGCAGTGTGAACCCGACTCTTTCCACTGTGGCCTTGTAGTTCTACAGAAATGAGACGTGTTCAGCACTCAGCTCCTCCTCTATGGCTCTGATTGTGTTTGAAATGGTTGATATGTCTCTCAGACCATCAATCTTCTCCATCATCATCTGACTCCTCTGCTGCTCTTCCTCCCTCAGTGCAGTGATCCCAGCCTCCTCTTCGTCTTGTAGAAACTGATGAAGCTTCTTAAACTGGTCCTTCATCTGCGTCTCTGTGTGCCGGGTCTGGACCTTAATGTGTTCTGTTGTTTGGTCACAGACAGTTTGTTTTAACTTCATTGAAGACCTCCAGTTTATCTGGTAAAAAGCCTTCAGTGATGTCTGGACTTGGTCCTTGTGATCCAGCTTCGTCGACGGGTCTGATTCTGTGTTTGGTGTGTTTTTTACAATTTCGACACACAACACACACTGGCTGTTGACATTCCAGACAGAACAGTTTGAGTTCCTCAGCATGCAGGCTGCAGAGATCCTCAGACCCTGTTGAAGTTCTCTGATGTCTCTCCATATGAAGTTCTCACACAGGTTCTTCAGACCCGGGTTAAGAGGCGGTTCCATTGAATGTCTCTTCTTACAAACGGGACATTCCTTTATGTTCTTCTCTCTAAACCATTCCTGCAGACAGGCTTTACAGAAGCTGTGGCTACATGACAGAATAACAGGATCTTTGAAGATGTTGTGTCTTTCACAGGATAAATCCTCTTCTGTAAAAGACGACGACTGGGAAGTCATTTTGTGAAGCTACACACACTCTGATCGAGCCAGGAAATCAGCCAGTCAGTGGTGGTACTGGTAATACTGTGAATCCTGGTCCTTATTAAAGTCCATTCAGCAGACAGAGTCAGCAGCAGGTTGGAGTGGTCTAGGTCAGTATTCCCTCCTGTAGCTGCAATGACAGTGTGTCCTGGCTCCTCACACTGGGAGTTATGAATTTGATTTGATCTTATTACAACAGGTCAGGTGTGTGACCCAAACATATTGAATTGATTGAATGAGATGTGTGAAAGTCAGGACTGTCTTTTATTTATTATATTTCGTATACAGACAGGGAACCATAGAGAGAAATTTTCTTTTTTTTATCATCTCAGAGTGAGCTTTGACAGTGTTAAAAGTGCTTTACAATGTACAGCTCACATTAACCCTTTCACACACCGATGGCAGAGGCAGATATTCAACTCACCTACTTACAGGTCCATTTGGTTCCATTTACACTCTCAGAGTTACGGGGGTCCATGGCTCTAATGCATACCAAACTGAGGATCCTTGAAATAAAAAAAGTTTGAGAACCTCTGAACTAACTAACTAACTAACTAACTAACTAACTAACTACTGACAGACTGACTGACTGACTGACTGACTGACTGACTGACTGACTAAATAATATGAATAATACATCCATAATCCATATACCGTAAGTCCCATTGTCCCACAGTCCCACAGTACCTTACTTTATTTTTTTAAATACAAGCTCTATATGATTGGTATGAACATTGCCTTTTTTATCGTTGATTTTGTATATCTAAAGTGGTGGGAAAAGTACTCACATGTTTTACTTAAGTAGAAGTATCAATACTTCAATATATAAATACTCTGTTACAAGTAAAAGTCCGGAATTCAAAATTTACTTGAGTAAAGGTACAAATGTATTGGCATCAAAAATGTAGCCTGGTAAACCCTCCCTCCGGAAATCTCAATTCTATTTGATAATGGAATTGAGATTTCCGGAGGGAGGGTTTACCAGGCTATCAAAAATGTACTTATAGTTGAAAGTACTCATTATGCAGAATGTCCCATTTCACACATTTTCAAATGTATAAAACATGTATAAAAACCTTTTGGAAATAGCAGATCTACAAGCTTACAATGCGTCACATCGCGACGCATCGTGAGCATTGTGAGCTTGTATTTAGCGCTGAAGTGGTTAATGTATGTTTTGTAATAATAATCAAAATCTACAAAGTAACTAAAGTTTTAAAATATAATTAGTACGTAGTAAGTAAAAAGTACAATATTTACCTCTGAGATGTAGTGGAGTAGCCTAGAAGTAAAAATACAGAAAATTGGAAATACTCCAGTAAAGCTAAAATACCTCAAACTTGTACTTAAGTACAATACTTAAGTACATATACTTAGTTACTTTCCACCACTGTCTATAACCCACAAATAAAGTTGTTTAAAAAAAACCCCAAAAGAAACACGCCCTCCTCAAATAACCTCTATGCAAATCACACATGACGTCAACACATGACGTCAAAAGCCTGCGCCATCCCCGGAAGTGTCGGAGCCAAAATGGACGTGCAGTGGAACGAAGCGACAGAAGAGGCTGATGTTGGATAGAAGCTTTAATGACTGACTGTTATTCTCCTCGTTTCTCCTCAACAAGACGCGGTGTGCTCATACTTCCAACGCGGCGAGCAGCGCGGGGACACTTTGTTTAGATGCTGTGAGTTGGACGGTGTTTATCCTTTTATTTAATTACCTCTCTGCTTTGGGGCGTTGCGACTTTAGCTTTAGCATGCTAGGCTAACGTAGCATCATGTCAAGTCACGGCTCTTGTTGTTTCCACCGCTCTGTGGTTGATGTCAGTTAGCCAGGTAGTAAACACACACTGTGGTTAATGTCCAGGAGTGCTGGAAGAAGTACTCACATGTTTTACTTAAGTAACTAAGCAATACTGCAATGTAGATTTACTCTGTTACAAGTAGAAGTCCCGTATTCAAAATGTAGCCTACTTGAGTATAAGTACAAAAGTATTGGCATCAAAATATGCTTAAAAGTACCAAGTCAAAGTACTCCTTATGCAGAAATGTCCCATTTCAAGTTTTCAAAACGTTTAAATACCTTTTGAAAATATCATATAATTGTAGTGGAGTAAAAAGTACAATATTTGCCTCTGAGATGTACGTGGAGTAGAAGTAAAAGTAATACTCAAGTAAAGTAAAAAATACCTCAACATTTTACTTAAGTACAGTACTTGAGTACATTTACTTATACTTTTCACCACTGTTAATGTCAGTAGCCAGATGGTAAACAAACACTGCTCCTAATTGATGTATAATAACTCTTTAGTAAGACACTGTCGCCTGCCGACAAGGACGCGTTGTGAGCTTGTTTCTGTAGACCTGTTGTTGTCGGGAAGCAACACCTTAGTAAATGTGATGATGTCAACAACTGCGATCTGTTGTTTTTGTGTCGTAAATATGAGAAAGAAAAGGTTAGCATGAACAAAACAATCTTGATACACGGGCAACATTTGTTGCAATCTTAACTCTATATGAGGATCTATGCTAGTTTAAAACTAGGGTTGGGATCCTTTAGGATTTTACGATTCCGGTATCCGGTTCCTTAAAGATTCCCACTTAACGGTCCGATTCCTTAACGGTTCCATGTAACGATTCCTAGGGGGTTCCAAATGAACCCTTAACTCTGAGAGTGTAACTCTGAGAGTGGACCAAATGATTTGGTCCATTTGTACACTTGTAGATTTATGTTGGTCCTTGAAATAAAATAAGTTTGAGAACCACTGGTATTATAATTGTATAGCAGACATTAAGTCCACATACCAGCTCTAACAGTGTGATAAAACCGGTTCCGGAAACGGTTGCAAATGTGATGGAACCGATTCCGATTCCAAAACACAAGATTATTTCTTAAACAAAATGACACAAACCTTGAAGTGTCTGTTTTCAACATCTAACGTTTCAGTGCCCACGTCCAATTGACTGTGGAGAAATCATTGATATTTTGATTTTGCACGGGGGTTGTTTTTACTTAGTGAGATATCACATGTGGTCATGATGATGTTGTCGCATGTTTTTCATTCGTTCTGGTGTGTGTGGTTAGGTGGCCATGGAGCGGCGTGTGGAATGTACTTGGAAAAGACATATCGCTGAGCAGCTGAAACAGAGAGACCGAGTTCAGCGACACGCCTTTGAAGAAATCATCCACCAATGTTAGTATATCTCACACAACAAGCTAACACCAGACCACCCATCGACCACCCGTTCTCTACCTGTTTACAGGTGCAATCACATTACAGTAGAGCAGAGTCGGACAGTAGGACAGCTGTGATAAAGACACTGTAGGAGAGATAGAGACAGTAAGACAGCTGAGAGGGAGTCGGTGTAGGAGAGACGGAACATTAGGACAGGTGAACGGGACACAGTGTATTAGAGACGGACAGTAGGACAGCTGAGAGGGAGACGGTGTATGAGAGACTATGGTGGGCCATGAGAGAAGGAGACGGTGTAGGAGGGACTTGTCAGTGAGATAATGGTCTGGCAGGTACTATAATAAGCTTGTATGTGGTTTCTTGCCAACAGTTGGACGTACCGTAATGGAGTTTTGCAGGGAGTGCATCACTGCAGGCATTGCAGCATTGTCTGAAATGCTGATTGCTGACTGACGTTTGGCTGAGTAACGCTGGAGAGACCGTAGTCAATGGAGCTTGTCGGGTGTTCCTGTTTCAACCAGAACCATGCTATTATCTAGTTGAGCAAAACAAAGGATTGCTTGATTGTAAATTTGTAACAATGGAACAGTATTGGCAGTTTACCATAGCGAAAAACATAGCCAACATTCTAAACCATTTGGCACTGGATCATTTTATGCTTAATCTTGGCTGAGAAGGAAACCTTACAGTGCCACCACGGTGGTTTATTGGAGATCTGTGGAAATGATCATCTAGGATCGTCAGAATGCTCGTTGTTGTGTGGTTCAGTCTGAGAGGCAGACAGTAGGCGAGATAGATAGGACAGCTGAGAGGGAGACAGACCCATAATAATTAAAATCACATCATACAAATTATATTACTTGGAACTCAGACTTGGTGAACTAACGCTTTATTTAAACTGTCTGGTCATATGCCATGCAGGTGGATGCAGGTTTTTCATTCCAACCTATTAACCGAGTCAATCCTTCGTCTGTGGTTGATGGACAAGTTTATCTCCAAATGCTGCATTCACACGACAAAGAGTCGCCATTGAATTGTTGCTCAACTCGCCCGTTGACACCGTCAAGTGCACATGTGTGTGGCAGCAACAAGCAAGATTGCTGAAACAAGTTGAAGCCAGCTATGTTTTTTTATAGCTTTTGTAGCTGATCGCACAGTGACAAGTGTCGGCCTTCAGTTTGCATCTAGATGTTTCTAAGTGACTTGTGGCCTGTCGCTTTGTCGCCGCTTGTGTGAACGCAGCATTAATCTGTGAGCAGCAGATCAGGAGGTTTAATTAAGATTGGATCTGTGAACCCCTCACACTAGACACTACAGGATAATCTGGGCAGAGAAGGTTCTGACCAGCCTCAAACTAGGAACCCCCCCATGATTGTCGAAAGGGGCGTTTCCAACCCAAAATCTCCCCTCTGTAGTGTGAGCCCAGCTTTAATCACTGATGAAATCAGCTGGTGTCAGTCAGTGAAATCAGCTGGTGTTAGTCAGTGAAATCAGCTGGTGTCAGCCAGTGAAATCAGCTGGTGTCAGTCAGTGATATCAGCTGGTGAAGTCTTTGTTTAGAAGGAAAACCTGAACAGTTATCCACGATGGACGACTGGACAGCACTAAATATCAAAGCATTTTTTCCAATTTTCTGTGTGTTTTATGTGTGGTTGTTTCTTCAGACAACCGTCTGTTGGAGAAGTCGGACCTGCAGACTGTTCTGTCAGAACGCTACCAGACAGATAAATATGACGCCCAGAGGGGACATGAACCCAGGTAAAAGTAGAACTTTTATGGTTTTAGCATGTCAAGGTCAACCTCTGTGTTCCCTTTGCTGATCGGAAATTCATATATTTCAAGACATCGCTGACTTTTAAGTTTCGGTGCAAGCTTTGGTGATGCAATGGTAATGGTCACTTCCTTGTTATGCTGCAAGATTGTGAGCACTTTAAACTGAAGCCTTTGATTACATTTTGGTTGTAGAAGATGGGAGGATGAAAGGTGATTTATGCTTAGTTGCGCACCTGTAGCATACACCAAAAATAGCCGATCTACAAGCCCACAACGTGTCGCAGCACTTGACACGTTGAGCTTTTAGATCGGCTATTTTCGGTGCGTGAAGGCAACGCACGGCAGGCTTCAGGTGCTGGTGTAATGTGGTCCTCTGTACTACAGATATTTCAGCTGCAGCTAAAGGGAAACATTATAAATGTATGATGAATCTGAACATCACTGACTTGTTGAACCTGGTGCTATGAAGCTAGACGTTAAATTGCCATCCTACTCCCATCCCTACTGTTGTGCAATGGTTTCCAAACTGGGGGTCCCCAAATATTTTTTGGGGGGGGTCCCCAGATGATTAGCTTACTGTGCAACATTGTTTTCTCACTCAACAGTAAACAAAGAAACCATCTTACAGTATACGTGTATACAGGGTATCTGCACTTTTCGAAAGTTACAATTTAGGGACTTTTAATACCTCTAAAATGCAGAAGAAAAAAATACCATTAGTACGTCAAAAGTAACCAACAAACTCGCAACGCCTCGCATTACAATAGTCAAACTAAATGTAATGCCTCAACTCCTATATTTTCAAGTACTTGTCAGGGTGGGGGGTCCCCAGTTCAAATATGGTTATTTTGGTGGTCACGGCCTGAAAAGTTTGGGAACCCTTGCTGTAGTGTATGGTGACTCTGCTCATGGTGAGATGGACCCAATGAATGCACAATGAATACATGTATTAAAAACAAGTAGTCTACTATTACAGCATTACAATGAATGAGAAGTGGCATGGACTAATGCATTCTGGTTGTTAAAGTGACTATGTGTGGAATGATCACATGACTGGAAACTTGAACAGCAGACAGCAATTGGTCTCCCGGACGACAGGGTTATTATAAAATTGTGGAGGCATTGGGATGGAATTTATATTCCATGAGAGAGCCATTTTATTATGCGGGAGTTGTCTGTGAGATTCTAGTTAAATTACCATAATATATTAACCCAGGGATGGGCAACCTTTACTATCAAAGGAGCTTTTTTTTTGTGCCCATAAATGAATCTGTCTGGAGCCACAAAACATATTTGAGCCTTGTATGAAGGTTATTAAGTTAACAGCTTTCCACACCAGTAGGCTTATCTCCTGAGGTTGGACCTTTTTACAGTTGGAGAATGTAAGAATAACTTACCTAAATGAAAGTTGGAATGTAAAATTCATTTCCATATTGTTTTTCTTCCCAAAGCAACTTGGAGTGACTAGACGATGTGTGGTACTAGAGCTGCAGGTTGCCTACCCTTGTATTAACCTGCACTAGTAATACAACATTATTTCACCAGAGAATATTGACAGGTAGTACTTATCATGCTTGTCCTGATCAGTGCGGAGCCTTTATTTCCTTTGGTCATGCTGATCAACATCCTCTCTCTCTGTGTCTGTGTGTGTGTGTGTACACAGTGTGGGGTCAGACCCGGGCAGGAACGAGGCTTTGCAGCAGGAAATGTCACAGATGAGAATTAAACATCAGGAGGAACTGACCGAGTTGCACAAGAAAAGAGGAGAGGTCAGAATTCCGTTTTATCTTTCTGTGTGTCTGTATCTGTCTGCATGTGTCGGATAGTGCTGTGCAAAGAAAATCTATAAAGCTGATGTATCGATACATATGTTGTGTTTTATGATGCTCATGCAATATCTTTCCCGTGTGTGGGAGGGGCGGGCCCTTCATGCCTTAAAGAGCAATGAAATTGTAAACCTTGTTTAGCATTATTGAAGCGTTAACGCTCTCAGCCGTGGGTTGAAATGTTCTCTATTGCGCTTGGACCATGCCAATCTGTGGTGTTAAAGGAACATTTCCGCATTTTGTGGAGTCAAGCTCTGAATACCTTACCCTGTAGTAACTAGGGTTGGGATCCGGAATCGGAGTAACTGGATCCAACATTGAGGAACCGGAATTGGTTCCATCATATTTGGAACCGTTTCCGTAACCGGTTTTATCACACTTTCAGAGCTGGTATGTGGACTTCACGTCTGCTATACAATTCTAATACCTGTGGTTCTCAAACGTTTTAATTTCAAGGACCACCATAACTCTTGAGTTACTAGTCCATTTGGTTCCATTTGTACACTGAGTTACAGACCAGTCACCTGTATGTCTCAGAGTTACTGACCTCTAAGGGTCCATTTGGATTGGAACTACCTATAGTAATCGTTAAAGAGAACCGCTAAGGAATCGGACTGTTAAAGAACCAGAATCGTTTAAATCCTAAAGGATCCCAACCAAGCCCCCAGAACCCAGTGGTTGCATTGAAGCGCATTGGACATACTGGCCACTGTACATGAACGAGCGGAAACCGTTTTTGACGGGGCTGCGCACCGAGGTGATGCAAAACGTGTCGCAGAAACGCGTCGCATTTCCCAACCTGGAAGAAGGGGTGATTTCAGCCCATGCGCTGGGTGAGCAATTCAATGCAAGTGGATGGGAGGGGATATCCGGTGCACTCTCTATTATTTTTTTAACTCTATGATCCCAAACCTAGTATTAGCCACTCCCACCTACTCACATACTTTCTTCCTGTCAGATGAGGTGTAGCTGTTTTTTTGTTAGTTTACATGATGAACCATAATATCTGAGGTGTTTGATGTCCTGTGTTCCAGTTGGCATCAAGTGTAATAGATCTCAACAACCAAATCCACCTGAAGGACAAGGAGATCCAGAGCAATGAAGCCAAGTTAGTATGCACACACACACACACACACACACACACACACACACACACGTGGACATGCATGCAACACAATCACACCGTACATTATACACACTGTAGACATACTATACGTATACACAATCACATTGGCCACTTGAACATACGTCAACATCGCTGGTACATTAGCAGGGCCACCTTGCCATAACCCACTGCAAGAAATAAGTTTCAAGTACCTGAAACTAAAACCTATTTCTGTTTGATAATCATTACTGTTATCTAATTAAGATGAGGTGTTGTGGTACAAAAACCCACATTTTTAATTTAACAAAGTGTCCTGGATCATAGCATAACTATATGTGTGGCATTTGTAACAAACCAAACCACTTGAAAATGTGTTGCCAATATGGCGGCCGGCCATGGTGACGCATCACTCCAATGAACAGCAGTGGCCAATGCTGTACTATGTGTATATATCTAAGATTCATACATGCTATATGGAGCATTTTCTTGAATAAGTTGTGTGAAATGCAGTATTATATAATTATGTTAACAAATAAATCATTGTTGTCATTGCAAATGGAAATTATGTCCTTGTGTGTGTGTTAGGATGTTGGAGTACCAGCAGCAGATTTCTAGTCTAGAGGGAGAATGCAAAGAATTGAAGAGTAGCCTTCAGGTAACTATAACTACATACCAAAAGTTAAAGGGATATTTCACTTTAAAAAAAACTTTGGGTCATTTTATCATCTACTCAGGCTTTTGTGAGCCCCCCAGACCGTTTATAAGTTGCTTGATTCAGTATTTAGATATTTGATATTCATTTTATCAGACACGCCCCCTTCCTATATAAACCCATTATAACTTCAAACTCCATTTTAACCATGTTAGATTCATCAAAAACACCCGTCCTTGGTTCTGGTGACTCACCCTGCCCTCCTAAGACGCGAGGGCCATGTTTTTTCGATAACTTTTTTCATTTTTTTCATTTTTTTTTATTGTTTATTGTGCAAAGTTTTTTTGAAAGTGAAATATCCCTTTAATTATACTGAGGAGCTACCTTCAGGTAACTGTAACCATACAACAAACCAAGTTACACAAATAATATATAACTTTTATATCTAGATGTTTTTCCTGAGATGTGTGTGCTATATGTAAAGATTCTGATGTCTTTGGATCCTGAAACCTTTTCCCTTTTTTAACCCTTTAAGACCTGAGAAGATTCTAGAAATGTCTTCTAAATCCTAAAAAAAATTTGAAAAAAAAACCCAATTATTTTTTTCCTCGATTTTTCAAAAATAGCAGATCTACAAGTTCATAGCGCGGCACTCGGTGCCGCGCTATGAGCTTGTATATCTGCTATTTTTGAATAGCCTAAAGAAATCTAAAGTGACACAGATGCGTTCCAGGTATCAATGGGTTAAAATGTCATTGTCTTATGCATTTATGTGAGATAACGGAATGATAATGTATACAGGACCTGGAGCGAGCCAACCAGACCTTGAAGGATGAATACGACGCCCTCCAGATCACCTTCAGCGCCCTGGAGGAGAAGCTGAGGAAAACGACAGACGACAACCAGGAGCTGGTGTCCAGATGGATGGCTGAGAAGGCGCAGGAGGCCAACAAACTGAACGCTGAGAACGAAAAGGACACCAGGTACTACTACGCGCACTTGTGCAACAGAATTGGGAGTTGGAACATTATGAAATTGATAAATGGGTTGATTGGGTGAAACTGTTGGCCCGCCTGGAAATGTATTTTCTGTTTACTAAAATGCTGGGGAGACGGAGAGACCCCTGTTAATGAACAAACGCACACTCAATAGCAATGATTACTATGTATAGAACTTCTTTTACAAAAAAACATTCAATCACTTAACAACACCTTGTAATATTAACCCATTAATACCTGGAACTGTGTCATTTTTTTATTTGAGCTAAAAAGCATTATTTTACACTTTGGGCTATTCAAAAATAGCAGATCTACAAGCTCATAGCGCGGCACCGAGTGCCGCGCTACGAGCTTGTATATCTGCTATTTTTGAAAAATCATGAAAATGTGTGCAAATCTTTGAACATAATATATTTTTAAAGCGAACATTTTTAACTCAAATCTTTGCTTCTGGGGGTCCCTGGAACAAAATATTTTGATGGGGGTCGGCGGCCAAATACATATCATTTTGGGGGTCCTTGACATGAAAAAGAATGAGCACCACTGATATAGAAACATACGTTTTTCTGAATACTGTTGAGATTTAGGAGACATGTAGAATCGGCTTCAGGTCTCAATGGGTTAAATGTATGAGAATAATGTGTTTAATTATTGTGCTACTTCAGACGCAGACAAGCCAAACTTCAGAAGGATCTAGCTGATGCTGCCAAAGAACCCCTGCCCATCGACCAGTGAGTCCAGCTTTATGTCTTATGATTAACAGTGATTGTAGGTTTATGTCTATGATTTACAGTGATGGAGGTTTTAATTACTTGTAGTATTTAATAGAGCCTGCCTGACGCCAGATTATTGAGTCCGATCCCGAGTTTTGGCAGTCATAGATCAGCGTTTACCCATGTAAAAGAACTTTATTTTATTGAACCACTTAGCCCTGTTTAACAATCTTCAAGAATAGCGTATCTAAAAGCTCACAACGCGTCTCAATGTGAGGTGTTGTGAGCTTGTATTTTTGACCAAAATGGCGACGCCAAGGTTGAAAGTGGTAAAAAATCTGGACAAAATTGCAGATGTCGTCAAAAGGGCTCGAGTTGTTATTGCAAGACGTGCGATTTTAAAAATGATAAATGTATAAGGCCGTGGTGGTGATGTCGCTTGTTTCCTGTTCTCAGGGACGATGACATCGAGGTCCTGGCAGAAGACGGTGGGAAACCCACGGGGGAGCCGTCGCCCAACAGACCTCTCAGTAGAACTTCCAGGTTAGGATCTGGATCACCTTTTGTAGACCACTTTCAGTCTACTGCACTGGTTCTCTACCTCTACCTCAGTTACCACCAGGGGATCCAGTTGAACCCTACAGTCCTGTAACCCTGAGAGAGTATACTAAACAGTGGTGGAAAAAGTACTCAAATTCTTTACTTAAGTAAAAGTACCAATACTGCAATATAAAAATACTCTGTTACAAGTAAAAGTCCAGAATTAAAAATTTACTTGAGTAAAAGTACAAAAGTATTGGCATCAAAATGTACTTAAAGTACCAAAAGTAAAAGTACTAAATATTTGAAAATAGCAGATCTACAAGCTCACAACGCGTCGCATCGCGACGCGTTGTGAGCTTGTAGATCGGCTATTTTCAAATAGCTTAGGTATAAAATAGGGTTAAAGTGGGTAATGTATGTTTCTTTACATCATGATTTTTATCTGAAAAGTAACTAGTAACTATAGTTTTCAAATAAATGTAGTAGAGTAAAAGTACAATATTTGCCTCTGAGATGTAGTGGAGTAGAAGTAAAAGTATTGGAAATTGTAAATACTCAAGTAAAGTACAAATACCTCAAAATTGTACTTAAGTACAGTACTTAAGTAAATGTACTTAGTTACTTTCCACCAAAACAAATGGACCAGTTAGATTAGGGTCCCAGAGATAAAGATTTGTATCACTATGTACACTATGCAAGTGTCAAGATATACCATGTCCATCGTAGATTTTTACCTTGTTGTGACCATGTCACTTGATCTCTTCAACTCAGAAGTTAATAATCCCTTTGATTTGATTATACTAATTATCTATCAAGTTCTTGCATTATTTTCCTGTGAAGAGTGTTGCCGCCCAGCCTAGTTGATGCTACCTTGGACGACTCATACCAGCTGGACTTTCAGCTTTTCAACTTAGACCCCATTTGTAGCAGTGCTTCCTATGAGTTCAGTTCACATCTGCCCTCTGTTGGACCTCACCAGTACTCGCTAGTTTTCTATCTTTTGAGTTCAGTGCTATCATCATATAGTTTGTACCTGTTTCAGTCTAATATTTTAGTCCACAAAGGTGGAAAATGTGCAAAATAAAACTGCTGCAAGGTGCAGACGACTGACAAAGAACCCCAGGTTAAAAGACATGTTGGCTGTGATGCTTTAAATAAGCGAGTACTATTGATTGTCATGTTATTTATAGATATGAGCGTGGTAGCAATGTTGACATATCCAGGCACAGATATCATCATCAGACGTTGACACTGCTTAACCTTTTTCTTCCGGAGATGTTTAACCACTTGAACCCCAAAGGAAACGAAGCCAAAAATGGCAGATCTACAAGCTCACAATGTTTGAATGTGAGCTTGTAGGTCGGCTATTTTTGCCGACATTTGGTGTAGACAGAAAAAAAGTGGTCCAAGTACAGTTGCAACTATGGACCTAAGAGAGGGTTTAAGTGTTTAACTTTGGCAGGAGGTCCAAACTCGGACTGCAATTTATAATTTAGGCATTTAGC
Source organism: Gymnoscopelus braueri (assembly GCF_963280865.1). Classification (NCBI taxonomy): domain Eukaryota; kingdom Metazoa; phylum Chordata; class Actinopteri; order Myctophiformes; family Myctophidae; genus Gymnoscopelus; species Gymnoscopelus braueri. The sequence continues at coordinate 50,283,235 of NC_137606.1, forward strand.
AGACGCTCTTAATCCAGAGCGACATACAGTGAGCAAGTTAAACGCAAGGTTATACATTAAATGCATAGACAGTGTAGTGCCTCAGTAATCTAGGATCATAGGTAAATCAAGAACATCATCATCAGTCTAAACTTTATAATATCAAAAAATAAACAATATGTACATTGAAACTATACAAACTAGACGACAAATTAATCTGGCATCTGTCTAAAAGCATGCTATCTAAATGACTTTTGAACCTTTGCATACGACTGCATGGTCGTCAAGGCTAGGGCAAGTCCTACGACAGGTTTTGAAATGGAGGCACTCGTATGGACTCGGTACTGAATGTTTTGTGGTGTTTTTATTTAGTAAACGGATGTCTCAGACTCAGACTCCTCCCGGCGGTCTACTAGACTCTATCTCCAACATGTTTGGGTATGTAAGTTAAACTGTTCACCCGTCTGTCTGATCTGTCTGTGCACCTGTCTTGACTTTCTATCCGTCTTGTCTGTCTGTGTCTACCTACCTGTCTGTCTGCAGCGTGTCAGATTGTGTTCAGCCTGGACTCGTCCCACCACACTACAGGTGAACATGTGCCTGTGTGAGGAAATGATAGGCCATAATAACTCCACTAGTAGACATGTACAGTAGTTGCTGTTCGGCAGAAACCTCTTATCTCATAGTATAACTTCATTTTTTTCCCCCCCCGTTAACCCATTAAGACCTGGGACGCATCCGTGTAATTTTTTTATTTGAGCTAAACATTATTTTACTTCTTTGGCTATTCAAAAATAGCAGATATACAAGCTCATGAAGCTCTTGAAAAATCAAGAAAATGTGTGCAAATATATTTATATTCTTTTAAAGCCAACATTTCTTACTCAAATCTTTGCTTCTGGGGGGTCCCTGGAACAACATATTTTGAGATGGGGGTCCGTGGCCAAATAAATATCATTTTGGGGGTCCATGACATGAAAAAGTTTGATCACCACTGATATAGAAACAGTTAGGATTTAGAAGACATTTGTAGAATCGGCTTCAGGTCTTAATGGGTTAATTAACGCCCTACTTGATCATACTACAGCGTCACACAAAAGCATCAAAGTAGCAGATCTGCAAGCTCGAAACGCGGCGCGAAGCGACACGTTTTTACCTTGTAGATCTGCTACTTTTGATGCTTTTGAATCCTGAAAAGTAACAGTTTTTGACATGAGGTTTCCACCCGACAGACGATATAGATTAATTATAAGAGTAGGGCTGGGCCATATGGACACAATCAAATGTCACCATGATGTTTGACCAAATACCTCTGTTGATATTGTAACTATTATCATATGGCGATATCAATTTATGTTTATAATTTTTCAAAAATAACAAATGGCCGATCTACAAGCTCACATCACGTGAGTATAAAATAAGGTGATTTGAAACCAGGAATATGTAACCATTTTATCATATCACAATATTGAATTCAAAAATCCTAGATTTAGTCTTATATCATATCTAGTCTTATATCATGATATGGATATAATGATGTACAGTATGTTGCCCAGCCCTAGGTAAGAGCCCAAACAGACCCAAGTCCCCTAAGCTGATACCAAAATGCCTTAATTGGCTAACCGGTTGAGGTGTTTATGGCGGCTCTGTACTATGAGTTTTAAGATGTGATCACCTAGCTTCTGCGGGATGTCATAAAAAAAAAACCAATACATTTCCATGTGAATTTTATCTAAACGGTGTAGGTTGTTCCTCTGCCAGTCACCCTGACAGGAAACCAGTTCACTTCCTTTATTATTCACATTCCCTTATGAAGAAGTGTGTCACGGTATAGTCACATGATGTGTTTGGACAGGTCAGTCAGGTGTGTGTGTGTGATGATGTTGTAAATAATACAACTTCACAACCAGTCAGCTTAAAGTTCATACAAGGAAGGTGCAGTAACGCCAACACTAAACCATTAACCACTAAAACCATATACTTTGTCTATAATTAGGCCCGCTCCTTTTCCCCCCCCGTCGATACCAAATCCTTTCGCCAAAAATAGCGGATCTACAAGCTCAAAAAGCTTTGCAATGAGACCCATTGTGCTATTTTTGCCGAATTTTGCCCCAGAATAAGGACACTAGGGCTCATGTGGTTAAACGATCTCAACACATAAGACACTAAAACGTAACAGAATATTATTCAATTTCTGACATGTTGCAGTGGACATTCACTAAGCCACTTTCATGCATTTAACTCCCTTTACCCCCAGGTTTTACCCATTTAAACTTAACTCATGGTGGCTCCAACACGCATTCTGTGATGAAATGTCCATGTTGCAGACGAGCTGAATAACGTGTCCAAAATTGGATACGTCTTTTTGTAGGGATGCAGCGATTGGGGAAATTCTGGGTCGATAACTGATGTTTTTTTTGTTATGAATTCCCCCTTTTGTGCCTGGGGAAACAAATGCATCATTATAAAAAAAATTATTCAGCCTTTCATATTTTTTTTTTTAATGATCATAAAATCAATCGGATTTATTAAACGGATAAACATTGGCCACAATCAACTTAACCCATTAATACCTGGGACGCATCTGTGTCACTTTTAGATTTCTTTAGGCTATTCAAAAATAGCAGATATACAAGCTCATAGCGCGGCACCGAGTGCCGCGCTACGAGCTTGTAGATCTGCTATTTTTGAAAAATCGTGAAAATTATTTTTAAAATATTTTTTTCCGATTTTTTTTTTAGGATTTTGAAAATGTTTAGAAGCGGCCTCAGGTCTTAATGGGTTAATGACACATCACGAGTATACAGGTGGTACGACGTGGTTGAAATTAGTTTTTTTGGTGATTTTCAGAAAGGGGGGAAAAAAGATGAGCACAGAGAAAATAAAAAACGGTAAAGAAACGTGTAAAAAAAATATAGTAGCAGGTTACGGTATGTACATGAATTTAGGCAAAAAATAGGAGCAACGCATTCGCAGGTTCACATAGACTGGTAGTCCACGTAGGAAGAATGTGATTAACCAATGTATGGACAACTAATTGACGCATCCCTGTCTTTTCATCTTGTAACTAAGTGCACCATCATCCATTTTCGGGGACTGAAAATAAGATGGTTTAGATGTGATACTAAACTCAGAAAAACACTGGAAAGAAAATAGTTTAAAATAAAACCGAGTAACGCACAGATGGAGCAAGATTAACTATCAAATACTGTCTGAAAAGACACCCCCCGCCCCCCCCCCCCCCAAAGCGTAAATATTATTTTGCCCATAATGACCTGCTTAAAATAGGGACACCAGATTGAAAGTCTTTAATGAAAACTGCACAGGATGAAATGAGATTCAATAATCATGTTAAAGTCGTTTGGCTATTTGGACATTTACACAATACCTGCTACACGCTATATGTTACGTGTTTAGGGTGTGTGAATGAATGATGTCGTGTCCGTCCGTCTCTGCAGCCGGAGAGCGGGCAACTCGTTCAGCTCGTCGCCAGATTGCCCAGAGACGCCGTCGGGCGGCTGTGCAGACGTCCGCCTCCCCTCCACCGCCCTGCACGTCTTTGTAAGTACCCCCCGTTTCCTGACTGTATAAGTACCTCCACTTCCTTCCCTTTTCTGAATCCTAAATGCCTTTTCCCTTTCCTGAATCCTAAATGCCTTTTCCCTTTTCTGAATCCTAAATGCCTTTTCCCTTTCCTGAATCCTAAATGCCTTTTCCCTTTCCTGAATCCTAAATGCCTTTTCCCTTTCTATTTTGACTATACAATAATTTCTTAACCACTCTGAGTCCAGCATTTAAGTGGTTAAGTATCGCCACATCCTGTCTCTAGTACCTCCACTTCCTTTCTGAATCCTAAGGGCCTTTTTCCCTTCCAAGTTCATGTTACAAATTAAACACTTAAGTCGATAAAAAAAACAATGTACCTGTAAGGTCAGTGATGAACTGTAAAAGGTCTGATTACCCATACAAGCCCCTCCCACCTGCCTTCTGGCTCCCAGCAGCCCCTGCTCTCTTTACCCAGCATGCTCTAGTGGTGCAGTGCTGGTCCCGGCGGGCTGCTGACATAACAGGATGTGACATCGCAGTGTGAGACAGTTAAGAGACCCTCCTGGCTCAGAGTGATGACTGACATCCAACACAACCAATCAGCAAGGAGCGTCGAGGTGGTGTGCGAGGGGGGCTTAGGGAACATGATCCCAAGTTTTCAATCTGAGACCAAAAACCATGAATGAAAAAAGCTTTTCATAAGTGTATTGAATCTGCGTTCAGTTGTGTGTGTGTGCGTGTGTGTGTGTTGGTGTCCAGGAAGCCCATGATGGAGAGGTGAATGCCGTGAGGTTCAGCCCTGGCTCCCGTCTCCTAGCAACCGGAGGGATGGACAGGCGGGTCAAACTGTGGGATGTGGTGGCAGGTAACCAATCTAAAAACACCTCACATCACATGACGCTGTCATTGAAAGGTCAGGGGGTCAGAGCTGAAGCAAATGTATTCTTTGAGCAGAGAGACACTATGTTGTCACTTAATATCTTGTGTCTTTTGGTTCCACACCCAGACAAGACCCTGAGTCTTCAACCCTTCATTTAAGTACAGACGGATGATGCTGCTCAATGCCACAAATCACCTTCCAAAGCAGCTTAGCCACTTTAATCCTGGCATCCCTATTTTGGGCATGTCATTATACCGTAGATGAAATACTTCAAAACAAATTCGGATATCTTTAAAAATAGTGAAAATAGCCATTTCTGTGAGGTTAGGTTTAGGCATAGATTCTATGAAGTTAGGTTTAGGCAAATTAGGGGCGGGCCCTGAGCAAAACCCTCTGAGAAAAGGGAGTCCCATGACCCTTCAGAGGAATTAACGTCCCACTTCACTAAACATGTCCTCGTTTCCGCCATACATTCTCGGTGGGACGGAATAAGACACTAAAGAGGCCACAAGTGAGGGGAGACGAGGATTTAATTGAAGGACCTGAGAGACGAACCCATTGGGTATCATTTTATTAGTCTTTGGTATGACTCGGAAGGGGATTGAACCCAGTACCTCCCAGTCTCACAAGGCCATAGAGTACAGACAAGAACTCAATGTCTGAGTTGAAGAGCAAACAGTGTTTTTGAAGAACCGTCTCCTCAGTGATGAGAGAGGGAGAGACACACACACACACACACACAGACAGACAGATTGTTGTTTCTACTGAAGGTCAGTGATGAACTGTAAAAGGTCTGATTACCCACACAATGCCCTCCCACCTGCACTCTGGCTCCCAGCAGCCCCTGCTCTCTTTACCCAGCATGCTCTAGTGGTGCAGTACTGGTCCCGGGGGGCCGCTGACATAACAGGATGTGACATCACAGTGTGAGACGGTTAAGAGACCCTACTGGCTCAGAGTGATGACTGACATCCAACACAACCAATCAGCAAGGAGTATCGGGTTGTGGGTGAGGGGGCTTAGGGAACATGATCCCAAGTTTTCAATCTGAGACCTTCAACACGAGAAGCTAAACTGAATGGTGCTTTTACAATGTTTTATTTTGAAAGGAAAAGCTGTTGAACATTTGCGATGTTTTATTCTGAAAGGAAATATATTGAACCTTTTACAGTGTGTTCAAAGTCGTAATTTCACGTTAAACTCCTGTCAAATAAATAATTGTCCAGATAGCTTTTGAAGAGTCTTTTCATTCACATTGTTTTGTCTGTTTGTGTGCCTGTATTGTGTGTGTGTGTGCGTGCGTGTGTATGTATGCATGCGCAGGTCGCTGTGAGCCCAAAGGACAGCCTCTGACGGGCAGCAATGCTGGAATCACCAGCATCGAGTTTGACAGTGCTGTAAGTTGATACATCTGCTACTATGACAGGAGTGTCTGTATCCATTAAGATCATATGATATGAAGATCAGATGTCGTGTTGAGTCAACGATGTGAATTTGTCTTTTCCTGACAGGGTACGTACCTGCTGGCAGCCTCTAATGACTTTGCCAGTCGCATCTGGACTGTAGACGACTTCAGACTGAGGGTGAGTACAAATGAAACGCTGAACACACTTTAAATAGTTGGCTAATAGTTTAACTAGTTATAGTTAAGATAACTAAAATAGCTGATCAATAACTGTTATACTTAAACACAAAACCTGGACAAACCTTTAATGTAACTGATTAGTAAATAAGTGTAAACGGAGTAGACTCGACATCCGGTAAACGGCTAACTCGCTCTGTACACAAGATTAAATCATTATTCGTTAGGACTGATTAGCTGAATCTTTTAACTAAATCAAAATACTGAGCTGCTTTCACATCTACTCTGGCGTTTGTGTGCACCCATTATGTTAATATTTTCTGTATGTTGCATCAAGGAGTCCTTTAAGTCCATGCATGAAATCCCTGAAGACTCATTCATTAGGACATTATCAGTCACCAGAAGCAGGGTCTTGTGTTTTCAATGAGTCTAACATGGAGTTTGATGTTAAATGGGCTTATATAGTAGATCAAATATCTACATATTGAATCAAGCAACTTAAAAACTGTCTGCGGTGCACACAAAAAAGTAAACTTAACCCATTAAGACCTGACGATTCTACAAATGTCTTCTAAATCCCAACAGTATTCTGAAAAAAACTATTGTTTCTATAACAGTGGTGCTCAAACTTTTTCATGTCAAGGACCCTCAAAATGATATGTAACTGGCCGCGGACCCCCATCTCAAAATATTTTGTTCCAGGAACCCCCAGAAGCGAAGATATGAGTTAAAATGTTCGCTTTAAAAATGTATATATTTAAAGATTTGCACACATTTTCACACGACAACTGAGACTTTGAACAGCCAAGTTTTTAAACCTGCAGCAGATGGTCAGTGATGTTTATGTAAAAGGTCTGAGGCCTACATCCCTACCACAGCACCAGCAGCCCCTGCTCTCTTATACCCAGCATGCTCTAGTGATGCAGTGCTGGTACCCAGGGGCTGTGAACATAAAACAGGATGTGAGTTCTATACAGGAGTTAGAGACTGTTGACTCTTTGGCTTGTTGCACATCCCACATAACCAATCAGGATGCTGGGCGGGGCATGGCTCATGATCTCACCTTTCCTACTGAGACCTCTGACTGCAGTTTAAATCAGTGACCTCTGATTGTAGTTTACATCAGTGGGTTAATTTGGTTCTATTTTTTACACTCTTAAGAGTTTCAGACCTTTCTTCACATTGGTCACATAGATGTGTAGAGTGTATTAAAGTCGTTTAAAAAAAAACACACGTGGACGTGAATTGTTCATTGATCCTAAATGCAGACGGAAAAAGCCAATAAAAATAATTAACCAAATCTGTAAGGGTCCATTTGGTTCCTCATTATCAATCATTAAGCTGGGGACCTCCTGGAACCCCCTCAAGGACCCCTGGGGACCACTTTGTGAATCACTGGTTTAAATGAACACATCATTTCTGGTTGTAGTTGAAATGAACACAAATGAATCAGACGTTCACATTAAAGCTGCAATGTAGGACTTATTTTAACTGTTAATCTGTTTATATTTTCTGTATGTTGCATCAAGGAGTCCTGTAAGTCCATGCATGAAATCCCTGAAGACTCATTCATTAGGACATTATCAGTCACCAGAAGCAGGGTCTTGTGTTTTCAATGAGTCTAACATGGAGTTTGATGTTAAATGGGCTTATATAGTAGATCAAATATCTACATAATATCTACATATCTACATAGCGCTAGGTATACTCTTGGTTGCTTGTTTTTGCAGAAAATGCACTAAAGACTTCTGGTGATTAGTAGTTTTCGTTCCCTACCTATGTTGAATACACTTATTGTAAGTCGCTTTGGATAAAAGCGTCTGCTAAATGACTGTAATGTCTGTAATGTAATTAGAAGCATTGATTAATATGTGTGTGTGTGTGTGTGTCTCCAGCACACGCTGACGGGTCACAGTGGGAAGGTCCTCTCGGCTCGTTTCCTATTGGACAACGCTCGCATCGTCTCCGGGAGCTACGACAGGACGCTCAAACTCTGGGACCTCCGCAGCAAAGTCTGTACGTGATTTTTGTATTCACTGTGCATTGAGACACATTGCCTTTTCTTAGTCAAATGAACCATAGCGTCCCTATTCTGGGCACATAATGGGTAAACATTCTGTGAAAATGGCAAGGATGGACCCCTGGGGGACCCCGGTCAACTTAGTATAAAGGGTTTAAGTGTTGTGTGGAGAAATACTGTGCTCTCCCAGTAGACTGAGAAGGAAGGATTATTGGCCAATGGAATAGAGAGAGATTGAGAACTGTTACTGTAATGTATTATAACTGTGCTTGGAAGAATTGTAATTGAGACAAAGTATTCACAACTGTTTTGCAAGAAAAGCACTTGTACTAAAAGCACCTGCAGAAATCTCAATGCTGCCCAACGAATGTGTAACTGGTTACAGTTGTTGCATTAAGACAGCGCATTAATATGCAATACAAACTAGAATAGGTCAAAATAAAAGTGGGAAATAAGAGAATACAGCTGCTATTAATTGTAGAGAAGACGAGGTCCATGTTAACGCTACATGGTACTGAGTCTCTCGTGGCCAGACTGTTGCCTCCCTCAATTTTCAAATGCTTCCGGTCATACAGTCTGGAGCAACGGAAGCTCTAATCATGAACAAGCGATAAAGTGGATGTGACTCCTCCTCCCCACTTCCGTTTCGTCTTTACAGTCGCGCAAATGTATCCTAATATAAATCAAAATCCTCTAAGCCTATATAGCTTGCTGCTGAGCAGAAAATAAAATGTAAAGATATTTTAAAATATATTTTCGTGAACGGAAATGACGAACAGATGCCAGCTTCCTTGTTCGGATTTCGGGGATTTGTAGCTCCAGGCTCTACATAGCATTCGGAGATTGTGGAATAGTTGTCTGGCTGTGCAAGACTACATGGTACTCCATGGTACTCCCAACTGCCTATCAGGAAACCCCTGGTACAGAGAACTAATGGCAGGGACACACATTTATGACATGAAGAGGTTATTATAATTATTCCATGTCTCTGTCCTGTTGTCACTGTACCATGTGTCTGTCCAGACAATGTGTGTGATTGGTTGTGTCTGTTTTCCAGGTATGAAGACAGTGTTTGCTGGTTCCAGCTGCAACGATATCGTCTGCACTGAGCAGTGTGTCATGAGCGGCCATTTTGACAAGAAAATCCGTTTCTGGGACATAAGGTGAGACCAACCTTGCCTGTCTTGCCTACACTGGCTCCCTCTCAACTGTCTTTCCTACACTGGCTCCCTCTCAACTGTCTTTCCTACACTGGCTCCCTCTCAACTGTCTTTCCTACACTGGCTCCCTCTCAACTGTCTTTCCTACACTGGCTCCCTCTCAACTGTCCTACTGTCTCTCTCCTATAGTCTCTCTCAGCTGTCCTCTCCTACACGGTCCATTGTGGGGATAGACTCCCACGTCCTAGCTGATACTGACGTGGTGTGTGTGTGTGTGTGTGTGTGTGTGCAGAGCGGAGAGCATAGTCAGAGAGCTGGAGATGCAGGGCAGAGTGACGTCTCTGGACCTAAACCACGACAGAACAGAGCTGCTGAGCTGCTCCAGAGACGACCAGCTCCAGATCATCGACCTGAGAACCAACGGCATCAGACAGTCCTTCAGGTTGGAACGCATTTTCATACCTCAACTAATAACCTCATGGTTTCAACAACATATCTTGTTGGTGTCGGGCAGAAACCTCTTATCTTCCTATTTAAACTTTTTGTGTTTTTTTTATTAACGCCCTACTTCATCATACTCCAGCGTCACAAAAGTGCAGATCTGCAAGCGCAAAATACTCTACATAAGTGTATGCCCATGACATCAAATATGTCGTTTTACTCAGAAGACCTAGGTTATTTTTCCTACACTATATCCTCACTCAAGAACAAAGGGATTTAGGTAAACGATTGGGGACGTTTCCTTTTAACTCATTCACTGCCATTCACTAAATGGCCCAAAAAGCCCACATTGCCAGGATTTTGCGATTTTCTTACCTTCTTACAGGGAATGAGTTAAGAAACTGAGGTGGTTGTTCAGACATGTGCTTGTTTTATAGATTAGGAATGCTTGTTTTATAGGTTAGGAATACGGTGCCAAGTGTTTTTTTTCCTTGAGAGAAAATGTTAATGTGTGTGTGTGTGTGTGTGTGTGTGTGTTTTCAGTGCACCGGGTTTCAAGTGTGGTGCAGATTGGACCAGAGTAACATTCAGGTGAGTGAAAGTCTCTCCTTCATGTTTCTGTGAATAACATTTAAGTGTTGAGCCTAATAAATATTTCTCTGATCCATTATTGTTCCTAATTTGTCTCATCCTGGATCAGTCCTGACGGCTGCTACGTGGCGGCAGGTTCTGCTGATGGAACCCTGTATGTGTGGAACGTTCTCACTGGGAAGGTAGACAGAACCCTGGACAAGAACCACAGGTGAATACTAATTAACAGTACTACACAACAATACTACACTACACAACGACTACACTGCTGCACTATAACAGTTTGCAACTATACTACTCAACAGAGGGATTGGATGCATGGATAAGGGGGTAGCTATGGATTGATGGGGGATAGAACATGGATGGATGAGGGGCCCTGCCCACACTGCCCTAGCTAATTGTACCGTTTTCCAGTGTATTTTGTTGAGATTCTGAATTCTTTCCTCCCCATCTCTCAAAGTTGATCCAGTTACTGTGATTAGTCCAGGGCTAAGCATGTATGAACTTTTGACTCGGGAGTTTATACAAAGTTTGATAATTTTTGCCAATCAATTATTTTGTGAAATAAACATCTTTTTGGGCTTAAAAGCGTTATTTTATTTGGCCCTTCTGCTTTTGGCCTTTGTGCCCTCAGCATCCTCACTCAGTGTTCTGTGATTGACAACGTAGGTTGGCCAATCAGGTGGCGAGTTCGAGTGAAACCGAATGGAACCGAGTGCAGCCGACAAAAATGGAGGCGGAATTTTTTTCTGTCCGCTGTTTTAAAACTTAAACGCTCAAACTCCTTTTTTGAGGCACGGAATTTACTTTTAAGATTTTAGTTTTTTAACTTCATATATGTAGTCAATTAATCATGACAGAGCCTATTTAAAAATAAAAATTCAGAGAACCGGCAGGGGCGGGCAGTGACACGTATGTATCCGAATAAAGCAACCTATTATCGGCATCATAGATATAGAAACCTAGATACCTCATTGGCCTCTGCACTTCGTTGGAGCGACCTGTTTCGTATGGTGGCCGCCATATTTCCGGGGGGCACGGGCACTGACCAATCACAGCGTGTTGACTACTGGCCGATCACAGCGCGTCTTTTCCAAGTCTTGACAGAATCTAGTTGTCCCGCCCCCACCTGCCTCTGATTGGCCTACTGAACGCCCCTTTCTGTGATGCACACGGACATTTCCAGCTGCCCCCCCGGAAGCTGAAGCGCGCCCGCCCTACAGACGCTTCAGAGCCAGAGGAGGCGTCTACCTTTATATGTCTATGATCGGCATGGCCCCTTCAAAAGTCCCCTTGCGTCATATTGGCTGGTGGTGGGGAAAACTATCTGCTGATTGGCTGAAGGGGAACGAACTGCTGATTGGCTGAAGGGGTTGTCAGTCAACGGTACTAATTCAGCCCAGCTCCCAAATTGCCCATACAGGCCTGTAGACCAGACTCCTTCCTGAAATCAAATGCAAATGAGATTTCCGGGGGGAGGGGGGGGGGGTTACCAGGCTTGTCGGGTGTAGCCTGGTAAAACCCCTCCCTCCGGATATCTAATTTCCATTTCATAACATGAACTCTCCAATCAGCGTCCTCGCTCATTGTTCTGTGATTGACAGCGGAGGTAGGCCAATCAGGTGGAACCCGAGTGAACCCGAATGGAGCCGAGTGCAGCCGACAAAAATGGAACAGGTTGCCATTGAAATTCTATCCGCTGGTTTTGGTTTTAAAGCAACCTATTTTCGGCATGGCCCTTTCAAAAGTCCCCTTGCGTCACGTTAGCTGGTGGTGGGGAAAACAAACTGCTGATTGGCCGAAGGGGAACGAACTGCTGATTGGCTGAAGGGGTTGTCAGTCAACGGTACTAATCCCGCCCAGCTCCCGGCCACAGACAAATTGCCCATACAGGCCTGTAGGCCAGACAATTCCTGAAATCAAATGCAAATGAGATTTCCGGAAGGGGGATGGTTTACCATGCTAGGTCCGGTAGATGGATGGATAAAGAGCAGTAAAAGCCAGTATGTAATGGTGTTGTTTTGGTGTCTTCCAGCTCGGCCATCAACTCTGTGTCCTGGTCACCGTCGGGAACCTACGTGGTGAGCGTGGGGAAGGGTAGCAAGGCTGTCCTCTGGTCTGACTTGTGATTGGACCACTCCACCTGTCCGTACAGACACAGCGGGGCACCGGAGGGAGGGGTCCGGACGGAGGCGGGACCTACCAGTGTTTCAGAGCCTGTGGGGCGTGTCCGTACCCCTCCTTGATAGTTGTTGCCATGGATACGGAACAAACAAAGACACAAGATGGTGGACTGCTCTCACTTGAGCCCAAACTTGTGTGTGTGTGTTGTATGTGCTGCATTGTGTTGAATGTACAGCTGTGTGTGTGTGTGTGTGTGTGTGTGTATGTATGTTGAATGTACAGCATTGTTGTTTATTTCATTCTATTGCCGTGGCCCTCAAACGTTTTATTTTCAAGGACCTCCCCCCCTTACTTTGAGAGTGTACAAATGGACTACGTGGACTATTTGTACACATTCAGAGTTAGACATGTAAGGGTCCATTTGGAACCCCCCCAACGAACCCTTAGTGTCCCTGGACCCCACTTTGAGAACCATTGTTCGATTGACGACAGCCAACAGCACCTTTTCAGCAACACCTGTTTTCTCCTGATGCCACGAGGGCCATTTTTTCATGGGTTCGGTTTACTTGTTGGGGGTTTCTAATTGAAGCGGGGTTCAAACCGGTGCCGGTGAAGACGAGCTGAAAGACATGCCACATGGACAGACTGTCCCTCCCCCCCACCCCGCTTCATGAAGACAGAAGATGAGTTTGAACCAGAGTGCTCTACTTGTATCAAATGAAATGTATGATATCTAGAAGAAGAGAAAATGCAATTATATCAGTTGACATGTGGGGAACAAACTGATTCCAAGGCTATGGTGTTTTGTTGCCGTCATTAATTTAAACAGAGCTGCGATAGGCTTTTAAAATGACTTCCGTCTACTGTCTGTTTTTATGGATTATGAGGGTTCAGGTTGTACTTGAAGCTGCACTATGTAACTTTACTGTTCTACCCCCGGATTTGAACCCGGGTGTACTGCGCCATGTGATGACATTTGTACCACTGAACTAATGGTGCCTGCCTGCTTGCTCAGGGGAGAAATTGAGTTTTGACCCTCAGGTCAAAGGGTAGAAGAGCAGGGAGACCAAATACAACCACCCCAATTGTAGTGTTATATTGTATTAACATACTGTACCATACCGAGTAGACACAGTCAAATTGTATTCACTAAAGCACGTTACATATACCACTTTAAACAGTGTCCCTATGCTGGGGTGAACATTCTGCGAAAATAGCCGACCTACAAGCTCACAGTGCTTTGTGAGCTTATATGTTGGCTATTTTGGGTGTAGAGGGGAATAAAGGAGCCAAGTGTAGAGCCCTGGGGGACCCCGGTCAACTATTTATATAGGGTTGGTTAACCCAAAGACCTGAGGCAGATTCTAAAAATTCTAAATCCTACGTTTTCTGAAAAACCTGTGTTGCTATATCAGTGGCTCTCAAACGTTTTCATGCCAAGGACCCCTAACATATGTATTTGGCCGCGGACCCCCATTTCAAAATATTTTGTTCCAGCGACCACCAGAAGCAAAGATTTGAGTTAAAAATGTTCACTTTAAAAACTATTCAAAGATTTGCACATTTTCACGATCAAAAATGGCAGATCTAAAAGCTCAGAGCTCTGCACCAAGTCACGTGCTATGAGCTTGTATATCTGCTATTTTTGAAGAATCTAGCTACAGTAATATCTGAAATTTACACGGATGCTTTCCTGGTTTTAATTGGTTAAAGGACTGCTATCTGGTATATGTTCAGCCCGTTTGGTATGCTTTGGAAGATGGTTGGCAATATTGTTTGTGATTTTCAATCGTATAACCTTGGTTTATTTGAACCGACATTAAAAGCTGCTTCATTGCTGTCAGGAAAAGACGACAGAATGTCACGCATAATTTACTTGATGATCAACCTGACAAAGCTGTTGGTTTCCATGAATTTCAGTTTTGAGACGATTGTGAATATTTTGTTAAAGGACAACTTCACCGCTTTTCACCCCATCTTCATATAATTGGTCCTCACTAATACTCATGATAAAATGGTAAAAAGAAAAAAATCTACTCGGTCTGTGTCTCAGAGGAGGGCTGTGGACAGTTCAGAGTCCCGTCTACCAGTGACATCATCAATGGGGAATCCAAGATAATAGAAACTGCAGGCTTTCTATTCCTGGAAAGTTGCAATGCAATAAAAGAAGAAAATGTGAAATCTTGTTGGAAAAAACTGGTAGACGGGTTTCTGGACTGTCCACAGCCCTCCTATGAGACACAGACCAAGTAGAAAAAAATTGTACCATTTTATCATGAGTATTAGTGAGGACCAATTATATGAAGATTGAAAAGCGGCGAAGTCGTCCTTTAAATGGAAACTTAACACTATAATGACCAGGTTTCGTTAAATATTCACAATATTTATACATTCCAACAAAGGCTGATTGATTGTCACCAGGCAGTCTGTTAGAGCGAAGCATAAAGAGAAATCAAAAAAGGCCCCGACTCGCTACTAGTATTGCTCTGGCAGAAGTGAACAAGCTGTCTTTTGTCACGAGATGATTGGTTAAACATTTAATTGGTCATTTTTTATGACCATGAAGTGTACAGTAGCTGCATTGTAAGCGTAGTTTATATCCTCTTCAATGCCATGTGGCTATTCTGTGATATTTACATGTTTTTGTTGACGGAAGTACAGAAGTTGGTAGAACAACCCTAAAGCCTGATTTATACTTAGTTGTGCGCTGATCTACAAGCTCACAATGCGTCTCATTGTGCTCTTTTCGATTTCATTTTTTTTGATGCGCAATTACAAATTGTGCGTTGTGTACACTTTCTCAATTTAGAATGGGCTCTTCTGTGCATAAGTGTAATCTCAGGTTTCCTGAAGGTGACATGCCTGTTTTTTTCATTCATATTTTTATTAGAAGTTGGGCACAAAATTAGTTCACATCTTCATGACTACACATATCAAGCTTATTTAGGTACACTTGAAGTGACAACTTTATACCTGTTCCCTGTTAACGGTTCAAGGTCTTTATTAATGTCCCAAAAGAGCAATTAGGTTTACAGCAAGAGTAGTGGTTTAAAACATACAGACGGTACAGGACAACAGACATGAAACACCATAGCATAAAACAGAAGTCTGGGTGCATCTAGTGCAAGAGATTAAAAAAAAGGCTACATTCAGAAAAAAGTGCTAGGATATAAAGTGCCGGCATAAAGTGCTTGTTTCAACATAGTCATCATCAGCAACATATCCTTTACCTGTTACTGGCAGCGTTGACTGTTGGTCAAAAAGTCAAGGATCCAGCCTACCAGACATGGGTCTACACTGAGGGTGTTCATTCATTTCTCAACCAGAACATGGGGCTGGATCGTATTGAACGCTGAGGAGAAATCAATAAAAAGCAACCTGGCATGCTTTTTACTGCCCTCAAGATGCTTGAGAACTAGGTTGAGAAGAGTGGCAGTTGCGTCCTGGACGCCTCTGCCTTCCCTATATGCAAACTGAAAAGGGTGAAGAAGGCTCTCAGTTTTAGCCACAAGCTCTGACTTGACGAGCCTCTCAAACTGTTTCATGACCAGGGAAGTAAGAGCCACGGGTCTGAAATCGTTAACTGTTTTAGGATTGCTGCTCTTGGCTACGGGTACAACAGTGGACCGTTTCCAAAGGGAGGGTACCATAGAGGTATAATATAAGGAGGGTACTCTCTGCTGGCTAAGAGATAGTTTAGTTTCACATAGCTTCGTTTGGTTCGTTCCGCAGCAGATTTGAAGGGGAAACTCATATGAAGGTATTGCATGTTTCCCGTTTAAATCTGCGGCCCAGCCAATCAAAAGAAGCAATGATAAATTTAACTGGAACAGGAAACGTGTATCTGGAAACCTGGGACCACAGCAAAGATGCTTAATTTAGGAAGGTGGCCAACCCACACAAATGGTCTCCTAAATCTCACGGCAGATCTCGCGAACGTCCTATGTTATTGTTTACTGGTGCTAGATCTCCTGAGAGTGTTGCTGGGACAGAGAAAGGTCGATAAAGTAGATTTTCTCCTGATTTCTCTGGAGAAAAAAAAAAAAAAAGCTTGTGACAAATGACAATTGGTCCAATATTTAGTTCAGTGACCATGGGGCTAAACGGGTCAGAAGCTGTGTTCATGTTCACTCTCCATTTGGAATCAATATACTCCAACCCACTTCTGGTCTCCTAAAGGGTAAAGGCCCGATGACCTACGACCCACAAATACGGGAAGTAAAAGCCAGTTGGGCTGTCTTGCTGTTTGTCTTGGACTACAGTTAGCCTATATATCTACTTGTACAACACCAGTGGTGGAAAAAGTACTCAATTTTTTTACCCTAAGTAAAAGTATTAATACTGCATTGTGGAATTACTGTTACAAGTAAAAAAGTCCCGAATTCAAAATGTCCTTGAGTAAAAGTACAAAAGTATTGGTATCAAAATGTAGTTAAACAAGTACCAAAAGTAAAAGTACTCATTATGCAGAATGTCAGAAGTTCAAAATGTATACACATCTTTTGAAAATAGCAGATCTACAAGCTCACAATGCGTGATCGTGTCGCATTGTGAGCTTGTAGATATGCTAATTTCAAATGGCCAACATATATATATAGGGCTGAAGTGGTTAATAATCAAAATCTGCAAAGTAACTAGTAACTAAAGCTGTCAAATAATTGTAGTGGAGTAAAAAGTACAATATTTGCCTCCGAGATGTAGTTGAGTAGAAGTAAAAGTATAGAAAATTGGTAATACTGAAGAAAGTAAAAATACCTCAACATTGTACTTAAGTACAGTACTTGAATAAATGTACTTAGTTACTTTACACCACTGCACAAAACTGTTACAAAGAGTAGTTAGTTTAGTTTTTCTCTAGAGGGCACCACTGCTTGATGAAAGCTATGGCTAAACTGTTTTTTTAAATTATCAAGTCTTAGAACCTTACTGTGATTCCATGCATACGTAGGTTAGGCTTAGGGTTAGGTGAGGTAAGGTCATGCCAATGGAACAATGGGTCAAAACAGACACGTGATTAGACAATGAAGGGCATGGCAGGATTCTAAGGAAATGCAGTGTCACTAGTTGGATGCTGTTTCCTTAGCCTGGCATTAGCCACACTGATAACGTGGATTCACTCTCACGTTCCTCCCCGGTATCAGTCTGGACTTCGGCCCATAGGGAGCGAGTATGAGAAATCAGAAAATGATTTAGATGCTTTTCACTGTGGTACGGACAGCAGTTGAAACGCAGTCACTGATTGGCCCGATCATTTTCTGATTTCTCATACTCCCTATGGGCTGAAGTCCAGACTGATACCGTGGAGGAACGTGAGAGTGAATCCACGTTATCAGTCTGGCCAATGCCAGGCTACTGTTTCCTGACAGTCAGAAACATTCCAGACAGAGAGGGTGGAGAGAAAGGAAGACTAGGTATTAATAGCTTGTGTTTCCTAGTAGATTGTGTTTTTCATGTTCTGTGTTTCCATTGCTGACCTCTATACATTATCATTATTGTGTTGCTTGTACAATCCTATATTAAAATTGGCTAATGGGAGGGTGGGCCAGCCGGCGGACCACAACCACGTCACTCTGACTCAGACATAACCAGAAACAAAGCCGATAGGCCCATATATACGGTAGGAAGGACCACGGCCACGTCACTCTGACTTATGTGGTATAGTGTGGAGAATGTTGAATACAAAAAAATAATAATAATTTTTTGAATAAGGCAGTAATATAAGAAAAAGTGAAGGGGTCAATACTTTCGCAAGGCACTTCTATTAAATGTGTTTATGAAAAAAATAAATGTGGGGGGAAACTTACAACAATGTACAATGACATTTAGTGTGAACCCTCTGTGGTACCTACAATATAACAAGATAAAATAAATCAATTAAAACACCAACAACGATCAATGTAAAAGAAAGAACAAAAAATATATATACGACTAATACAAACTCTGTATTGCACTATTCATGCAGTAATCTATGAGTACAGTTAATCAAAATCATTATATAAAAAAAGATATATTAATGCACAGAACATCATTGCACATTTTATTGCACAGTCCCAAGATATATTACACAGCCTTTTCTGTGTGAGTTCAGTTCTCTGAGGACTTGTGGGACACAAGTCAATAGTTTGGATATCTTAATGGACCTATAGCGCCCTCAAGTGGTCGTCAGAGTGATGACCTCCACAGTTTATAGTCAACTGCCTACTTAAAATAAGAACCTGGATGATCAGCACCTGACTCAAACTCAACAGCAACTTTCACTATTTTCATTATGTTCATTATTTTTGATTTCATGTGCATTTTCCCCTTCTTCCCTTGCTCCCCTGTTGACTCCAGCCACTACCGGAGATTTTTGTTATTTTTGTTATTACTATTATATATATATATATCAAATCTGTTACTAAATCCGCCTTCTTCCGCATTAAAACACATTTCCAGATTCCGGCCTTCACTCTCAGACTCTGTCACTGGGACGCTTACCCATCACCTCTTACAATTACCATTGTAATGGTGTCCTGTTTGGGGTCCCCAACAAAGCCCTTGACAGACTGCAGTTGTGTGTGCAGAACTCAGCTGCCAGCAGGGTGCTCACCCGGACCAAGCCTTGGCAGCACATCGCCGACACCCTTGAACACCTACACTGGCTTCCGGTTAAGTTCCGCATCACCTATTCACCGTTTCCTAGGCTGTGTGTTTTCCACTTCCTGTCGATTTGATCCAATGAAATCCAATGAAACTGGTCAGATGACCAATGATATCCAATGAAATCGACAGGAAGTGGAAAACACACAGCCTAGGAAACAGGTGAATAAAGCTCTCCATGTCCCGCCAGACTTCCTCCCCCCCATTGTGGTCTTCTGACTTGGGTCTCCTCTCCGTCCTTAAAAACCAGTAGGTGAACCTTCGGGCATAGAACCTTCAGTGTGGCGGCCCCTGCCCTCTGGAACTCTCTCCCCATGGAGATTTGCCAGGTGCCAACACTGCACTCTTTTAAAGTCTGCACTGAAGAGGCACTTGTTTACACAGGCTTTTTGGAAGCTAGCTTGTTTATGTATTTATTTATTAACTTTTTTGTTGATGTAAAGCGTCCTTGGGTCTCTTGAAAAGCGCTATAGACATTCAAGTTATTATTATTATTAAAAGGTGGTGTCCTTGATTATGTTAGTGGGCTGATGTAAACATGAGCCCAATACTTAAATGTCGGCCTCTTTGCCTCCTCTGTCGTCCAACCTCCAGCCTTGTGGTGTTATGGTGACATTGGTGACCTGCCAAAATATGTGACCATCTTGTAGACTTCACATAAGGCAGGGCTGCCAACACTCCTGGATCCCGCAGGAGTCTCCTGGTTTTTGACCACGTCTCCTGACACTCTCCTGGATCGTCATTTCTTCTGGTTTTCTCCTGGATTTGGTATCAAACTCCCAAAATTCACCAGAACACAGGAAATTACATCTACTATGGTAAAAAGTTTCTGGGGGAGGACCCCCAGACACCCCCGTTTGGGGGTGTGGTCACTGCATGCCATCATACAGAGATATTAACTTTTAAGTAATGAATGGTTATTATTAAGGATGGGTCTTACATTGCTTCAGTCATCAGATCAATTTCTGAAGGCCTACTTTTTAAATGGATGAAATTGTACCCATTAATGCTAGTAAAGCAAGCCTGATAAAAGTATCAAACTCACAAAATTCACCAAATTCACACAGGAAATTACATCTACTGTTAAAAAAATCACACCCTGTGTGAAGTGGGCGGTGTCTTGCTAGCTAATCACAATACTGAATGGAGTCAACCAATCATGTACAAAAGATAAATACATTTATTGAAACACTCTTTATGATGGACGAAACCATAACTTCACAAAAAACAATTTATGGTTTTTGTGAAGTTATGGTTGCTTATATAGGGCTATGCACATGTGTCATGTGACACTGGCCAATCACAGTCCTGAATAGATTGTGATTGGCCAATCACAGCGCAGGATAATTGTACAAATTTCCTGGGCCCAGATCACAGCGCAGGGAAATGTACATTTTTCCAAATCTCACTTATAGGGGCGGTTTCACCGCCCAAAAATCACACCCAGTGTGAAGTGGGCGGTGTGGTCATCACAGTGATGGAAGCTCACTTAAAAAAAAAGTGCTTTTTTTTAAGTGCATAGTCCTATTTATAGGTTATTAATGTCATCATGTGTCTCGCTAGCCAATCACAGTGCTGAATAGAGTCAGCCAATAGAGTCAGCCAATCACAGTACAGCTAGGGGTGTACTAATGCTAGGGGTGTACTAATTATGAGCCAATCACAGTACAGCGAAGGGTGTACTAATGAGGTGTCCCAACCCCACTTATAGGGGCGGCTACACCGCCCAAAAATCGGGGGGGAGGACCCCCCAGACCCCCCGCTAGTCACGCCCCCAACCAATCTCCTGAATAGTGTCCACTATTGTCTGAAAACTGCACTTTTCTGACCTCTGACCTCACTGGACGGTCCGCCACACTTTTTTCTACACCTCTCCGGCTTATCTGAGAGTGTGGCGTTGTAGGGGAGGCCTCCCCGCACGCGTGCGTATGTCAGAAGTGTTGGCATCCACAGCCGTCTCCTGTCCAGTGTTCAATTTGTATAGGCTATGCACTCCTTTGAACAGCATTTATCCATTTAGATGTTTTAAAAAACGTTTTTGTTACACAGACACATAATATGTGTTGTATAGCTTTGTTTAAATGCTTATTTATAGTTTTAATGTGCAAATGAACCGTTTTTCAATGGATCCTTTTTGCTCTAGAGGATACTCTTATTCTGAAGAGATCATCCACCGGAAGTCTTATAGTTGTTAAGCTATTATTGCTCACGGAACACAGCTTGGATTCTGACAGTCCAATGTTGGCAGCCCTTCATAAGGTCAATGTCCGTTTGTTTATTAACAGAGTTAAAGCTAGTGGTATTTAGGCCACTTATAGCAAAACCTCCTCCTCTTTCTGTTCAACATTCCCAGATGACAGGCGCCACCATATTTTTATCGCTTTACATAAGAACTGTGTTCCAAAAAGAAAAAGTTACGGTCTAACAATAATAATAATAATAAAAATACATTTGATTTGACAAGTAGGAAAATCAAATGAGCAAGAGCTAAAACAAAAAACTATCAAATAAACAAGAACTAATAAGACAAGAGCTCGTACAACTAGTTGACAACAAGTATGCAAGGCAAAGAGGAAGGCTAGCGTTTCCTGAAGAGGTGGGTTTTCAGGGTTTTCAGGTTTGAGGAGTTCCTCTATATCAGTGGTTCTCAAACTTTTCAGGCCGTGCCCCCCCAAAAGAATCATATTTGAACTGGGGACCCCCCACCCTAACAAGCACTTGGAATTGTAGAAGTTGAGGCATTACATTTAGTTTAGTTTTCTTTCTTTCTTTCTTTTTTTAGGTATTAAAAAGGTCTTTAAATATTAAAAGTCCTTAAAGTCCCGACCCATACAGGTTGAGAACCACTGCTCTAGATAGGAGGGAGCATTGCTGTGGATGCACTAGGTCTAAGCGTGGCATGGATTGCATGTGGCCATTCTATGATGTCACTCATCTAGGGCATATCTGTGGCACACGAGTCCACAGACACAGCATGCAACACACACATACAGACCCTCATATAGAAGACTTAGCTCTGAAAGTCCACTATCCAATCCCAGTCTATTGTGTTGTAAGTGGACAGATGTTCAGGACAGGACAGATGAATGTGTGTACACATAAATGTACACTAGAGGGAGCTGTGTACTCAAGAACTAGACCAGTCTACAAGCTGTCGTGGTACTAGAAACTATTTTGTTTTTCAGTAATTTATACTTCTACTCCATTACGTCTCAGAGGCAAATATTGCACTTTTTAGTCCACTGCAAATATTTGAAAACGTTAGTCACCAGTAACTTTTAGATAGCTTCACATTGCATAGATCTGATGATCTGTGACCATCTGACATTGGTGTAAAGTAACTAAGTATACTGTACGTAAGTACAATTTTGAGGTATTTTTTACTTTGCTGGAGTATATTTTGTACTTTTACTCAAGTACATTTTGAATACCGAACTTGTACTTGTAACAGAGTATGTCTACATTGCAGTATTAATACTTTTACTTAAGTAAAAAATATGAGCACTTCTTCCACCACACACTCAGGAACGGCTGCTTTTCTTGTTTACAATAAGCAGTCTTCTTTTAAAATAAGCAGTGGTGGAAAGTAACAAAGTACATTTACTCAAGTACTGTACTTAAGTAAAATGTTGAGGTATTTGTACTTTACTTGAGTATTTCCCATTTCCAATACTTTAACTTCTACTGTCTCCACTAAAGATCCAAATATTGTACTTTTACTCCACTACATTTATTTGAAAACTTAAATTACTAGTTACTTTGTAGATTTATATTATTATTACAAAACATACATCACCCACTTCAGCCCTATATACATTTCGGCCATTTGAAAATAGCCGATCTACAAACTTGTAGATCTGCTATTTTCAAAAGATTTTTATACATTTGAAAACTTGATATGGGACATTCTGCATAATGAGTACTTTTACTTTTGGTACTTTAAGTACATTTTGATGCCAATTACTTTTGTACTTTTACTCAAGTACATTTTGAATTCCGGACTTTTACTCATAACAGGGTGTTTCTACATTGCAGTATTGATACTTTTACTTAAGTAAAAAGTTTGAGTACTTTTTCCACCACTGAAAATAATCTTCTTTTAAACATCCTCCACATTTTAACCTCATATACTTAATCTTTCCTCGTTTTGAAGCGGAAAAAAAAGCACTGAGAACAAAGTAAAATCACATTTTTATATTTTCCCCCATATTCCCTTCACATAAAATCCAGTAGGTTACAGGACAAACATCACCAAAGTCTGCCGTGCAGTGCAGCTTCATTCCAAAATGTCCATGATACAATAAGCAATGTCCCAAAGTAAATACAGACTAGCAAACTACGAAGGTTAAGGCACATTATGGAGTAAACTAGTAAAGCATGAAAGTTAAGGCACATTATGTGTTATGAAATATAACATAATAAGTCATAACTGTTTTTTAGGTGATTATCTGTGTTTTGGTCATTTCTTTTTAACTACTAGGCTATAGGTGATGGATTTCAGCGTGTAAAATGTCTGTCACGTGGAAAGTAATCATTTAAGTCCAATAACTATAATAACTTTCACAATCACAAACCATTCATTTCCATTCCTATTAAAAACTTCAATCACGTAATGTCCTTGCAAACATATACAGTACACACACAAATTTACAAATTCCCGCAATACATAATTAAATAATTATAAAGTAACCATCACATTATATTTGAAAAAAGAACTATGACACTGCTGTAGAGGTATACAGCTTGTCTAGATGCGTGTGCACGTGCACACTCACACACACACACACACACACACACACACACACACACACACACACACACACACACACACACACACACACACACACACACACACACACACACACACACACACACACACACACACACACACACACACACACACGCGCGCGCACACACACACACACACACACACTCATTCACATTCAATTACAGTAAAACATTCATTTAGGAGACTACCACCCGTCTCAAAGGGCTGCATTATTTCATTCTACAGCAGCAGTGATTCATCCATCTTGTTTTGCTGCTTGTAACAATTCAACAATAACATTGTTTGCTGTTGAAAGACAGTGTTGCCCAACCATATTTTTTTCTTACATCTGACAAAAGCAGAGACCCCCCACACACACACACACATGTGGGGGGTCATTCTGTATACTGACTGTATACACACTGTATACTTCTGTATGACAAATAGCGAAAATAATAGCAAATCTACAAACGCGTAGCAGTGCATTACATTGCTTGTATGCAAACAAAATTATAATGTGTGGCAGCGCGGTGCATACAGTATATATATATATATATATATATATATGTATTATATCAAATGGGGGTCTGTGGTCCAAAGCATATCAAACTGGAGGTCCTTGAAATGAAAAAGAAAAGATTGAGGATCACTTCTTTAAAGAATAGCTTATAGTAGACTATTGTAACAGCATTGTGCTGGTCCTTATGGTACATAGTTACTGTGCTAAGACATAATATATGAGCCCGGTTTCTCCAGATGTTTTGTCATGTACAGTAGTTTGTGCTCAAAATCCAATATATTGAATTTCTCATATGATGTTGTTGTACTTCCATCTTTCCTTTTTACATTAATCTCTTTTTCACTTTCAGTCAATATTACGTAATATTATTACAGAACAATTTACAGCGCAATTGCAAGAAGAAATTTCACAAAAATTATAAATATACTGTATAATTTCCTCAATCTCTATGATTAATTAGCACTCAATATGAGGAATATGTTTGTACATAATATTGAACTTGAATATTTTGTTCACTGATATACATGGCCTTTTATCTGCTAGTATGTGTAATGGTGATATAGACACGAACACATCTCTGTAATGATTGTTTTGTAGAATAAACAAAAAATCAAGCATTTGCTGGAATTATACATAGAGAGCAGTCTTCACAGTAAATACACAAGCCTTTCACAGAGTACAGTACCTTCCCTGTTGGCTCAATAAGGGCAGGTTGTGCTTTGCAACGTGTACAATTGGAATCATTCATAATACAATATAAAAACAAGACTAAGGGCACAGTCACACCACACTTTTATTTTACCTATGGGGCGGAATCTGCCAATGCTTTGACAATGCATGTGTCATGGGTTTGGGCATCTTTCTTGCGAATCCACGCATTTTCATTGACAAAGCATTGTCAGATTCCGCCCCATGGGTAAAATAAAAGTGTGGTGTGACCGTGCCCTTAGAGTCTGAAAGCCTCACTAGCAGGCAATGCTAGAGGCGATGCTGCTTTTTACACCCAGCTGTAAACTGGCTGAAGGGTGTCACTAGAGTAAAAAAAAAAAATGGGGTCACCAAAATCAGTAGGGTTCATCCAGCAATCTGCCTATTTGATTTTGTTTTTAATATTTGCCCTATTGGTGGCGCTAGAGGAAAGCCCATTGGGTTACCAGTAAGGGGTCATTGTTTTGGGTTTGTGATGGATACACAGCAGATACCATCATCATAACATCATAAATAAGGTAAGAACATTTTCGGGCGAAATTCTCCTTTAATGTGTCCTGTGGTGGACAAGTAAGTAACAAGTAAGTAACAAGTAACTTTCCTTGCCCTGTAACTGTATCGTAACCGTTGTGGTGCCTTTGGCAACCAAATTTCCCTTGCGGGATCACTAGAGGTACTTGTTTCAGGGGTGGGGGGTGTTTCGGGGTAAAACTAGACTCTGTTATGGCCTGGACTTTGTAGATAAAAGCTTGGCTGCTTATTCACTTGCCTTGTCTAACATTAAAACAATCTGTAGCTGTTATATGATATTGGAAGATGCCGGCAAAATATGTTCTAAAAAACCGTGCGTATCAATATAAAATATGTTGTTTTGGTACTTAAGAGGAAGTGAAAATAAATACATTAAGTGGTATGTGCACAAACATCAATCATAAGTTAAATATTCCTGATTTGCACCGATTTTACAAACGGAGTGGACTCATATGGGGGAGTTTAAGGGGCGATGTCCACAGAAAGCATACATTTTTTGAGCAGAGAAGCGCTTTGGTTATCATGTCCAGAGTGCACAGTGTTTATCTATGCACGTAACTTTCTGAACCTTCCAACCATTGCTGTGCTCAAACGTCCTGTCATGTGTGTTATTTGCACAAATAGCTTAGCTGAAACCAGTGTTCATTTCGTTGACTAAACTATGACGAAAAATGTTCGTCGACTACCTTTTTCTTACAAAAACTAGACAAAAATGGAATATAAACTAAAGCTATGATGAATAAAACGCTGACTAAATATACTGGCTATTTGTAAACGTAAGAGAGGGGCT
Source organism: Gymnoscopelus braueri (assembly GCF_963280865.1). NCBI lineage: Eukaryota > Metazoa > Chordata > Actinopteri > Myctophiformes > Myctophidae > Gymnoscopelus > Gymnoscopelus braueri. The sequence goes on from NC_137606.1 coordinate 50,309,514, forward strand.
AGCGGAGAAGAGATCCAGTAGAACCTGTAAGACAAGTCGTTATGCTTGGCTGTGCGCAGGCGTCGTGCTCTGAAAATGGCATTCTTGCCGACAAAATCAACTGTACATTTGGTTGACTAAAATCTTATGATATTTGTTTACTAAAACTAGACTAAAACTAAAACATTTCAAATGACTAATATATCAGTAAAACTAAATGGAATTTTATTCAAAAGACTATGACTAAAACTAAATCACAATTTACTGTCAGAATTTACACTGGCTGAAACGACATGAACATGGGTCATGGTTCAAACCATCGGGTCATAAATTACCAGGTTGTCAGATACAATCAGCAGGAGGATCAAATGACCGGCAACTCCTTTCCAAAACATGAGCTATTGTCTGCTTGAAGTGCCCAGGGCGCTGTGCCAAGAAACGCTGGACACTTGAGAGTGTGAAGCTCAGGTACTGGGAAGGAATACAAGAACGCTCGCCCCGGGTCAAATCTGGCAACCTCAGAACGGTCGCCACCAGGTGTTCCTAAACGTAACCTCAGTAAAACTATGCCTAAACTTAACCTTCTTCCTAAACGTAACCTCAGTAAAACTATGTCTAAACCTAACCTTATTCCTAAACGTAACCTTAGTAAAACTATGCCTAAACCTAACCTTATTCCTAAACGTAACCTCAGTAAAACTATGTCTAAACCTAACCTTATTCCTAAACGTAACCCCAGTAAAACTATGCCTAACCCTAAACGTATTCCTAAATGTAACCTCAGTAAAACTATGCCTAACCCTAAACCTATTCATAACCTTAACCTCGGTGAAACGAATACAAGAATACAAAAACCGCTGGGGGCGAGCTGTCCGCGGGGGGAAAAAATGGGGGCAAGTGTGTTTTGGGGCGAGCGTTCTGGTTACCCTGGGAAGAGGAGCAGTGTGTTTTTACCATAGAAATGCATGGCAGACAGGCACTGACAGCAAAAAAAAAAACACTTCTGTGTTTTTTGTCACATTTTTGTAATCTGAAATGTTTTAGTTTTAGTCTAGCTTTAGTTGTGCAAATATAAGATTTAAGTCAACTAAATCTACATTTGATTTAGTCGACTAAGGTTTATGTTGGCGGGCCATGATGGCGTCGCAATGCCTGATTTATACGTAGCTGTGTGCCAAAAATAGCCGATCTAACTCTAAGCTCTCACAACACATCTGGCCGTCTGCGACGCGTTGTGAGAGCTCACTCATGTACAAGCTCACTGTACATGCTCACTCATGTACAAGTTCACAACTCATGTACGAACTCACAATGCGTCTGCGACGCGTCGTGAGCTTATAGATCGGCTATTTTCGGAGCGCAGGCAAGCATAGAATGACTTATACTACTCGACTACTCGATCTCTTGTCCACTAGTCCCTCCCTAACATTTTAGTCTAGTTTTTATTTGCTGATGAAATTGTCAATATATTTAAAATATTTAAAGTTTTAGTCATCACAGCTTACAAAAGGTAGTCGACAAACTTTTTTCGTCATAGTTTGAGTCGACGAAATTTCTGTGGACAAAGCCTAAGGCTCCAACTCCCAGAAAATTAGGTGGAATTTAAATCACTAGTTCAGAGAGACAGCACCACGTGCCTGCAGGGCCGGGGCTTCCATACAGGCGACCTAGGTGGCCGCCTAGAACGGCAGTTTGGAGAGGCGGCAAAAAAAGTCGGGAAAAAAAAAAATAATAATAATAAATCTGTAAAATCAGAATTAACCCATTAATACCTGGAACGCATCTGTGTCACTTTAGATGTCTTTGGCTATTCAAAAATAGCAGATATACAAGCTCATAGCGCGGCACCGAGTGCCGCGCTATGAACTTGTAGATCTGCTATTTTTGAAAAATCGTGAAAAACAAATGTTTAGATTTTTTTCCAAAAACTGTTAGGATTTAGATTTTTTTAAAGAATCGCCTCAGGTCTTAAAGGGTTAAATAGCATAACCCTAACCTAACCCTAAAACCGAAATAAAGAAGCCAAAAACGTATCATAATCCGCCCAAAACATCCGCGCGCGTGGGGGCCCACTGCACGCGCGCTTTGCGCGCACGGGGGCGCATCAGAGAAATCTCGCCTAGAGCGCTGATCAGCCTAGAACCGTCCCTGCGTGCCTGTCCAAATAAATCCCTACATCTCAATTTAAATCTAATGTCACCTCAATTCCCAAGACATAAAGTCAATTTGTCATCTATACACACATGTTTTTTAGAAATAGCATTGTGTGCTATTCTGTCAAACATTTGAATTGGTCAAATATGTCTCTTGCCTTGTTTGCAATTAACCCTAGATGAGTGTCAACTATATATATATTTTTAAATATCGTCGTTGTCGGGCAGAAACCTTGTATAAAAATATTTCTTGTTTTTTGTAAATTAATGCCCTACTTCGCAATACTGTCACATAAAAGTGGCCAATCTACAAGCTACAAACTCACAAAGTTTTGCGATGCGAAGCATTGTGATCCATTTTAGCTATTTTAGAAACCTTGTGAAAGTCAAAGTGGTTAAGTGTGTGTGCGTTTATAAATAATGAGAACCAATCAAAACTATTTAACAAGAGCTTGTGACTAAATAATAACTACATTGGATCCTTTGGAACAAGGATTCATGAGTTCTTTTTTTCATTTCCTGAAAAAACTAGTGTTTTGGTTTCCACCCGACAGTGACAACATATAAAAAGAATGCATGCTATTGATGGATACCTAGGAAATCAAACCTATTCTACCATTGCACTTGATATTTGTCAAAATATATGAATGATCAGTGGTGTGAAATAACTACGGTAAGTACTTGTACTCGAGTACTGTACTTAAGTACAATTTTGACATATTTTTTACTTTACTTGAGTATTTCCAATTTTCAATAGTTTTACTTCTACTCCACTACATTTCAGAGGCAAATATTGTACTTTTACTCCACTACAATTATACGAAAACTTCAGTTACTTTGTAGATCTTGATTATTATTACAAAACATATTAACCACTTCAGCTCTATATACATTTCGGCAATTTGAAAATAGCCGATATACAAACTCACAATGTGTCGCAATGCGACACATTGTGAGCTTGTAGATCTGCTATTTTCAACTGATTTTTTATAGATTTTAGACATAACTTGTGAAACGGGCCATCCTGCGTCCTGCGTAACAAGTACTTTTACTTTTGATACTTTAAGTACATTTTGATACCAATACTTTTGTACTTTTACTCAAGTAAATTTTGAATTACAAACTTCTACTTGTAACTTGAGTATTTCTACATTGCTTTATTGGTACTTTTACTAAAGTAAAATATTTCACTTTTTCCACCACTGATATGATGTTGTCATCGTCATAAGACTCTTCGTTCAGTTACGTTTGATGCCATTGCAGCCCAACCTTTTCTAGATCAGGTCCACTTGAAAAACTCAAAAGCATTGGCCCACCCAACTGACCACTTTTACGTGGTCATATGGGTGGACCGCGTGCATTTTCCAGAGCATGTTTTATGTCACGATATTCTATGATAGGGAATGTGTTTTCACTGGAGTTGGACTCTGTATGTGTTGACCTCCATCGGGCTGAGGTGGACCTCCTTGGGGTTGGCGGCGGGAGGCTGCTGGTTGGATTCCGACTCCGGATCGGCGGCCGGGTGCATCAGAGACAGCGTGACTGGGGAGACCGAATGGAAGTGCAGGTCTGAGAACAGCTTGTCTAGATCCAACTGGAGAGAGAGAGAGACAGAGAAAGAATATGTTTATTATACGTCACTATGTACTGTACAACATAGCATCATGTGAATTAGAGCTGCAACTATCCACAAGTTTCCTAGGGCGTTGTGGGCATCACTTCCTGTCAATTTGATCCCTGATACCTGATCAAATCGACAGGAAGTGATGCCCACAACGCCCTAGGAAACGTGTGGATAGGTTATTTTCTTACTTTTTTGATTAACCCATTAAGATTTTTTTTTTTTAAATGTTCAAAAATAGCAGATGCACATGCTTGCTGTGAGCTTGTATATCAGCTATTTTTGAATAGCCAACGCAAAAATCTAAAATGACACAGATGCTTTCCCGGTTTTAATGGGTTAATCGAATAACCGAGAAGTGTGTAGTTTTTATGTAAAAATTAAAATAAATGTATAGCACACATTATTGCAAGACTGTTATCCAGCATTATCTTTGTCACCATACTGTGGTACTTATGTATTTTGTTATATATATATTTTTTTAGGATTCCTAGGAGGGCCACCTGACTACCCTTTGTTTTTTTGTCCTCTCCAGCACATCATTTTCTGCCTAATTAGTGTGGTTGCCCTAACAGGACAACCAGACTATAGTAATCTTCGCACTTTATTATTATAATAGATAAACTTTATTTCAAACCGCATCTCCTCCCACAGTTTATATTTTCCCAATTTAGTGCCATATGTCAAAATGACCGGCCTCACCGGGAATCGTGCGCTTGTATTTTGCTAAGAGATTGGTTGCACAGTTTTATTGATATTGATTTATTAGTGCATTAAATGTCCCCATCCACTTTAATGGAAAAGTGAAAAAACTCAAATTCAAGTATTTTTTTCGCAGAAACCGTAAGAGCTAGAGTTACCAGATTTGGAGGGGAGGTTCATAATTTAGTCCGAAATTATTAAAAAAATAATCACACCATTTGGCCTCATGGTGGCGCTATAACAGCCCACTTTACGTTTTGGCTTATAACTCTTGAACCGTAGGTCCTAGAATAAAAATCTTTTCCCCCTAGATTCCTTGGGTCATGGCGCAACTCCCCATATAGGCCACGCTCATTTGCGTCAGGATAGATTTTCCGCCATTTAGAATTTTCTTCAAAACACACGTTTAGCTCCTCCTCCCACATATTTTGTCCAAATTTCACAAAAATCCGTACACATGATCTCTGGACCCATGCGATAAACATCCCCAAGCGGAGTTTTGATAGTCATTACCGTTCGTCAGTAAATGGCTTCCAAAGTTAGCGGAAGGGGCCCGTTTTACAAAAAAGGCCACAAAACACGAACAAAACGTCCAGTCAATTCCAAATTTGAATCACATGTCAAAGGTGGTTTACTCAACAAATCCCCAAAAGTATTTCCACTTTCATCCATAGGGGGCGCCACAAATGCTCAAAATGTAACCGTTTGATGCAAAAACCTTATTTTGGGGGGATCAATCCTCTCAAAATGAAACGCAAGTGATCTCAGGAGTTACGTGACAATGTAATTTGGCGCAGCCTCCGACGGTATTCCTCCCAGCGTATTCCTTGAGTCCCGGCGGTAGCGACCCGCGTCGGCGCAACCACACTCTGCAATTGCCCTGAATTGCGACGCGTCTAGTTTGTTTTGGTTATTGTATCCTACCTTCTTAAGGATTTGTTTACTCTTCCTTTCTCATATAATAATAATAATCCATTTTATTTGTATTGCACTTCCTCACCTCAAAGTGCTACAGTACAGAATAAAAACATTTGCATAAAACAATCTAAAAAAGGATGGTCTTAAAAAGAAACAATTAAAAACAAGCAAGGGGGCAAAGAAAACCTAGGGGTTATAACCTAAAAAGCTAACCAAATGCTTTATTAAATAGGAAAGTATTTTGTCCTCTCCTAAAAGGACTGTTTTAACTATGTGCAAATTAACTTAGAAACTAAATGAAAACGAAACCACTGAAGCATTATTTTATACTCGCAAAACTATACTTTTATACATTCACAGATGATATGGGTGTATGTTCATATTTACTGTCTGTCTGTCTGTCTGTCTGTCTGTCTGTCTACATCAGTGGTTCTCAAACATTTTCATGTCAATTCATTAATGTATTTGGCAGCGGACCCCCATATGAAAATATTTTGTGTCAGGGACGCCCATACAAGATATGTGCTGTTAAAATGTTTTAAAAGGGTTAGCCAATGTGTATATATAGGGTTAAAGTGGCTAAACAGATTTTGAAGCTATATTGCCGTAACTTTGCTACTACTTTTGCTGGGGACCCCCTGGAACCCCCTCAAGGACCCCTGGGGGTCCCCAGACCCCACTTTAAGAACCAGTGGTCTACAGTACATTTCTAATTGAGTTTCCTCCCCCATTCATGTTCTGCTCTCTGTAACGTTCTGTTAAGCTGTGCTGTTTCTTCACTTTCCAGGTCCTCTAAGGCTTGGTTGAGGTTTTGTTTACTCAGGGGCCAAAAGGTCACCAGTAGCCCTTATCTTTAACCCTTTCTACTGGGTCATGTGTTGAGAAAGGGGACTGAGTGTTATGTAAGTGTCACAGAATCATCTGTCTTTACATTATGGATTGCATTACATGCTTCAATAATAGACATGAGCAGAGTGTGTGTGTGTGTGTGTGTGTGTGTGTGTGTGTGTGTGTGTGTGTGTGTGTGTGTGTGTGTGTGTGTGTGTGTGTGTGTGTGTGTGTGTGTGTGTGTGTGTGTGTGTGCGTGCGTGCGTGCGTGCGTGCGTGCGTGCGTGCGTGCGTGCGTGCGTGCGTGCGTGCGTGCGTGCGTGTGCTGAGGTGTGTCTATGTGTGTCTATGTGTGTACAGTGACTCTATACCAGCATTTTGTTATCTGCACCGGCACGTTGTGAGCTTGTAGATCGGCTATTTTCACTACTTCTTAAAAAAAAAATTGCTTTTCAAATGTATGGAATGGAATGTATTGTATTTTTGTTTATGACATTTTTTTAGAAAAAAATGTTGAATTTGTTTTTAATTTACGAAAAGGTTTGAATTTTTGAAAAGTTTTTTTTAAATAACAATGATTAAAAACTAAACATAGGAAGTGTAAAATAAAGGGGATATTTACTCTTGACCCATAAAAAATGACACTTCATGAACTTCTAAACGGTCATGTTATAAAAACATAAATCAATCGTTAACTGTCAACACATAGAGGTAAACAGAAAAACCATTTCAGATGAGTCATGGCTGAAAGGCCCGACATTCTCACTGGGTTTCAGAGCTAGAGAACTTTAGGATTATCTCAGTTCACAGTTCACTTGTCATCGCAACAACAGGAAACAGAAATAGAGCGGTTTCCTGCGTACTTCGTTCTTACTTCCTGTCACGGCCAAGAGGTCATGTGTGTTTGTGTGCGTGTGTGTGTGCGTGTGTGTTGATCTTTCCTTGTGTTGCTCTGAGCAGTGCACCAGTGTGTGCACGTGAGTGTGCATGTGTGTACATTCCACTGCTATTTGACACACAGCAGCAGGACAGGATGTGTGTTTGCATTATGCCCTACTTTGTCATTATTATAGTGTCACACAAAAGTAGCAAAAATAGCCGATCTACAAGCTCACAATGCATTGGAACACGTTTTTTTTTTCTTGTTTCTTTCTGAAAATAAATCGTTTTGGACATCCAAGGTTTCCATCAAAAATAAATCACACTATAGCAGGGATATTCAACTAGATTAGGCAGGGGGCCACAATCGTAAAATTACTTGAAGTCATGGGCCACAAGACCGAGACAAAACAAAGGTTTAACCGCTTGTTGTGTGCTATAGGTGCGATTATGCGATAGGACACAATAATGGACACATTATGTCCATTATGGTAACTTACTAGGGCCTGCTTCATACTGCATCCATGCATTTTGATGTTTGATAGGAACATTTCTGTGTCAGTCCTTTATAAAAAATAAGTAGATATTTCAGTATGTTCTGTGCACAGGTCCCTGGCATGGAAGCATCTTTGTAAAAAAGAGTATTGGGGACCAGGTGAAGTGTTTACATGTTCGTATGAATGAAAGGATATTTGTTTGTTTTGAGTACCCGGGTGATAAGAGCACAAGGTCTTATGATGTATTTAAAGTGGATGAGGAACTCAGAAATAGTTACAGATGGATGGTTTGTGATGGATGCACTGCACTCAAAAACCCCTATTGTGCTTTGTAGTGAATAATCATAACAATTGCCTTGAAAGCTTTTGCCTTACTTGAAAGCTACATTATTCTGAAAATAGTTAGAAGCATGGACGTGGACAACATTTCCGGCTGTTTTGTTTCTTTTTACCATGAAAAGGTCTTTATACTTTTTAAAGATATTTCTGGGGCTTTTTCTGCCTTTATTTAAGAGGACAGTAGACTGACAGGAAATAGGGAGAGAGATGGGGGGGTGACACACAGCAAATGCCGTCGGGATCAGGAGTTGAACCCGCAACACACTGTAAGACTGGATTACCAGCCTTTGTGGTATGTGCCTGCCAGATGCTTAAATACATATGAAGTGAGCTACTTTAACAATTTGACCCAAGGGATTTTCTTATGGGTGACTTACATTTACCCGCATTTGGGTTCCTGTAGCAGTGTCTTGACTGCAAATGTAGTACTGTTAATTTTGGACCCTGAGTGTCCCAAATCACTAATATTCCTCCATTCTAAATAGTAGCCTACATTTTCTTCTTATCTGTTAATGGTTGATTAACCATTAACAAGCTTCAGTAAACGGTTAAGAAAAACATTCAAAATGGTCATCCTGTACAACCAACCATATAATAAATATTTACATTTAATGTAACATTGGAACATGTAAAAAGAACATGTTCCAGGGGCCACAAGAAAGCTACGCCGGGGCCGGATTTGGCCCGCGGTCCGCCAGTTGAATATCACTGCACTATGGGATGCCAGGTCAACAATGAACCTGGCATCTGTCTACATAACATGCTATATAAATTACATTCCAACCTTTGCATAAGCAATTCCAAGCAAAATCCCTCATCAAGGTTAGGGCAAGTGCTACGGGCTAAGGTGGAGTCTGAAGAGGTGAGTCTTCAGATTACGTCGACCTCGACGACCTTGCAGGCTTATGCAAAGGCTAAGATGTCATTTAAATACCATGTTATGTAGACAGATGCCAGGGCATTGTTGACTTGGCATCCTATAGTGTGTATAGTTTCAATGTACAGGCTGATGATATGTTCTTGGTTTACGTATGTATTAGTTATTATTAGATCATTGGTTTACTTATGTATTACTTTATTATTAGATTACTATTTTTATGCATATGATGTATTATCTTTTGTTGTCCTTCTGGATTAAGAGCATCTGCTAAATGCCTAAATTGTAAATTCTTCTGTGTGGCACCATGTTCTTTGTTCCCTGTTGTGTCGATGCATATGAAAGCGATCCCATGTCATACGAGCCAACGTGACGATATGTATCATTTGTGACGTCATACTGTATCGCAATATTGTTTTTCTTTGGATATTCCACTGTTAGACTGATGATAGGTTCTTGGTTTACCTATGATCCTAGATTACTATTTCTATGCATTTGATGTATTACCTTGTGTTGTCCTTGCTTACTGTAAATCGCTCTGGATAAAGAGCGTCAGCTAAATTGTAAATTGTAAATTGTAAATTGTAAGATTGGGAATGAGTCTGCAGTTCAAAGTGCACTGGGGAGTTTGTTCCACAGTTTGGGAGCCAGAGGGGAGAAGAGTCTGAGACGTGTGGAGTGTTGTCCTGGATGTTTCAGGGAAGGTTCAGACAAATTCCCTGTGTTAGCTGATCATTAACGATGTGTACAGTAGGGCTGAAACCATTATCAACACATTCTCAACAAGGCTGACATTAAAACATGTGCTGACAAATATTTTGTTGCTGTCAGGCAGAAACCTTGTATCTGAAACATTATCTGAAAATAATCAAGGACTGTCCTTTAAAAAAATATTTATTTTACAATTTGTATATCAACTGATCAAGTATACTTTTGTTGCACAATGGAATGGTGTCATGCAAAAATAGTTGAAAAACTTGGTGGTTAAACTTATTTTGATGCTATATCAACACATTTTACCCTGGAACATGCTCAAGCACCCTTAGGGGTCCCCGGACCCCACTCTGAGAACCAGAGGGACTGGTCATTTGTCCCATGATTCCGATGTGCCAAAGTGCATTACAACTAAACCCAACCATAACCCTAACCTCACATTTCAGACTATGGGACGTTGGACTATACTTTTTGAACCGTAGGGTCAGACCATCAAACATCTTTGAGTGTGTGCCGATTTGTGTGAGTTTTGGACAAAATCTGCATGATTATTAGCAAAATATGTTTTGAAGATAACGCAAAATCTTGAAAGCAGAAATGGGCAACTTTGCAAAAGTAGTAGCAAAGTTACTGCAATATAGCTTAAAAATGTGGCGCTTTTATCTGCTTCGTAACGGTAATGTTAAAAAATGGCATTAAGCCACTGGACTAGGATGGGAAGCCCCCAGTATTGAGACTAGATGGATCTTGTGTGCGGTACACAGACAAGCAGACAGTCACACAATCTTATCTTGTTTGGTTTTGTATGTGCATCATTTAGATCCTATCGAGAGGTTTCAAAATAAAGTGTCCCTCCGTGAAAAGTGTATGTGTATGTATGCCCCTCTGCTGATCATTGTCTGCTGCCAGCACTGAGCGGAGTAGCCCTGCCTGAAACCCAGAAGCCTAATGTCAAGCGACAGATGCTTGCTCACCGCCAAATACAGACCGTGTGTGTAATGTGTGTGTGTGTGTGTGTGTGTGTGTGTACCTTTCCCTGTGTTGTTGTACACAGCAGTCCAGTGTGTGTGTGTGCAAAGCGACAGTCAAATCCCTTCCTGTGCAGAATGAGGGCTGATTCGTCCGATGGCCCGCCTCCTTCTCCCTGATTGGACAAAAAGACATTTAATTACACTGGAAAAAAACACGGGACAGATGATTTCACACTATGTTATAACTATGTTTTAATGAAATAACGTTTTTTCATAAATTGTACAGATCACATTTATTTAATCTTTGATTATGTGACGATCAAGTACATTTACTTAAGTAATTTTTTTTGGTATCTGTACTTTACTGGAGTATTTCCAATTTTCAATACTTTTACTTCTACTCCACTACATGTCAGAGGCAAATATTGTACTTTTACTCCACTACAATTATTTGAAAACTTTAGTTTCTAGTTACTTTTTTGTTTTTGATTATTATTACAAAACATACATTAACCACTTCAACCCTATGCATTTCGGCCATTTGAAAATAGCCGATCTACAAGCCCACAAGCTTGTAGATCGGCTATTTTCAAAAGATTTTTATTTGAAAACTTGCGAAATGGGACATTCTGCATAATGAGTACTTTTGTCACACACCTTGTTCTGTATGCTCCTCAGATTAAGCAGGTGGATGTCGCAGGGCATGGAGGATGCCAGGGGCCTGCTGGAGCGCAGGGCCACAGAGGTGCTGTCGGAGCTGACGGCCATGGTCAACAGAGGATGGTTGAGGAACAGCAGAGACATGTGGCTGACTATGGAGGGATAGCTCACTGGAGACGCTTTATCCTCCTGAAAAACAACAGAAATATAGATTTATTGCGGTGGTTTTCAACCATTTTCATATCAAGGCCCATTATTTATTCGGACATTTGAGGGACGGACCACCATTGATGAGATTTAAACCTCTCAGACCCAAAACGTAGAATATTTTGTTATCGTTGGACACGATTTTATCCACAATTCCATGCTGTATTGATGTGTTCCCATAAGAGAGATAACAGGCAAATGTTGATCAAAATAGCAATTCTTCTACATTCTCGAATTGTGGAGACTTCATGTAAATTAAGTAATGCAGATTTTAAACAATAACTGAACTCTTGAGAGGGTAACATTAAACCAAATGGACCCATAACGGTCATTTGGTTTCATTTTACGTCTCTCTCGAGAGTTAAAGATCTATACGGGTCCATTTGGTTACGAACTCGTCCATCATTTAGCTGGGTGTGTGTGTGATTAACCCATTAAGACCTGGAACTGTGTCATTTTTAGATTTGAGCTAAAAAGCATTATTTTACACTTAGGCTATTCAAAAATAGCAGATATACAAGCTCATAGCGCGGCACCGAGTGCCGCGCTACGAGCTTGTAGATCTGCTATTTTTGAAAAATCGTGAAAATGTGTGCAAATCTTTGAATATATATATTTTTAAAGCGAACATTTTTAACTCAAATCGTTGCTTCTGGGGGGTCCCTGGAACAAAATATTTTGATGGGGGTCCGCGGCCAAATACATATAATTTTGGGGGTCCTTGACATGAAAAAGATTGAACACCACTGACATAGAAACATACGTTTTTCAGAATACTGTTGAGATTTAGGAGACATGTAGAATCGGCTTCAGGTCTCAATGGGTTAATTCACCCAAAATATATATTTTTTTGCCTAAAACCCACCAGAAGCACATCCACACAGGCGCATAGGCGTTTTATCGTTTTATCCATCACCGGGCGGATGACAGGCCCCTAAAGGTGCTAGCCTCACCTCCTAGTCTCCTATCCTTACCTCCTTTCCCTCTCTCCTCTCCAGCAGCAGTCTGAAGGCGCTGGCGGTCACTTTGTTGTCGGTGACGCCCTGACCCAGACCTCTGTTGTCATCCTGATTCAACCTGCGGTCTAGAATGACCTCTATTTGACCTGCAAAGAGAGAGAGTAGTTGTAGTATAAATATTTTTAGCATAAGCATTACTCCTTGTAGTATTACTAGCAGTGGAAGAAAAAGTGCTCACATTTTTTACTTAAGTAAAAGTATCAATACTGCAATGTAGAAATACTCTGTTTACAAGTAAAAGTCCGGAATTGAAAATTTACTTGAGTAAAAGTACAAAAGTATTGGTATCAAAATGTACTTAAAGTACCAAAGTAGAAAGTACTCATTATACAGAATGTCCCATTTCCCTAGTTTTAAAATAAGCTCACAATGTGAGCTTGTAGATCGGCTATTTTCAAATGGCCGAAATGTATATACTGTAGGCTGAAGTGGTTACTGTATGTTTTGTAATAATAATCTAAATCTACAAAGTAACTAGTAACTAAAATTTCCAATAATTGTAGTGGAGTAGAAGTAAAAGTACTGAAAATGGGAAATACTCAATTAAGTAAAAATACCTCAAAATTGTAGTTAAGTACAGTACTTGAGTAAATGTACTTAGTTACTTTACACCACTGATTACTAGTAGGATGCACGATTAATCATTAATCATAATCAGTCATCATATCAGTATTGGTAATATCTGCCTTAAAAATGCAATATCGGTATCGAACCAATATCATAATATAAAATCAGTTTTGGCTTTAAATGTATGCCTTTAACATTTATGCTTGAATGTGAAGCTGAAAAAAAGCCTTTTGTGACAATGAAGGCTGCAGATTCAATCCGTGTTTTCTGGGTAAGCTTTCAAAATGGCCAACAAATGTTAAATAAAAATACTGCATCTACATTGTGTGGGTAAATCGGGTAATAAGAATACACTGTCTGTTAGAAGTCTGCATCAGCACCCATAATCACAGTACTGGAAACTGGTACTGTAATATTCTACTACTCTGCCACCAAAATGTGGAATGCCCTGACACCATTCATTAAAAGATATAAATGCCGCTGTTTTTTCCTTTTTCTCCTTTGTACATAGTGTTTTGTATTGCTGATGACATGTATTATTGTGTAATTTTTAAAGCTATGTTGATGAATTGAATGCATAGGACCACAATGGAAACAAGCCATAGTGCTTTTTGGGTTTAAAATCCTCTTAACAGGCCTTGTATAGAACTGTAGATCTGCTTGTAGATCTGCTATTTTTGAAAAATCTTGAAAAAAAAAAAAAACTGTTAGGATTTAGATTTTTTAAAGAATCGTCTCAAGTCTTAATTACAGAATTCAATCAATCAATCAATTTGACTGACAATCAGTAATCAGATAAAACATAAATCTACATTGTGCATCCCTACTTACTAGTTTTATGTATTCAGCACTGACCTGACTTGAGGCTTGCGGCCCCCAGGGACTGAGCGGAGAGCAGGGTGAGGCGTGTGGCTGGGTCCTGCACGTAGGCCATGCTGGTCATGGGGTAGAAGTTACCTTGGAGACTCAGCTTGGACATGGTTCTACGAGGCTGGATCTGACACACACAAAACAATGTTGTCAAACATCTATTATATGAACCATTTGGTTCTCTATCCTTTTTTTAAATTTCAATGAACCCCAGTTTAATATGCATTAGGCCAGTGGTTCTAAAGCTTTTCAGGCCGCGACCCCCCAAAAGAATCCTATTTGAACTGAGGACCCCCCCACCCTGAGAAGCACTTGGAATTGTAGACCTACTTATTTAGTTTGACTCGGTTCCACAGATAAATATTGGGAAAATAGCCGGTCTACAAGCTCACAACGCCTCGCAATGGAAGGCGTTGTGAGCTTGTAGATCGTCTTTTTTTAAATTAAGATCAAAATGATTCCAAACTGTTTTCTGAAACACTTATATTGCTATTGTCAAACTGTTTCATGTCAAGGACCCCCACAATTATATGTATTTGGCTGCGGACCCCCATCTCAAAATATTTTGTTCCAGAGTCCAAAACCGAAGTTTTGAGTTTTTGAGGGAAAAAAAATATATATATTCAAAGATTTGCACACATTTTCACAATTTTTCAAAAATAGCAGATCTACAAACTCATAGCGCGGCACAAAGTGACAAAAATACACACTCTGTGACACGCTGTGAGCTTGTAGATCTGCTATTTGTTGAGAATTATGATTTTTTAATATATACATATATTTTTTAAAGCAAACATTTTTAACACAAATCTTTGCTTCTGGGGGTCCCTGGCGCAACATATTTTCAGATGGGGGTCCACAGCCAAATACATATAATTAGTAATATAAGTAGTATAGTAATATTGTTCATAAAACATATCCATGACTAATTTCCTGGAAACAAGGCCTCAGGGCTTTTTGTGTTATCCTTTTAGCATTATTGTATAACTGTACTTTTTGCAAACTGTTAATAAAGTATTCAATCAATCAATCAATCAATCAAAACAGATTTTCCCTACTGTCCATACTGTCCTGTACCTGGAAGCCATTGAGGTCTGTGAAGAAGCGGTCTTTGCTCTCCACATCCGTGTTGATTCTCATGGCCAGCTCCTTGTTCACCTCCCCTCTGATGTCCACCAAGTTAGACAGCTCCACAGAACACGCCTCAACACCTACAGATGGACACACGGAATTCTTTTTATATCATTCCATTTCGAAATTGTTTAAAGGTATCATGACATTCATTTTCACTTTTTTTATTTTCAATGTTTTATTTGGGGTTTTATGACCTCAATTACACCCAAAAAACCTGAACTTAGAACATTCAGTGGATTTTCTGTGGTCTGGGGTTTTCTGAATAATTAGGCTGAAAAGTAATCTGAGCTTGGCCCTTCGACAGTGAGGTCACTGTCGATTAATCCCGCCCACTCTCCTCCTTGCCCCTCCCCTCCCCTATCCTTTCCTTTGGGGGGGGGGCGGAGCAGAGGCGATGATTGACAGGCAAAATCCCTCACCAGCGACACCCGCAGGCAAAGATTTCTTTTTTCATTGCAGTTGAAAAGGCTTTAGAAATGTTAGAGAAAAACACCTGCCATTGATCACGGGAATGGAATTTTCACTTAAAACTTTTTGTACACTTTTGAAGGACCAGGACAAAGACTTTGAATGTGGTGTAAAAGTGAATGTCATTAAACCTTTAATATAATGTCACAATCATTGTAACCACTGTAACCATATTTTATACTTTGGCTATTAAAAAATAGCAGATCTACAAGCTAACTTTTTCAGAAAATTGTTAGGATTTAGAAGACATTTTGTAGAATCGGCCTCAGGTCTTAATGGGTTAATATGGTAAATTGATTACCAGCACGACCCCACCAGGGTTATTATTATTGAAAATGTTTGGGATATTTTGAATAATTAGTTTTCACAGAATATTTGTTTTTACAGAAATCTTCTCTTCTGAGGGTCCCTGGCACAACGCATTTTCAGATGGTGGGTCCGGGGCCAAATACATATCATTTTGGGGGGTTGTTCACATGAAAACATTTGAGAACCACTGGTGAACGGAAACAAATCCAGAACCTGCTAAATACATTTCTGGGCACAGTCGAAAAGAACCATAAATATATATTGAGGAAATGGATGGCGGGGTCAACAGCAAACCCATTCTATTAAATGCAAATTAATTACAGCCACCCTTTTTTTAAACCTGTAATTTGTTTATATAAAATGTCTATTTGAACTCTTCTAGCTGACATACATATCCACATAAATTACTGTGAGAGTAGCAGTAGAATAGGGTTTATCGTGGAAAGTTTTTGCATGATGCATAAAAGAAGTCTATAAACATTTGTCACATGACATTTCCTGCTGACATGTTGACACCAATCATTATAATCAGTAATAATTATATTGTGCATTTTTAAGTTCAGGTAGTCTGGAATTATCGTTCAGCAAATGGACATTTAGTGACATTTGAATAGTGTGCTTAAAATTCAAATGACATTTGGATGGAAACAGTGCATGCACGCACGCTCTCACTCTCGCTCGCGCGCACACACACACACACACACACACACACACACACACACACACACACACACACACACACACACACACACACACACACACACACACACACACACACACACACACACACACACACACAGTGGTGGAAAGAAACTAAGTACATTTACTCAAGTACTGTACTTAAGTACAATTTTGAGGTATTTGTACTTTACTTGAGTATTTCCAATTTCCACTACTTTTACTTCTACTCCACTACATCTCAGAGGCAAATATTGTACTTTTACTCCACTACAATTACGTGAAAACTTTAGTTACTAGTTACTTTTCAGATGTAAATTATGATATTATGAAACGTACGTTACCACTTTAGCCCTATTTTATACCGAGGCTATTTGAAAATAGCCGATCTACAAGCTCACAACGCGTCGCATCGCGACGCGTTGTGAGCTTGTAGATCTGCTATTTTCAAATATTTTAGTACTTTTACTTTTGGTACTTTAAGTACATTTTGATACCAATACTTTTGTACTTTTACTCAAGTAAATTTTGAATTCCGGACTTTCACTTGTAACAGAGTATTTCTAAATTGCAGTATTGATACTTTTACTTAAGTAAAACATTTGAGTACTTTTTCCACCACTGCACACACACACACACACACACACACACACACACACACACACACACACACACACACACACACACACACACACACTCTTTACCTGTGCCATGGAATAGGCGCGCTGTGTGTGTGAAGTGCTGGAAACAGGAAGTGATCTCAGAGAAGACACGCCCCCTAGTGACCCGGATGACGGGGGGCTGGGTCATTGAGTAGGGCTGGGGGGGAGAGGGTTAAAACTTACAACAAGTCATGTCGGGCAAAAACCTCCATATTTCAAATTTGAGTTTTTTTTCGTAAATGAATGCCATACTTCTTCATACAAGAGTAGGGTGACCATAGTGTATATTCAGTCCCTCAAACCGGGACCCTTAAATCAATGTGCACGTTCGTCGTGCACGTGCGCGCCCATTCATGAATGTCCATACAGGCAACGACTGATTGACAAACATCAGTGGTGGAAAGTAACTAAGTACATTACTTAAGTACAATTTTGAGGTATTTGTACTTTACTTGAGTATTTCCAATTGTCTATACTTTTACTTCTACTCAACTACAGCTCAGAGGCAAATATTGTACTTTTACTCCACTACATTTATTTGAAAACTTTAGTTACTAGTTACTTTTCAGATATAAATTATGATATTACGAAACATATATTAACCACTTTAGCCCTATTTTGTACCTAGGCTATTTGAAAATAGCAGATCTACAAGCTCACAACGCGTCGCTTTGCGACGCGTTGTGAGCTTGTAGATCGGCTATTTTCAAAAAGAATTGTACTTTTACTTTTGGTACTTTAAGTACATTTTGATACCAATACTTCTGTACTTTTACTCAAGTAAATTTAGAATTCCGGACTTTTACTTGTAACAGAGTACTTCTACAGTGCAGTATTGATACTTTTACTTAAGCAAAACATTTGAGTACTTTTTCCACCACTGACAAACATCAGCCTCAGTGTTGAATTCAGAACACGCAATGCATTCGCTCACGTTTTCCGATTGGGTTAGGTGAGCATGTTTACATGAAATGAACATGACGAACGCCTATGCAACCACTGAAAACAACTGTTATTATTGTAATTCTGTCGCAAACCGGGACAATTTTGCAGTGAATGTTGAAAACCGGGACAGGTTAGTGTTTTAGAGATATATTTGTCGGGAGTCGGGACCCTGTAGAGCAGGGGTGATGCAACTTTGATGATGGAGAGGGCCACTATATTTCCACACTCACTCCAGCGGGCCACATTGCATATACTGTGTAGGGACATTCTATGTCACACAAAACTAGCAAAAATAGCCGATCTACAAGCTAAATTTTGAGCTTGTAGATCTGCTATTTTTGCTATTTTTGAATTGGAATCCTGATTTTTTTGGTGTGGATATTTTTGAATTGGAATCCTGAAAAGTTACATTTTGATTTAATTTCAAAAGCATTTAGTAATACTTATGTTAACTTTATGAACTTAAATAAAAATACATTGGACATAAAAAAAGACAATAGAATTTTAAGCTACTAATATAGACTGTTAAAAAGTCATTAAAGCGGGTCAGGTTTGCAATAACTGAAATCAATAATATGTCAGTAATCCGATATTAACCTGCGGGCCGCATTAAAGGGATTCTAGGCAACTTCAGAGATCAAAAAAAGAAAAAAACAGTTGTCAAACACCGCCCCTCCACTCCACCCCCCCCCCCTCCACCCCCCCCCCCCCCCCTCCTCATCAGCAGTTCGTTTCCCCGACGGGCCATGCTGAAAAAGGGTTGCTTTATTCGGATACAATGCGTGTCACTGCCCGCCCCAGCCGGTTCTCTGAATTTTTCTTTTTAATTAGGCTCTGTCATGATTAATTGACCACATATATGAAATGAAACAACTAAATTCTATCCGAACGATATCTTATAAGTAAATTCCGTGCCTCAAAATAGAAGTTTGAGAGCTTTTTGAAGTTTTAAAACAGCGGAGAAAATAGCATACAGAAAAGATGGCTGCCGCTCGTTTTTGGTCGGGTGCACTCACGCTCCATTCGGTTTCACTCGAATTCGCCACCTGATTGGTCAACCTTCGCTGTCAATCACAGAACATTGAGCGAGGACGCTGATAGGACAGTTCACACGGATGCGCACGGACGCGCACGGACGCGCACGGACGCGCACATGTGTGCGTTTCATTTACGTCCCGGACAGAGCCGGATACCTGGATGTCAAAACATAAATAGTAGGGAAAATACGGATTTCAGAAAGAGGACTGTGTTTCAATGCAGGAAAACACCCCAGCATCATTATATAGTGGCTGATAGAGGGGAAATAATGCTAAATATATGTATATATAAATATTTTTTAATTTAGGCTTAAAGTTACCTAGAATCCCTTTAAGTGAAGGTGGGGGCCGTATGTGGTCCCTGGGCCGCCAGTTGCCCATGTATGCTGTAGTAGAGTGTCACACAAAAGTAGTGAAAATAGCCGAGCACTTGCAGTGTTATGGCGATATTGGACTGTCAAATATTGATCTATCATTTCATGATTGTATGTATATATTGAGATTCCATTTGCTCCACATCCAAGTGTCACTCTTTTCATGAGGAGATACGGGGCCACACCCCACCAGTATAAACAAAGCACGGGTTTGCACTGGTTTGCACTGGCACTGGCCAGGGGGGTATGCTGGTTTCGCCGCAGGCTGAAAACCCACCTCTTCAGGAAACACTACCCTTCCTCTTCGGCCTTGCCTACTTGTTGTTAACTAGTTGTACAAACTCTTGTTTTATTATTGTATTGTTTTATTGGATCTTGTTTAGTCGATACACTTATTTGTTTTAGCTCTTGCTCATTTGATTTAGCTATTTGTCTCATCTGTTTAAGAAAGTAGGTAGCTGATATATTGCACTTTTACCTCAGCGCTAGGTATACCCTTGGTTGCTTGTTTTAGCAGAATGCACTTAGGACTTCTGGTGATTAGTAGTTTCCTTGCCTACCTATGTTGAATGCACTTATTGTAAGTCGCTTTGGATAAAAGCGCTAAATGACTGTAATGTAATGTAATGTATGCCACCTCCTTTGTGCGAATTCCTGCTTAGAAATGAGTAAAGTGACCTTAACCCATTAAGACCTGGAACGCATCTGTGTCACTTTAGATTTCTTTGGCTATTCAAAAATAGCAGATCTACAAGCTCATAGCCGCGCTATGAGCTTGTAGATCTGCTATTTTTGAAAAATCTTTTTTAAAAAAATGTTTGATTTTTTTCAAAAAACTGTTAGGATTTAGAAAACATTTTTAAGAATCTCCTCAGGCCTTAATGGGTTATATCATAGGCCTTAATGGGTTATATCTTAATGGGTTATATGGGTTATATCATAGCGCGGCACTCGGTGCCGCGCTATGAGCTTGCAGATCTGCTATAAGCTCTGCTATAAGCTGCTATAAGCTTGCAGATATAACCTTGCAGATCTGCTATTTTTTTTTATCGTGAAAATGTGTGCAAACCTTTGAATGTATATATTTTTAAGCAAACATTTGTAACTCAAATCTTTGCTTCTGGGGGTCCCTGGAACAAAAATATTTTGAGACGGCGGTCCGCGGCCAAATAAATATCATTTTGGGGGTCCTTGATATGAAAAGGTTTGAGAACCACTGTTCTAAGATATGCATTCACCTTCTGCATGGACAATATATTATTTTTTCCATAACAGTAGGCTATTTTCACTATTTTAAAATATTTTACAAATAATAATGAAAAAGGAATGATTTTGGACGTAGAAGGTTTCCACCTGACAGCAACGAATATATCATCACTGTTGGCCTGAAACCTTGCATTTCCGACTGTTTTGTTTTTGTTTGTTTGCCGTTTGGTAAACCAATGCCCTACTTTGTCCTATGACATTTGTGAAAACAGTATAAAAAGCATTAACAAGAGCTTGTGACTAACATTAGTTGAATTACCTTGGCTTCTCCGTCAGGCATGAACAGGTAGGCTCCACTCTTGTCTCGGTTGGATGTCGTCCCGTACCAGAAGAACTGCACTTTGACCTCATGTTCCGACCCATCAGGTAACAGCTGGTACTTCTACACAAACCAAACACACACACTATGTTCTGATCCATCCTGTAATAGCTGTTACTTCTACATAAACCAAACACATACACACACACACACACACACACACACACAATGTTGCAGCGGCAATATGCCACCGCAAACGTCCAGTTATACTGTATCACGTCCCTTTTCGAAGAACGTCAGAAGGAGCATGTATTGGACTTAAAGTGCACAGACCAATGATAAAATGTCAAAAAAAAAATGCAATAAAACGAGTGGTCCCTTTTCATCAGCCCCACCTTTTTGAATCGGTTGATGAACAGATTATTATAGTTAATAATTCTCACAAAATAACAAACTAGATGTGGGTAAAAAAAATAAAAAAAATAAAAAACATTTGAGTTAAAGTTGTACAATGCAAAATCACAAATAACGATTTTTAGCAACCTCTGCTGGTCACTACCGTCACTGCATACAATTTCCCTAGTCCTCGATTACCCAGAATTCCATTCGTTTTCACCGGAAGCCGGAAGCGTTTCAAAAAGCGATCTTTTAATTGTTTTATACTATCTACGGATCGTTTCTCTTAGCCAGTGGAGCATTAGTTACCATGAGCTGTGCTTTCTTTTTCTGTTCTTTTTCGATCTTCCAATCCTACATTCTCTTAAAATCAGCGTGAGGTTCCTTTTTGATATTAGTGCGGTAGTTCCTGGCCAAACAGGAAACCGTTGCGGTGTTCCTGGCCGACGTCATGACGTCGGCCAGGACGTCGGCCACGACGTCGGCCAGGACGTCGGCCACGACGTCATGACGTTGGCCAGGAACGTCATTTTCCCGGGAAAGTCCCCCCAGTCCACGTTCAATAGAAAATATATAAATAAAAGGCTTCCGGGGGTGAAATTCATGGAGTGGGTGTTGTGAAACTTTTGCCACTCACAAAAGATATACAATTTAACTTTAGTTTTGTTGAAAACGTTACCTAGTATGCCTTTAACTGAAATTATATTAAAAAAATTGTAATAATGAAAAAATGCAAAACTTTGATTAACACTAGATGTAGCGATTGTGCTTCTCTCTGTCAAACTTTTGAATCAATCAATTGCATTGCAGATAAAGACATTTTAAACCCCATATACTTTGTTGACCGGGGTCCCCCAGGGCTTGATACTCGACCGCCTCCTTTTTCCCTGCAGATCTACAAGCTCACAACTCTTCTGAGCTGAGTTCTGAGCTTGTAGATCAGCAATTTTTGCCTAAAGTTCGCCTCAGAATAGGACCGTTATGGTTCACGTGATTAAACCGGTGTCCCGTGCTGAAAATAGCTAATCTACAAGCTCACAATGCGTTGTGGTGCGACGTTATGCCATATTATGGTGAAATCCAGCATAATTCTCTGTAATTACTCTCACAGATACTTGTCAGCAGAACAATTCTATATTTAATTACATTTATGTTACTGTACCTCCATTAGACCGGTGCTAGCAGAACTCCACATATGGACGTGGGCGTTCTTGATGCTCAGAGGGGTTTCGGCCTCCAGACCCATGGGGTGGGACACTGTGAAGTGTTTGGCTGTGACTGACGGCTGGTCTGACCTATCCTGTTGCAGGAATGTGTAGTCTGCCTTGTGGGCGCTGTCTATGAGAGATTCACTCAAATAATAGACAGACAGCCCAAAAGCTGGAACCTGAGCTATGAATGACAGCTAGAGAGAGATAGAGAGAGAGAGAGAGAGAGAGAGAGAGAGAGAGAGAGAGAGAGAGAGAGAGAGAGAGGGAGAGAGGGGCGGGGGGAATGAAAAACAGAAGAGGAATGAGAGAAACGTTTTAATGCTTTTAATACTTTTTAAATACTTTGCCTTTTGACAGGAAGCTACAACAACTAAATTAGTTACTAGTTACATTACCAACAGATGTGTGTTAGGACTGTAACACAACTAGTTTTTGCTGTACCTAGTATCGTAACTTGTTACTTTTTCCAATTCAGTAACACCTTTTTTTCCTCGTGGTTATACCGCCATTTAAATGTTGTTTAAGTGTTACCCGTTACTTTATGTGTAAAGTGCATGAACGAAAAAGAGGCTGGCTAGCGAGGCTCCTTTACGTGAAACTAGCCGTCAACGTCATCGGATCAAAGGTTTCTCCTTAAGATCCGACATCTACTCTACTCCTATAGACACAGGATCTGACACCAATTCTGACCTGATGGTCAAGATTAAATGTATCCCCTGAGCAAACAGGCGGGCTCTATTGGCTCAATGGTAAAACGTGTCGGCACTTGCGCAGGAAACCGGATTCAAATCCGGGGTAGAAGAGGAAAGTTACATAGTGCAGCTTTAACCCATTTAGACCGGGAACGCATCTGTGTAAGCACTTTATCCATATTTTATACTTTAGCAATTAAAAAATAGCAGATCTACAAGCTCATAGCGCGGCACCGAGTGCCACGCTATGAGCTTGTAGATCTGCTATTTTTAAAAATTCTTTATGCAAATTATTCTTTGTGCAAATATTTGAATGTATATATATTTTTAAAGGTGGGGGGGGGGGGGTGCGGGGTGCGGGGAGGAATGCAGCCGCTACTCCTCCAGACGAGAGATGCAACTGATATATACTTCTCCATACAACGGTGTTTTACCGGATTTGTGATGCTGTTGAAAAAGCGTTGTGATGCTGTTGAAAAAGCGTTGTGATGCTGTTGAAAAAGCGCTGTGATGCTGTTGAAAAAGCGTTGTGATGCTGTTGAAAAAGCGTTGTGATGCTGTTGAAAAAGCGTTGTGATGCTGTTGAAAAAGCGCTGTGATGCTGTTGAAAAAGCGCTGTGATGCTGTTGAAAAAGCGTTCTCTCCAGGTAGAGTTGAATGAACGGCCTTCATCGACAAGCTTTCTTTTCTTGGAAAGCATCTTGAATCACAGCAGTGGCGTCTTGTCTTATCAGCAGTGGCGTGATATCTCTGTGTCTTGTTGCCTGGCTCTATTCATTCTATGTTTGACGACGTAAGAGAGGCCATG
The DNA here is from genome assembly GCF_963280865.1 of Gymnoscopelus braueri. NCBI lineage: Eukaryota > Metazoa > Chordata > Actinopteri > Myctophiformes > Myctophidae > Gymnoscopelus > Gymnoscopelus braueri. Next base: position 50,333,554 of record NC_137606.1, read on the forward strand.
GTGATGGTCCTCTGTATGCTAATGACCATGGCAGTCGCTTCACGGCTCGGCCATTGTTCTCACAGAACAAGTTTGTCCAGTATTCAGACCCAGCCCCAGTGCATAAGAAGCTGCTGGCAGCCGTTTTTTTTTTCTCTCTCGACCCCCTGACCTAGACAAACCTAGAGTTGCCTGTTTCCTGACTGATTTCTCCATCAGGTCCATTTATTTTGATAAGATAAGATATTTTTGTTTTATGTACTGCTAAGAATACACCCTGGAACAGTGGTTCTCAAACTTTTCATATCAGGAACCCTCAAATTAATATGTATTTGGCAGTGGACCCCCATCTGAAAATACTTTGTGCTAGAGACATACAAGGTTTTTGTTGTTAGAAAAACAAGGTTTTTGTTGTTAGTTTTTGTTGTTACAAGCTGAGCTTGTAGATTGGTTATTTAATATTCTATAGGGTTAAAATGGTTAAACTGATTTTGATGCCATATTAACACATTTTTCTGGGGAACACCCTCAAGGACCCCCCTGCCTTAAAATATGGGTATTATTCAATGTTAAAACAAAATGCTGAATAAATTACACATTTTTTTTTTGTATCGAACCGTGACATCAAAATATTGAAGTGAACCGAACCGTGAATTTTGTGAACCGTTGCAGGCTCAATCTATATATATTCAAAGATTTGCACAAATGTTCAAGATAAAAAAAATAAAAAAATATATATATATATAGCGTGGCACTCGGTGCCGCGCTATGAGCTTGTATATCTGCTATTTTTTGAATAGCCAAATTATAAGATAACGGTTAAAGTGGTTAAAATCCAAAATGACAGATGCTTTCCCGGTCTTAATGGGTTAAGTGTTACCATACGTTCTTACCTGGAAGGCTTCCTCAGATGCCTGCGTGGGCTTTTCCCACACGGCAGAGATCTGCGAGGGGATTGGCTGGCCGGTTTCCGAGACAACCCGGACGTGCGGCGTGTCTACGTACACGGTAGCGACCGACGATCGTTCCTGTTCCGTTGGGTTGTACACCACCAATGATCTGCCATGGAATACATATCATTAACCCTTTAAGACCTGAGGCCATTCTTAAAAATGTTTTCTAAATCCAAACAGATTTTTGAAAAAAATCCTCAAAATATTTTTTCCACGATTTTTCAAAAATAGCAGATCTACAAGCTCATATCGCGGCACTCGGTGCCGCGATATGAGCTTGTATATCTGCTATTTTTGAATAGCCAAAGACATCTAAAGTGACACAGATGCGTTCCAGGTATCAATGGGTTAAATGAGTGTGTAGCTCGGAAAGGCTTATTGTCGGTATCAGCCAGATTCCCTGCTTCGCAGTGCACTAGACTCCTGGGAGAGGGATTGCTGATGTCCAGCGCAACACCTACTGTACCATCAGCACCCAGTACTTACTGCACGACTTGCCACACCCAAGCCGTGCTACTCATTGGCTGAATCGATTAACTATAATAAAACATAATATTATGAATACATAGTTAATAACTGTTCTGTTGGGTTGTACACCACCAATGATCTACCATGGAATAGATAAAATATCATAAACACATAGTTGTTAAGCATATTATCAATTTAAATAACTACTTATGGGTCCATTTGGTTACATTTGTACACTGTCAGAGTTAAACTGAGGATTTTACAGTGTACAAAAAAATAAGTACCCACATATTTCCATATTTGAACTTTTTATTTAAACATTTGTTTTGGGGGGGGGGGGTTCATAAATTAATGTATGACTAGTTTGTCATACTACGGTGTAACACAAAACTATAAAAAAAATAGTAGATGTACATAGTCATAATGTGTCGCGATGCAAAATGTGTCGCGACGCGTTTTGAGCTTATAGATCTGCTATTATTGCTACTTTTGAATTAGAATCCTTTAAAGTAACAGCTTTGGACATATGAGGTTTGCACCCAACCGCAGCGATATCGAACTTGGGGTCTTGGAAATTAAAAAGGCTGAGAACTATAACTGGAACCTCAATCTACACCAGGGTTTCTCAAAGTGGGTGCTGTGACGCAAGTCCAGGGGTGATGCAGAATATTTTGATAATATTTGACCTTGTAAAACAGACCTGAGTTGCACTGTACTTTTTTCAGTCTACACCAAATCTCAACACCAAAAAATATCAGATCTACAAGCTCACATGTCACAATGTGATGCGTTGTGAGCTTGTGGATCTGATATTTTTGGTGAATGTTCACCCCAGAATAGGGATGCAGGGGTTTAAGTGGTTAAACTTCAAGTATAAAGTTATCTTCAATCCGTCCCAATGGAAACGGATATTCTCACACAGAAGTTTTCATCTTAGGGGGAAAGATTTACATATTTACAAAGTAATAATGTCATTCTGGGGTGCCGTGGATGAAAAAGTTATTTTGAGGGTTCCCTGAGACAAAAAGGTTTCAGAACCACTGATCTACACTGTAAAATCCCCAGTGTTCAATTAACTCTCAGAGTTAGGGGTCCATTTGGACCCCTGGTGGTCCATGACATTGACATTGACAACCAGTGATATAGACCAGTGGTTCTCAACCCTTTCAGGCCACGACCCCCCAAAATAATCATATTTGAACTGGGGACCCCGCACCCTGACAAGCACTTGGAATTGTAGGAGTTGAGGCATTTAATTTAGTTTGTCACGGTTCCACAGATAAATATTGTTAACATAGCCGATCAAAAGCTCACAGCGCCTCGCAGCTGTGAGCTTGTAGATCAGCTATCATTTTATAGTACAGTTTGACCCCCTGGGGGTCCCGACCCACAGGTTGAGAACTGTAGGTCTGTATTTTATCACTATTTTTGAATTTTCAAAAGAGAGAGAAAAATTGTTGTTTGAAAAATGTTCCCAATATAAGGACTCCAGTGTTTAATGTGGTTAATATGTATTTTACTTAAATAGTTAAATAGTTCTATTATCACATAAACACATATCAGACACAGATCAGATGTATATAATTCAGTGTGACCAGAAGCAAGGACACAACATATCCCCACCAAACATAGAAATGTCTTACCTCTGTGTAGCTCCTATTTTCAGGACAGTCTTCCTTGGCAAGGCGTCTTGAGATGGCTGTACCTCATCCTTAATGTAAGTAAGTGATATTTTTGGTTAAAACAAATAGTACTTGGTTAAAAAGTACCAAATAGTACTTGGTTAAAAAGTACCAAATAGTACTTGGTTAAAAGGTACCAAATAGTACTTGGTTAAAAAGTACCAAATATTAAAAAGTACCAAATAGTACTTGGTTAAAAGTTAAAACAGTTTATTCTGAGTGGTTATAGAGTGGTTTTGTCCCCCTGTCTCTCCAGCACTTTATAACAAGCAGAAAATACAGTTTTTCTGCTTCAGCTTCAATCAGCTTCAATTTCATAGTGTCTCAATATGTCTGCTCATTTCTTTGTGCCATCACTTCCAATTTCACTTGTTTATCCTATACTGTATGAGTTCTCTCTCCTGATTGGATTGCATCGATATCCCGACCTGAAAATCTCTGCTGTCGGGCAGAAACCAGCTATGTCCAAAATATAAACTTTTCAGGAAATGAAAAAAAATAAACATCTTTTTAGAACACAATACTGCCTCATCAAAGTTGGTGGTGATATAAATTGTCAGATACTTGAATGTGTCCTTAAATTATCATCACTTTACCCAAATACAGCTCAAGTGGAGTTAGGAGGTTTTTGACCATTAATGTGGTCTTCCGTCATTCTAATCAATGATGGAAAACACAGAGTTTGAGGATCCAATGGAGTTAGGCGGTTTGGTCAGAAGCACTTTTTAATACTTTTCATTGGTTCAATATTTGTAAAACCCACACACAGACGTAAAGGGTGTTCAATAGCACCGATTTATAAATAAAAAAAGTAGAAAAATTGAGACAGCGACAAAACGAATGTTCTGTTTACTAAAGAGCTTTTGGTAATAAACAGCTTACATTTTGGGAAAGTAAAAAAACGGGCGTCGCTATTTGGTGCAGATGCTAATGGGCAATGGCCGTGTGCAAATTCAGAACAATTGCTCCAGGGGAGAACCGGGCAGGACAGACAGGTTCTGTCCACAGAGGTTTCCTTAATTATATGTAGGATGAGGGACTCCGGTCAACCATATAGGGTTGAAGTGGTTAAGAGAATGTGAACATACCATGTGTAGGAAGGCCTTGGAGCTGTCATGGCTGTACTGGCTCTTGTCTTTGAGGATTAGCCAGTGGGCGGAGTTAACCATCACCTGCTTCAGGTTGAGTATGGAATGAAACAACCTGCAACACACACACACACATCAGTAAAAGTACTAAAATGTTTGAAAATAGCAGATCAACAAGCTCACAAAGCGTCGCACCGCAACGCGTTGTGAGCTTGTAGATCGACTATTTTGTATTCTCAAATAGCCTATGTATAAAATAGGGCTAAAGTGGTTAATGTATGTTTTATACTATAATTTATATCGGCAAAGTAACCAGTCACTAAAGTTTTCCAATAATTGAAGTGGAGTAAAGGTACAATATTTGCCTCTGAGATGTGGAGCAGAAGTAAAAGTACTGAAAACTGGAAATACTCCAGTAAAGTAAAAAATACCTCAAAATTGGACTTAAGTACAGTACTTGAGTAAATGTACTTCGTTACTTTACACCACTGGTGCCAGTCAACAACATAACCTACACATTCTCACTCTCACTATAGTGACAGCTTGGAGCGACAAGCTGTAAATGGTCGTCCATTTGACACAAATGCAGTGGTGGAAAAAGTACTCAAATTCTGTACTTAAGTAAAAGTACCAATACTGCAATATAAAAATACTCTGTTACAAGTAAAAACCAAAAATTAAAAATTTACTTGAGTAAAAGTACAAAAGTATTGGCATCAAAATGTACTTAAAGTACCAAAAGTAAAAGTACTAAATATTTGAAAATAGCCGATCTACAAGCTCACAACGCGTCGCGATGCGACGCATTGTGAGCTTGTAGATCTGCTATTTTCAAATAGCCTATGTATAAAATAGGGCTAAAGTGGTTAATGTATGTTTCATTATATCATAGTTTATATCTGAAAAGTAACTAGTACCTAAGTTTTCAAGTAATTGTAGTGGAGTAAAAGTACAATATTTGCCTCTGAGATGTAGTGGAGTAGAAGTAAAAGTATTGGAAATTGGAAATACTCAAGTAAAGTACAAATACCTCAAAATTGTACTTAAGTACAGTACTTAAGTAAATGTACTTAGTTACTTTACACCACTGCAAATGGATACATGAAAACAGGATTTTACATTTGTCCCCTCTCAGAGTTAGACATGACTCAGGGAAATCAGGACATGACTCAGGGAAATAAAGGAATAAATGGCATAAGTCACCTGGTACCATAGTCGACCACCACCCAGTCCTTGGCGGTGCCGGTGACGGCGTCGTGGTGCTGGAACAGACCCAGGTTACGCCTAGCATCCGTTAGCAACCGGTAGCCCTCGGCCGCTGGGTAACTGTCGCCACGGTTACCACCCAGCTGCCTTATGTGAGCTAGCGTCAGGCTGTACAGGATCTCTGCTGCCCTGGAGAGAGAGAGAGAGAGAGAGAGAGAGAGAGAGAGAGAGAGAGAGAGAGAGAGAAGTAGCTATTATTTTAGCCTGGCATGGCCAGACTAATATCACTGCGTAGATATTAGTCTGGAATCTCTGTGTGGAACCTGCATTTCCGAGGGGCAAATAAAAAAAAATGCCTCTGGTGATAAACTCGCCCCATATTTGCATACTGGGCCCTGATTGGCCCCTCACAACTTCGGAGGGAGAGAAATGGAATCTCTATAGACCAATTATTTGTTTACTAACATTGAGACTGGACGCACAGATGATTGTTTCACGCAATCAATTCCCAACCCAATCAACCAATCAATCCCAATTGTTTCGGGGTGCGCTGGGTTGCAGCACACCCCGACCCCCTCTTGTGTGTTGGCCAGTGAGGCGCGTCCTAGCGAGACCTGATAGAATGGGTTTCATTGCGCGCATACTGGTTGCACGCATACTGGTTCTTATCAGTGTGACGTCGTCTGTTAAGGGGTCTATAGAGAGGGGCCAGACCTAATCGCAATGGCAGATTCGTCTGGAACCAGGCTACTATTATTTAGCCCATTGTAATCATTTTGATTAAAGAATATTAATATTAATAATACATTTTAACCCACTGCTTTTTCATTATAATATTTACAACACATACATTTAATTGACTATTTATTTAGTTGACTAGATAGGGTTCATGCCATTTACTCTGATTTTACACTTTTAAGTCACTCTGGAGAAGAGCATCTACATTGTAATTTGGTGGCAAATTATCTACGTTGTTTTAACCCATTAATACCTGGAACGCATCTGTGTCACTTTAGATGTCTTTGGCTATTCAAAAATAGCAGATATACAAGCTCATAGCGCGGCACCGAGTGCCGCGCTATGAACTTGTAGATCTGCTATTTTTGAAAAATCGTGAAAAAATATTTTTTATATTTTTTTCAAAAAACTGTTAACATTTTTTTTTTTTTAAAGAATCTTCTCAGGTCTTAATGGGTTAACACATTGCGAGCCAATCGCGTTTTCTACGCGAACCTAAATAACAGCGCAGCGTGCCAGTCGTGTAGATCTACACAAAGTAGATTTTTTATTTTTTCTCGCAGTGACATATTTTCATTGTAGCACATCGGAAACGGAAATGAATGTCAATCAAAGATTTTCGTTCCCATCCGCCGCCGCTCTAAAGCTTCCGCTAATCCGCCATTATCTCGGTGTTGTTTTTCTCCACGCTGAACGCTGTTTAACCCATTAAGACCTGAGAAGATTCTAGAAATGTCTTCTAAATCCTAAAAAAAAATTGGGAAAAAAAACCCAATTTTTTTTTTCCTCGATTTTTCAAAAATAGCAGATCTACAAGTTCATAGCGCGGCACTCGGTGCCGCGCTATGAGCTTGTATATCTGCTATTTTTGAATAGCCTAAAGACATCTAAAGTGACACAGATGCGTTCCAGGTATCAATGGGTTAATAGAAACTGCGACTACTGCAAAATGGAATGTCGCCGATTGAACACTTCTTCTCTGGGCCACTCACACAGCTACCCTGTGTGTCTACAAACAGTTTAACGCGCGATTATAAGGTATTTAGCAAGGTCTGTGGCGAGGTGAAAAAAACAACAATAAATCGCTGGCACTGGTGAGTACATTATGATATTAAAATCTGGCATGGAATGTGTTAATTAACTAAATTGAAAAAAATGTAAATAAAAAATTATAAAATTGAAAAACTTTGTCTACTTGTCAAATTGTAAATTGTACAGTGGAGACCCATGTAGTTTTATTAGTCTCTTAAGCCCTATTTTATCCTTTAACCCATTAAGACCTGAAGCCGATTCTACAAATGTCTTCTAAATCCTAACAGTTTTCTGAAAAACCTATGTTTCCATGTCAGTGTTTCTCTATCTTTTTCATGTCAAGGACCCCCACAATTGTATGTATTTGGCTGCGGACCCCATCTCAAAACATGTTGTTCCAGGGACCCCCCAGAAGCAAAGATTTGAGTTAAAAATGTTCGCTTTAAAAATAATATATATTCAAAGATTTGCACACATTTTCACGATTTTTCTAAAATAGCAGATCTACAAGCTCATAGCGCGGCAGATCTGCTATTTTTAAATAGCCAAAGTATAAAATAGTGGTTAAAGTGGTTCCACACAGATGCGTTACCGGTCTTAACACGTGCGTGACTAACCAGTCATTCTGACTGATTTTGAGAATTTAAAGTGGATTATATTCTCTCATGAAGCTCTGAGGAAGTTCCCCTTTCATGACTTTTCCCAAATATTTGATTCAAATAATCCCTGTTTTTTTTTCATCTGAAACGTTTTCTAAATAGGAAATTAGCAACACATATACCATCTCTGACGTTATTTTTCGGCTATTTAGACCGGACTCACCCCTCTCTCCCCCTGGCAGAGAGGATTCACACCTCCAGACCACCTGGAGATGTCATTGTTCAAGATAATGGATGATTTGCATTTCACTGTCCGCCTGGCCAAGCGATTTCTCTCTTCTAGGCCTAATAATAATGCAATAAAAATAACAACTGCGTTGTCCCCATAAATCTAACCACGTAATGTTGTATTTGATCGGAGCAATGTACACTCTCTCTCTCTCTATCTCTCTCTCTCTCTCTCTCTCATGCAGTAAAATTTTCATCTTATTTCTCTCGCAAACAAATTTGGCAACACTGCCTGCATGTCTCTTGTACTTTTAGCTACGTAATGCTGCACCAACAGATCTGATCTACAAGCATAGGGCGCATCACGCAGCGACTGTTTTACGCTTGTAAATCAGATATTTTGCGCAGCAGTAGAGCAGGATTGAGCATGTGTGAAACATATACCGATGTGTTCACTTGTTGCGCTGACATTGAAGTGATAATAATATTGGTTTGTCAAGAGATATCCATGTGTTTTGGACAATGGAGACATAATTAGACAGAGGCAGGGGCGGCTGGTATCAATGGGCTAGTGGGGCTAAGCCCCCCCTATATTATTGAATAAAAATGAGAAATTATTATTAAATATATATATATATATTTAAAAAAATATATATATATATATTTTTTTTTTAATTATTAAAATGTTATTAAATGTTTTCGAATAGATTATTGTACATGCTGGTGGAAACTAGAGCAGCAACAGCCTCAAATAGTTCCAAGAAAAACACTAAATATGTCAAAATGGGCTGATTTCTTTTAGCCCAAATCAGCTTCCATTGAGTTGAGTGATTGACAGCTGACATGACACGCCTGCTTGATTCTCTGAGAGAGAGAGAGAGAGAGAGAGAGAGAGAGAGAGAGAGAGAGAGAGAAGCCAAGACCTTATGATTTCCTGCCCATTATATATGTCATTATTGAATGGCTTATTCTACTTTGTCAGTGTCTTTTGTCAGTCTTTTGCCTGTGATGTGTACCACAGCAGGTCAAATTGCTCAATTAACCCATTTAGACCTGAGGCCGATTCTAAAAACGCCTTCTAAATCCTGACCTAAGTTTTCTGAAAAACTTCAAACATTACAACAAATGTATGTTGCTACAGTATATACTTGTTGGTACGTACAGTATATAGTATATACTGTACGTACCAACAAGAACCCCAAAAGGGGTTCCCGTCCTGAAAGGTATAGTTACAAATAGGGGTTCCCGCCCAAAATGGGTTAAGGCCATACAATTTGTGGAAGCACTTTGCGAGCAGTGGAGGCGAGACACCTGCCAGGTAATTTATTCAAAGAACTAAAAGAAAATGACATAGGTTCAAAAGCCTTTTGTGGTGGAAACTATATGCAGAGACAAATTGCAGAGCTTGAAGCCATGGCAAGCTTATGAGCGGAGAAAGCTGGATTGTTCATGATCAGAAATTTATTTACTGGGTTTTGGGGTTTTTGGGCCTAAAAGTATGGCAATTGTTCGGACCGGCCCAGTAGGGCCCAGTTAGGGCCAGGCCTTAATTTTCAGGCCCGTGGAGAACTCTTAGACAGAAAGACAGACAGACAGACAGACAGACTTAATTTTTTTGATATCAATGCAAATGCATTGATGATGCTCAAATGCTCTCAGGCAGGATGCCATATGTGCCATCACTAGTTGTTGACGTGTGACTGACTGATTTGTATACTTTTGTCTATACTTTTGTCAAATAAAAGTATATTTTCCTAAATCTGGATATGTAAACTATACAGATTATGAATTATACGCTTAGCCCTCCCACCCAAAATTCCCACCAGCCGCCATAGCCTATATGAACCACTGAAGCCTCTGTCACAGAGGCTTCAGTGGTTCATATAGGCTATCCATGTTTCACTCAAGAGTTTAATGTGACGCTACAGATCGCGCTGTTTTATACGCTTTTGTCATAAAGATTTTACATACAGGATCTGCAGTTACCATTACAAGTTAGCCTATTTTATAATGTTTATAATGTTTCTGCCTGCCTGCAACAACATATAATGTGAGCTCACTGAGCAGAGTGGAATTGAAATGTTAATAGCTATTTAAAAGACGATGGAACCCCCCACTGTGTCCCGCAGCGTGGGGGAAAAGGTGTCAGCTTCTCCCCCAGGGCAGCATGGGGGATGGTCAAACAGCAGTCATGCGAGTGTTAATGGGTTAAACAAATACCTGAGGTGTGCCTCCAGCATGCGGTCCAGTCTCTTATAAAAAGGTCTAGAGGTGAAGTATCCGCTCCAGTAGTGGTCGTCCCGGTCAGCGTAGGTGAAGAAGTCCCCGCTCAGCACTGGCAGTTCCACCCCCCCACCACTAGGACTGCCTGCTGGGCGCGATGACCCCCCCGCCTGGCGCCTCAGCGCAGCAAAGTAGTCTGAGATGGTTCCGAACTGGGCCTAAAGAACATGTGCATAGAATAAACAAGACAGCGAATACGCCTGCATGCAGTGGTGCAAAAAAGTATTCAAATATAAGTAAAAGTTGCAGTATCAATACTGCAATGTAGAAGTACTCTAGTAGTAGTAAGTAAAGGCCTGTGTTTAAAATGTTACTTGAGTTCAAGTACAAAAGTATTGACATCAAAATGTACTTAAAGTACCAAAAGCACTCATTATACAAAATGTCCTATTTCAAGTTTTCAAATGTATACAAATCTTTTTTATCTACAAGTTCACAATGCGTCGCATCGTGACACATTGCAAGCTTGTATATCGGCTATATTCAAATGGCCGATATAGGTTAATGTATGTTTTGTAATAACAATCCAAATCTACAAAGTAACTAGTAACTAAAGTTTTCAAATAATTGTAGTGGAGTAAAAGAACAATATTTGCCTCTGAGATGTAGTGGAGTAGAAGTAAAAGTATTGGAAATTTGAAATACTCAAGTAAAGTACAACAACCTCAAAATAGTACTTAAGTACAGTACTTGAGTACATGTACTTAGTTACTTTCCACCACTGCCTGCATGCATGTTTCATTTATGACACACACACACACACACACACACACACACACACACACACACACACACACACACACACACACACACACACACACACACACACACACACACACACACACACACACACACACGTTTGTATTACTATATGTGTGAGGACATCAACAACATTTCCCGAGGAGATTTTATTGAATACCAGTTTTTGGCCATTTTGAACCCTAATCCTATAGCCCACAAACAGCGGATCTACAAGCTCACAAAGGTTATGAGCTTGTAGATCAGCTTTTCTTTTTATTTATAGAGTTAGAAAACGTATTTTCAGTGCACATCACTGAATCACTTGAATATTTTCCAAAAACAAAATGCCAACCAGAAAATTTGTTTCCATAAGGGTCCAATTGGTTCTATTTGTACACTCTCGGAATTACAGACCCATATAGGTCCATTTGGTTCCTAACTATCAATCATTTAGCTGGGGACCCCCTGGAAGCTCCTCAAGGACCCCTGGAGGTCCCTGGGCCCCACTTTTAGAACCAGTGGCATACTGGACCATTCATAGCCAGGCGCTGCAGTTCAGAGGTCAAACAGTGTTTGTACAGCCCTTAGAAGACATGGGACCTTTAGACCTAGACAGATTGTGTTACCTTGTAATTGTTTGAACTCTGCCACAGAAACACAACAATGTAAATACACACACCATGTAAATACACACACCATACCTGCATATTTAAAGATAGTGTAAGTGACTTTTTTGGGGGGGGGGGTTAAAATAAGTGTTAAATAGCTCTATATTCTGATAGTACTCATTTCTATAGTGTTTGTTCAGTAACCGGAGTCTCCATGTCTCTCCAGCTCTTTATTAAACAGAAAAAGCATTTTCCGGCCAGGATACCAATTGAATCCAATTAGGATAGAGAACTCAGACACAGATCAAACAAGTGAAATTGGAAGTGAGGACACAAAGAAGTGAGCAGACAAAACTGGAACTGCAACACTATAAAAATGAAGCTGATGAATGGATACTCTTCTCCTGATTGGCTGAAAGTTCGCAACCCACCTGAAAATGTGTTTTCTGTTTATTGAAGAGCTGGAGAGACGGGGAGACTACTGTTACTGAACAAACACTCTATAGCAATGATTACTATCAGAATATAGTGCTTTAACCTTTTAACAACAAAAAAACGTTTTTGTTTTAACCAAATAATATCACTTACCCTACCTTTAACACATTGACCGCCAGAGGTTAATCTCATAATGTACTCACCAGTGCCAACGTTTTATTGTTGTTTTTTGTTTTTTTCACGTCGCCATAGACGTCGTTAAAATCCTTAAGATTGATCTGTGCACTGTTTGTAAACATCGCGGACATCTCCCTGTGTCTACCAGTCCAAACCACGTGTCAAACGGGGCATCCATTGTTGAGTTAGAACGGTTTATGTTAAACAGTGATCAGCGAGGAGAAAAACTACAATCGAAGAAAATGGCGTTTCAGTGTGCGCTTTAGAATGGGAGCCGGCGTGATCGTCAAAACCGGATCCCAAATAATTCTGTTTCCGGTGGTGTTACAATGAAATGTGCCGTACCGGAAAATTGAAAAAAAAAAAAGAATTCGAAAAAAAGGAAAAAGCACCACAGCCCGTAGGCTACGGGATCGGCGCTTAAGCGTTGGATTTAACGGCCCGTAGAACTACGGGCCCGGCGGTCAATGTGTTAAAGCTCTATATTGTGATAGTAGTTTGTTCAGTAGCAGGGGTCTCCCCGTCTCTCCAGCTCTTTAATGAACAGAAAATAGGTTTTCAAGTGGGTCGCCAATTGAATCCAATCAGAAGCGAGAACATATTTATCAATTTAATAGTGTTCCAATTCCAATTTTGTCTGCAATTCTTTGTTTGTTTGTCTGTTTGTTTCCTCACTTCCAATTTCACTTGTTTATCCTGTTGCATTGGTAAAATTGGTATCCCAAGAGATCAGATCAGAGAGAGAGAGAGAGACATTCAAAAAGACGGACGGACGGACGGACGGACAGACAGACAGACAGAGGATGTTTCCATACTTTAACATGCAGTTCGGGATGGTAATACGTAGTTTAACCAGTGGTGTAAAGCAACTAAGTACATTTACTCAAGTCCTGTACTTAATTACAATTTTGCAATACTTTTACTTTACTAGAGTATTTCCAATTGTCTATACTTTTACTTCTACTCCACTACATCTCAGAGGCAAATATTGTACTTTTACTCAACTACAATTATTTGAAAACTTGAGTTACTAGTTACTTTTCAGATATAAATTATTACATTATGAAACATACATTAACCACTTTAGCCCTATTTTATACCTAGGCTATTTGAAAATAGCCGTGAGCTTGTAGATCGGCTATTTTCAAACATTTTAGTACCTTTACTTTTGGTACGTTAAGTACATTTTGATACCAATACTTTTGTACCTTTACTCAAGTAATTTTTTTATTCTGGACTTTTACTTATAACAATGTAGTACTTCTACATTGCAGTATTGATACTTTTACTTAAGTAAAACATTTGAGTACTTTTTCCACCACTGAGTTTAACATGCAGTCCAGGATGGTAGTACGTACTTTAACATGCAGTTCGGGGTGGGAGTTCATGTAGTCGAACAGTTTCTGGTAGTTGTTGAACTGTTGGTCCCACTCTAAGGACTCGGTGTAGCGGAAGTCATCTCCCAGTGGAGCCAGAACCACAGTGGAGCGGAACAGCTTGGACTTCTTGCGGTACTGATCCAGTAGCATGTGCACTCTGACGGGAGAAGTGAGTCACATAATATATCATTTGTCGTATGATGGTGTTGTGTGCCGTCAGATCTACAAGCTCTACCTACCTACCTACCTACCTACCTACCTACTGTACCTACCTACCTACCTACCTACCTACCTACCTACAGTTTACAATTTAGTCATTTAGCCGACGCTCTTAATCCAGAGCGATTTACAGTAAGCAAGGACGCAAGATAATACATCATAATACACCAATGATACTCTGTAAAGCTCTGTAAAGCACTTTGAGCTGCATTTCATGTCATGAAATACAAATAAAGTGTATTATTATTCTTAAATGCATAGAAATAGTAATCTAATAATGAAGTAATACATAAGTAAGCCAATAATCTAATCATAATTAATACAAACGTAAACCAAGAACCTATCATCAGCCTGTACATTGAAACTATACACACTATAGGATGCCAGGCCAACAATGACCTGGCATCTGTCTACATAACATGCTATCTGAGTTTCATCTTAGCCTTTGCATAAGCCTGCAAGGTCGTCAAGGCTACGGCAAGTGCTACGGGCTGAGGTGGAGTCTTAAGAGGTGAGTCTTCAGATTACGGCAGATTAGCTACCTAACTACCTACATATTTATCAATGTGTCTGTCTGTCTGTCTGCCTGACAGAGGTCATCAACATGTCCGTACACAGACAAACGTGTCTGTGGCACATTTTTTATTTTGAAAAAAATAATAATGTATATATATATATATATATATATATATATATATATATTATTTTTTTCTTCATTATAATGTAAAAACATATAAAAAATGTGTTTGAATAACTTTGGTGACTCGTAAAGTAACATGCTCATTAAATTGTTGCAGGAGATTTAGCATTGCACATGGTACATGTACACAATTGCATCAGGTGAAGACAACAAGACAGCTAGAAGAAATGATTGCTAATAACTGCCTCAACTTCTGTGAAAACAGCTAAATGTGCTATTTGTTGGAGAAAAACAATTTTTTCCTTTTTTTTTAAGACAACAGAGTGTATGTGGTGTGGTCAGACAATGAAATAATTAAAGTCAGCGAGGGACCACAGTGAAAAAATGGTGCAGGAAAAGAGCAAAAACGTGTGCGTCATCTGTTCAGAAGGAGCTATTTGCTTCCAAGGCAAAGGAGGGCAGAACTGGATAAGTAAAGCATGGTTGTCGTTAGTTGAGAGACAGTGTTTAAAAGTGTCCACTAATGACAATAACAACTATAAAAACACTCAACAATCATGATCCATGGAAACCCTCCATCCACAGGTCCTTCTCCAACCAAAAAATGTGCTCACCTCTGATCAAAGTTAGATGCCTTTCCATTAAACTATTGTGACACTGCATTCAATAAAAATCCTGGCATGCCCTTCATTAATCACTCATCATGTAGACCTACATATCTTTTGTGTCTCTCAAGTTTCCTTGTTCCAGTGTTCCATTGGCATTTTATCCTTGACATTTCCGTGAGAAGCATTTAACATGTTATTATTACGTCAATCAAATCAAGTGTAGCTTGTCGGGTGTGTCTTTGTTTCCATTGTTACATTTGCATGCTGTGGACTTTCTCATCAACCTGATCACCTTAATGGAATCCACAACTATCTACCGTACCTTGCCAAACCAAACCAACGGTTTAGCTGGTAGAACTTGATTTGATCTCCTTCTGTCCTCAAGTAACACTGTCTTTTGAAAAGCCAGCAATCTCTATAATAGCCATATAATGTATAATACGCAACCATTCACTATACCTTTGCAGCTAAGTGAATGATTATTATATATACGAGCTGCCATGGTGATGACCCCTGGTCTGCCTGCCTACCTACCTACCTACCTACCTACCTACCTACCTACCTACCTACCTACCTGCCTACCTACCTACCTACCTACCTATGTATCTGCCTGCCTGCCTGCCTGCCTGCCTGCCTGCCTGCCTGCCTGCCTGCCTGCCTACCTACGTACCTACCTACCTACCTACCTACCTACCTACCTATATGTGTCTGCCTGTCTGTCTGCCTGCCTACCTACCTACCTACCTACCTACCTACCTACCTCACTACCTACCTACCTCCCTACCTACCTACCTATGTATCTATGTGTCTGCCTGTCTGCCTGCCTGCCTACCTACCTACCTACCTACCTGCCTACCTACCTATCTATCTACCTCCCTACCTAACTACCTATTTATGTGTCTGCCCGTCTGTCAGCCTGCCTGCCTGCCTGCCTATCTATCTATTGCTTAAAAATAAAGCATGTCCTACCTCTCCTTGACATTAGCGTCTGTGATTGGCTGAGGAGGGATTCTCCACGGGCAACTGGTCCGCCCACCAGGAAGTCGCTTGAAGTCAAACTGACAGCAGATCTGCGGACAGAAGAAATTATGATGATGAATTATTAATACCACTCAGGAACAATGTATGTCGGGAATGCAGGCCCCACCCAGTTATGCAATACCAATTGTACCCATACCCAGTCAGAGTACCCGTTGTACCCATCTGAATGCATGTGTCCCTTTTATGCCCATAAAAATATGGCATTCCCATATTTGGGCATATCAGTCGGATAGGCGGTTCTGGAAAACCGCATATCCGACATACCATAAGTCCCATATATGGTATGGGCATGCCAATATATGGGCATAACGGTTGGATCGGTGCCCGCCCCCCTCTCCCTCTCTTTTTCTGAACGAGCTCTCACCTCAGACATACAGAAACACGGACTGATGGACAGACAGACAGACAGACAGACAGACAGACAGACAGACAGACAGACAGACAGACAGACAGACAGACAGACAGACAGACAGACCTTGGGGTCAGGTCCACAGGTATGAGGGACATCGTAGCTGTAGAAGGGCATCATGTGACACAATATGTCTGTACCAGAGGACGGATCTGTCGGACGGGACAGACAGACAGACAGTTTTTCTTTATGTTACATTCACATTTAACACATTCCATGCCAGAGTTTAATCTCATAATGTACTCACCAGTGCCAGCGTTTTATTGTTGTTTTTTTGTTTTTATCATGTCGCCACAGACCTCGCTAAATAAGTTAAAAGTGCGCGTTCATTTGGTTCTAAACACACAGCGGATCCGTGAGAAACGTCCAGCGAAAACAGTTTCCAAATGCGAGCCGCCATCTTGAAGCTACAGCCGATACACGCTAAACAGTGATCAGCGAGGAGAAAAACAACAAACCGAGAAAATCGAGTTTTAAACAGGATCCCAGACAGGAAGCGGATACGATCGAAAAAACCGGAACCCGAATAATTCCGTTTCCGACCGAAAACCGGAAACGGAAATGGATCAAAAAAATTCGGAAAGTGCACCTTGGGCGATTAACATGGGAATCGGCGGTTCGCGTAGATCTACGCGACTGGCACGCTGCGGCTTTAAATAGGTTCGCGTAGATCTACGCGATTGGCATTCAATGTGTTAAACAGAGACAAAAAAACACATGCTAGTCTTTGGACCTCAGGAAGACTAGCTGCCGTTTAGGCGTCAGCGACCCCAGCTACCCCATTAGCTGACCAATATCCATCTAAATAAACAAATAAGCACACACACACACACACGCATGTGGCAGGCAGGCAGGCAGGCAGGCAGGCAGGCAGGCAGGCACCACGCGCACACACACACACACACACACACACACACACACACCACACACACACACACACACACACACACACACACACACACACACACACACACACACACACACACCACACACACACACACACACACACACACACACACACACACACACACACACACACACACACACACTTACCCCAGTTCTGTCTCCAGTAGAATTCCAGGGTCTTTTGTGAAGCAAAATGCTTCTTGATGGAGTAGTGAACTCTCTGGATTAGCATATTGTTAAGCCCCGCCTTCTTCAGGAAGTATGCCATAGAGGGGGAGTGGCCAAAGGGGTCCACTGCCCAGCCTGTTGTGGGTTTGACTCCTGTGTACACAAAGACATTCATAGTATTGCACTTTATTACATTGTGTGGACAGTTCAGAAACCTGCCTACCAGTTGATTGATTGATCTCTTCCTGGAAAGTTAGAATGATGAAATAGCAGCCATTGTTCATGCATTCATAAAAAAGTTTGAAATGACTAAACCTGCCAACCGATGACGTCACTTTCTGAACTGAAAAATGAGCCGATGAGAATTTTACCCTATGGTATTACTTTGGCCTCCAGGGCCACTGTAAACAATCTGGGAGTTACGTTTGACCAAGATATGTCCTTTCAGTCCCACATAAAACAAATGTCAAGGACTGCCTTTTTTCACCTGCGTAATATTGCAAAAGTTAGGCCCATTCTGTCACAGAAAAACGTGTTCACGCATTTGTTACTTCTAGGCTGGATTACTTAGCCGTTATCAGGCTGCCCAAGTAAGTCCCTAAACAGCCTGCAGCTAGTCCAGAATGCTGCTGCACGTATATTGACAGGAACCAGAAGAAGAGATCATATCACACAGTTTAATACAGAGTGGAGTTTAACCCATTAAGACCTGAAGCCGATTCTACATGTCTCCTAAATCCCAACAGTTTTCTGAAAAACGTATGTTTCTATGTCAGTGGTGCTCAATCTTTTTCATGCCAAGGACCCCTAAAATTATATGTATTTGGCCGCAGACCCCCATCAAAATATTTTGTTCCAGGGACCCCCCAGAAGCAAAAGATGAGTTAAAAATGTTCGCTTTAAAAAAATATATATTCAAAGATTTGCACACATTTTCACGATTTTTCAAAAATAGCAGATCTACAAGCTCGTAGCGAATGCTTTTTAGCTCAAATCTAAAAATGACACAGTTCCAGGTCTTAATGGGTTAAGGTTCTCCTCCTCACCTACAAGGCTCTCAATGGACAGGCCCCATTATATCACAAAGATAGAGCCTTATGAACCTGCCAGAACACCATTGCGTTCACAGTATGCAAAAATGCTTACGGCTCCAGGAAACCCCCAAAAAGGTTAGAACAGGAGGCAGAGCATTTAATACAGAGTGGAGTTTAAGGTTCTCCTCCTCACCTACAAGGCTCTCAATGGACAGGCCCCATTATATCTCAAAGAACTCATCGAGCCTTATGAACCTGCCAGAACACCATTGCGTTCACAGTATGCAAAAATGCTTACGGCTCCAGGAAACCCCAAAAAGGTTAGAACAGGAGGCAGAGCATTTAAGTTTCAGGGACCTCGGCTGTGGAACCTTCTCCCAGTTTCAGTCCGTGAAGCAGCAGTGGTGGAAAAAGTACTCAAATTCTTTACTTAAGTAAAAGTACCAATACTGCAATATAAAAATACTCTGTTACAAGTAAAAGTCCGGAATTAAAAAATTACTTGAGTAAAAGTACAAAAGTATTGGCATCAAAATGTACTTAAAGTACCAAAAGTAAAAGTACTAAATATTTGAAAATAGCAGATCTACAAGCTCACAACGCGTCGCGATGCGACGCGTTGTGAGCTTGTAGATCGGCTATTTTCAAATAGCCTAGGTATAAAATAGGGCTAAAGTGGTTAATGTAAGTTATATATCATAGTTTATATCTGAAAAGTAACTAGTAACTAAAGTTTTCAAGTATATGTAGTGGAGTAAAAGTACAATATTTACCTCTGAGATGTAGTGGAGTAGAAATAAAAGTATTGGAAATTGGAAATACTCAAATAAAGTACAAATAACTCAAAATTGTACTTAAGTACAGTACTTAAGTAAATGTACTTAGTTACTTTACACCGCTGTGAAGCAGACACACTCACATTGAGAATCGGAAATCAATCAAGGTTCTGGTTGATCAATTATCTTATTGATTATTGATTTGAACCCCTGACTCCCAATCCACAGAGCCACTGAGCTGAACTAGAGGCTTCAAAACCGGTCTGTAGAAACCAAGGGGACAATAAATCTGATAGTGATGTGTGTGTGAAGGTCGTCACTCACCCAGGTGTGTGTCCAGCCACTGGTGTCCTTCTATCAGCTGGTCAATGAGGGCGTAGTAATGGGAGTTAGCTTCATCTGGCATCACCCAGCCTCCTGTAGCGATCTCCAACTGACCGCTATGGACAAGACTGTACACACACACACATGCACACGTACGTACGTGCACACACACACACACACACACACACACACACACACACACACACACACACACACACACACACACACACACACACACACACACACACACACACACACACACACACACACACACTACATTATAATGTAATAACTACATTTGTGAGATAGACAGACAGACAGACAGACAGACAGATCTTAGATAGACAGACAGTCAGACAGTCAGACAGACAGACAGACAGACAGACAGACAGGTCTTACATAGACAGACAGACAGGTCTTAGACAGACAGACAGACAGACAGACAGACAGACAGACAGACAGACAGACAGACAGGTCTTAGACAGACAGACAGACAGACAGACAGACAGACAGACAGACAGACAGACAGACAGACAGACAGACAGACAGACAGACAGACAGACAGACAGGTCTTACATAGACAGACAGACAGACAGACAGACAGACAGACAGACAGACAGACAGACAGACAGACAGGTCTTAGACAGACAGACAGACAGACAGATAGACAGACAGACAGACAGACAGACAGGTCTTAGACAGACAGACAGACAGACAGACAGACAGACAGACAGACAGACAGACAGACAGACAGACAGACAGACAGACAGACAGGTCTTACATAGACAGACAGACATAGACAGACAGACAGACAGACAGACAGACAGACAGACAGACAGACAGACAGACAGACAGACAGACAGACAGACAGACAGACAGACAGACAGACAGACAGACAGGTCTTACATAGACAGACAGACAGACAGACAGACAGACAGACAGACAGACAGACAGACAGACAGACAGACAGACAGACAGACAGACAGACAGACAGGTCTTAGACAGACAGACAGACAGGTCTTAGACAGACAGACAGACAGACAGACAGACAGACAGACAGACAGACAGACAGACAGACAGACAGACAGACAGACAGACAGACAGACAGACAGACAGACAGACAGACAGACAGACAGACAGACAGACAGACCTTTTCACAGCATCTCTCTTCTGGTCATCAATAGTGCTCCACCACTTGGAGAAGTAACTGATCTCTGACCAGATCATCTTCCTCCTACAGAAACAACAGGTCCTCAGAGTTACTACAGGGGGGCCACCAAATCTTTGTGTGATTTTTTTTTACATTCAACATTGAACTACCATCCCTATTCTGAGGAAAAACCTTCGCCGAAAATAGTCGATCTACAAGCTCACAACACGTCAGATCGGCTATTTTCACCGATCAGGTTTGGTTTAGAGGGGAAAAAAAGATCAGACAGCATTGAGGGCTTAAGGGGTTACATGTCTGAAAATACACATTTACATGTATCCAACATATTAATAGAAAAGATAATGTGTAAACACACAAAACAAAAAACATTCACTTACACAACACTGATGATAGTGTTGTCAAACAAGTCTATGAAGCTATCTATGAAATCTATGAAAAAGTTTAATCTGCAACACAATTTGATACAATATGTAGTGGGGGTCCCTGCTTCATCTCTTTCTCAGCTAAGGGGTCCTTGGCATGAAACATATTGAAGACCCCTGCTACAGAGTGTTTGTTCAGTAACAAGAGTCTCCCTGTCTCTCCTGCTCTTTAATAAACAGAAAATACATTTAGGATACCAATTTTATCCAATCAAGAGAGAGAACTCATACAGGATACATGATAAACAAGAGAAATTGGAAGTGATGACAAAACAAAATGAGCAGACACAATTGGAACAGGAACAGTATAAAACCGAAGCTGATGAATGGGTCCTCTCTCCTGATTGGATGAAATTGGTACAGTATGTGGGAAAAGCCCAGATACCAATAATATTGAATGCAATAGACTAATTACGTTCAGTACAGACAGTATGGACACTGTTAAAGGCAAGGGAGAATTACGCGTCGGTGCCTAATCACCCTGAAGGGATGTATTTATTAATAATGACCGGCTACACGTCAATTATCTCGCTTATTACACAGCTACTTAATAGATAAATTAATACATTGACCCAAAAGTAACAACAAAACACATTTAGTATTTCCTTGCTTACAGCAATGAAAGTATTCCATAAGTGTTGTGCTGGGCGGACACGTCGCCTCGGTAAACAAGGAAGTGTAGTGGATCAAATAAAATACATTTTTGGTTACATTGTCTATTTCTCGCTTCAAATGTTTTCAAAAACATTCTTTAGAGCAACGTTTAGTTGTAAATTACATGGTGTGTTTGTTTACATGGCTGTCATGTTGGATACAGCATAAAATTCAAGCAGCGCAGGTTGATATGAGCAGGTGCTCTGAGCCTTTGATTAGACAAGAGATCTGTTAAAGAGCTCATCGCTGAACTCAGTGATTGACCAATCAGAATCAAGCATTCAACCAAGCCGTGTAGTTAAACATGCTTACTGTAGCGTCCTCTTGTATTTTCCTTAGTCCTGCACTATGCAAGCACTGATGAGGGTGTGTCTATAGCAGTGGTGGAAAAAGTACTCAAATTCTTTACTTAAGTAAAAGTACCAATACTGCAATATAAAAATACTCTGTTACAAGTAAAAGTCCAGAATTAAAAATGTACTTGAGTAAAAGTACAAAAGTATTGGCATAAAAATGTACTTAAAGTACCAAAAGTAAAAGTACTAAATATTTGAAAATAGCCGATCTACAAGCTCACAACGCGTCGCGATGCGACGCGTTGTGAGCTTGTAGATCTGCTATTTTCAAATAGCCTATGTATAAAATAGGGCTAAAGTGGTTAATGTATGTTTCATTATATCATAGTTTATATCTGAAAAGTAACTAGTAACTAAAGTTTTCAAGTAATTGTAGTGGAGTAAAAGTACAATATTTGCCTCTGAGATGTAGTGGAGTAGAAGTAAAAGTATTGGAAATTGGAAATACTCAAGTAAAGTACAAATACCTCAAAATTGTACTTAAGTACAGTACTTAAGTAAATGTACTTAGTTACTTTCCACCACTGGTCTATAGTGTTGTTGCATAAATTATGATTTATTTATGTTTTGCCAATTATTGATGGTGTTGCATAGAATGCGAAGCGATTTTTATTTTTTTACTTTCTGTCATGCTGCAATACTTTTTGCTGTTTCTGGTGACTGAATTTCCCTCTCAGGATCAATAAAGGTCTTATTCTTAATATCACTTACTACACCTTTAAATGGACCTGACTGATTGTTTGGTGTAGACAAACTTCTTCTTCTTCCCGAAAATAGCCGATCTACAAGCTCACGTGTCGCAGCACTGTAGATCGTCTATTTTCGGCAAATGTTCCCATCAGCACAGGGATGCTAGGGTTCAAGCAGTTAATGTAAACAAATAAATAGATAAATGCTATCACACAAAGATTTGGCAGCCCCCCGCTGTAGTAACTCTGAGGACCCTACAGTATGTGGGACAAGCCCAGATACAAAAAAACAGATCTACAAGCCCAGCTTACCTGCTGTCCTCACTGAGTTTGACCACCATGTTGTTTAGAATGTGTTGTGTCTGGTCCCTGTAGTAGTCATCAAAGGTCTTCAACCAGCCTGTAACACACACACACACACACACACACACACACACACACACACACACACACACACACACACACACACACACACACACACACACACACACACACACACACACACACACACACACACACACACACACACAGTTATGTATTCTGTGCCCTTCTTTGTCCGTCCTGGAAAAAACATTTGATAACGAAGGTTTTTTCCATTTCCTGTGGATTTTATCATATTGTTTTGTATCCCCGTTGAGGGTCTGAGGTGACGGGGGTGTCATTTATTTCTGTCCTTTCCTGTTAACCCATTAAGACCGGGAACACATCTGTGTGTCATTTTTAGATTTCTTTGGCTATTCAAAAATTAAATTAAATTTAAAATATATATATTCAGATTTGCAAAAGTGTTCACGATTTTTCAAAAATAGCAGTTTTTAGTGAAAATGTGTGACATCTTTGAATACAAGCATATTTATTTTTTTCAAAGCGAACATTTTTTACTCAAATCTGTGCTTCTGGGGGTCCCTGGAACAACATATTTTGAGATGGGGGTCCGCGGCCAAATACATATCATTTTGGGGGTCCTTGACATGAAAGTTTGAGAACCACTGATATTATAGCAACATAGGTTTTTAAAAAAAACATAGGATTTAGAAGACATTTGTAGAATCCCCAGAAGCAAAGATTTGAGTTAAAAATGTTCGCTTTAAAAATACATATATTCAAAGATTTGCACACATTTTCACAATTTATTTTCAAAAATAGCAGATCTACAAGCTCATAGTGTAGTGCCACACTATGAGCTTGTAGATCTGCTATTTTTGAATAGCCAAATAAATCTAAAAATGACAGCGTTCCCGGTCTTAATGGATTAAGGAACTGGAATTGGTTCCATCACATTTGGAACCGTTTCTGGAACCAGGTTTTATCACAGAGCTGGGACAGTATGTGGACTTCTAAAAATGTCTTCTAAATCCTAACAGTTTTCTGAAAAACATATGTTGTCAAGGACCCCCAAAAGGATATGTATTTAGCCACGGACCCCCATCTGAAAATATGTTGTTCCAGGGACCCCAAGAAGCAAAGATTTGAGTAAAAAAAATCGCTTTAAAAAAAATATATATATATATTCAAAGATTTGCACCAGTTATCAAAAATAGCAGATCTACAAGCTCATAGCGTGGCACAAAGTGACACACTATGAGCTTGTAGATCTGCTATTTCTTAATAGCCAAAGTATAAAATAATGGTTAAAGTGGTTAAAACAGATGCTTTGCCGGTTTTAAATTTTTTTATTAAGAGAGTGAAACGGCAGTAATATTAATACGCTCATTTGCATATGTGCATATTAATGAGGGCATTATTTGCATACCAGGGTCGTTGTGAGAGTGAGGGACCACGTAGACCTCCAGGGGCTGCTTGTCCCATTCGTCGTCTTGGTAACTGATGTCGAAGCCCTGCTTCCACACCCCCCCGTCTGGGTTGTCGAAACTCAACAAGTCATACACGTCCATTACCTGAAAGTACACAAAAACAACAACACACAACATGTCATACACAATCCATGAACTGAAAGTACACAAAAACAACAACGCATAGCATGTCATACAAATCTATTAAAGGGATATTTCACCTTTTTTTCGTCTACTCAGGCTTTTGGGAGCCCGCCGGACAGTTTTTAAGTTGCTTGAACTTCAAACTCCATTTTAACCATGTTAGATTCATCGGAAACACCCGTCCTTTGTTCTGGTGACTGACATTGTCCTTCTAATACGTGAGGAGACCATGTTTTTTCAATAATTTTTTTCATTTGTTTTAAATATTGTTTTAGGAAAATGAAAAAAAATTAATACAATACAAAAATTAAATAAAATAGACGAAAATTAGGAGGGCAGGATGAGTCACCAGAACCAAGGACGGGTGTTTTTGATGAATCTTGATGAAGTTACAATGGGTTTGTATAAGAAGGGGGCATGTCTGATAAAATGAATATCAACGCCTCCGAGCGCTGAGTCGGCCCGAAATCGGTGCCGTGGACAGCTGCCTTTAGCTAACACTGTGTAGACCCTGATGCTAGACAGGAGGATGTGGAGGGCAGTGGATTCAGGAGTCCTGAGTTGGTGTTGGCTAGACCGCACGTTGTGAGGTTGTAGATCGGCTACTTTCACTACTTTTAGTGAAAAAGTAGGGCATTCATTTGTGAAACAAACTAAAAACTAACACATACAAAGTTGAAATATGGAGATATATAGTCATATTCATGTAAAAACGTAAAAAAATAATAAACAATTAAAACGTGACTGTTGTGTTTTTATTACTATTTTTTCAAAAGATAGTTTCTGCCTTACAGTGACGACATTGGGTTTAAATGAAGTGTTTAAAGATCACTAAAGCCAAGGTCACACTACAGGATAATCAGGGAGATTGTAGGTCGGGAGAGGCGTTCCCCCTTCCAAGTGTGATCGGGAGTGATTATCTAAGCAAAATTGTCCTTTAGTGCATTTGCTTCTCAACCTTTTCAAGCCACGACCCCCCAAAATAATCATATTTGAACTGGGGACTCCCCCCCCACCCTCCCACCCTGAAAAGCACTTAGAATTAGAAAAGTTGAGGCATTACATTTAGTTTGACTCAGATAAATATTGTGAAAATAGCAATAGCAATTGTGAAAATAGCAGATCTACAAGCTCACAACGCCTCGCGTTGCAAGGTGTTGTGACTTGTGAGCTTGTAGATCTGCTATTTTCACAATTTTCGGGGTTAGGGGGGGGTTATTTTTTCCCAAAAATAATCCCCAGAAGCAAATATTTGAATTAAAAATGTACACTTTAAAAAACATATACATTAAAAGATTTGCATGAATCAATTTGCTATGAGCTTGTACATCTGCTATTTTTGAATAGCCCAAAGTATAAAATAATGGTTATAGCTAAAAAATCTAAAATGACACAGATCCCGGATTGAATGGGTTAATAAAATCATGCTGTGTGTGTGATGCTGAATTCTATTTTAAAAATTGCCTAGAGGGTGGGTGGACCGACCGTGGTCACAAACGTAATATCCGGACCTAATATAGTAGTGATAATGATAGTGATACAGTAGTGCGAGGCACACCGTTGCTCCGATCCACACCAAACTGGGCACAAACACTGTTCAGGGGTCGAACATGAAAACACCATACCATGGCCACACCATACAACCACATATGGAGCACTACAGCAGTGTTTAACACTGATCTGATCGGCGCAATATAGAGCTGGATTTGTATTTTTAAAGTCTTTCAGTGTAAGCCGCATGCATTTTCAGCAATGATGGAAGAGGTACTCAATTTTGTTTAGTAAAAATATCAATACCACAATGCATTCTGTTCCAGGGACCCACAGAAGCAAAGATTTGAGTTACAAATGTTTAAAAAATATATATATTCAAAGATTTGCAAAAGTCACGATTTTTCAAGCTCATAGAGTTCCGCGCTATCAGCTTGTAGATCCTCTATTTTTGAACAGCCAAAGAAATCTAAAATGACACAGATGCGTTCCCGCATTGAATGGGCTTTAAGGCCCACAGGTTGGGTAATCGCTGATGTATTGAGCAGTGAAATAAGAGAGAAAGGAAAATGACTCCAAACATTATCTCCTGACCCCACCAGAGGTATTGTAGTCATAGAAACGGATTATAAACGTACATTGTTCCAGAAGTGAGTATAGGCGTTGTTTTGTCGTGTGTGCAACGTGACACCCCCAGGTGTGTGTGTGTGTGTGTGTGTGTGTGTGTGTGTGTGTGTGTGTGTGTGTGTGTGTGACACACTGAGACAACCTGCAGCCATGCGCCTTTTGAAAAGCATTCCAGCACTCTGAACAAAAGCAACCAGTTGCAACCAGAAACCACTGTACTTAAGTACGTATTGTTTTTACTTTACTGGAGTATTTCCAATTTTCAGTACTTTTACTTCTACTCCACTACGTCTCAGAGGCAAATATTTAGCTTTTACTCCACTACAATTATTTGAAAACTTCAGTTACTAGTTAGCAGTTACTTTGTAGATTTGTAGACATACATTAACCACTTCAATCCTATATACATTTCGGCCATTTGAAAATAGCCGATCTACAAGCTCACAATGTGTCGCGATGCGACACATTGTGAGCTTGTAGATCTGCTATTTTCAAATGATTTTTATTCAATTTATAAATTTGAAACAGGACATTCTGCACAATGAGTACTTTCTACTTTTGGTACTTAAAGTACATTTTGATACCAATACTTTTGTACTTTTACTCAAGTATATATATATTTTTTTTTTGACTGTAACAGAGTATTTCTATATTGCAGCATTGATACTTTTACTTAAGTAAAACATTTGAGTACTTTTTCCACCACTGAAAGCAACAATACACAGCAGCTAAAGCAGAACCCCTGACACACGGCTCTGTTAAACAAACCCATTCATACCATGAACTGTGGACATGAATTATGGAACTCTGATGACAGCTAACAGTGGAGGCAATATATATACAGTAGATGTACAGTATTAACCACTTAAAACAGTGGTTCTCAAACTTTTTCATGCCAAGGACCCCCCCCCCCCAAATTGAAATGTATTTGGCCGCGGACCCCCCATCTGAAAATGTTTTGTGCCAGGGACCCCTAGAACAGGGGTTCCCAAAGTTGGGGTCGTGACCCCACTTGGGGTCACGGGAGACCGACGGTGAGGTCGCGAAATTATTTTGGGAAAAAACAACAACATTTTAAATTTAAAGGGATTGTAGGCGATTCAGAGATAAACAAAGGAAAAAAATCCAGCAGTTCGTTTCCCCGACCACCAGGGGGTGACGCACGGAGGACTTCCATAGAGTAAGCAGACTTCTAAACGGGCCATGCCGAATATAGGTTACTTTTTTCGGATACAATTCGCGGAACTGCCCGCCCCTGCCGGTTCTCTAAATTTTTATTTTTAAATAGGCTCTTTCATGACAAATTGACCACATATATGAAGTTAAACAACTAAATTCTATCCAAACGCTTTTTGAAAAGTAAATTATGTGCCTAAAAAAAGAAGTTTGAGAGCATTTTAAAACCGAAAGTAAAAAGTTCACACGGACGCGCACGGATGCGCACATGCGTGCGTGAATTTACGCACCGGATACCCGGATGTGTAACCTAAATAGTAGGGAAAATACGGATTTCAGAAAGAGGAGTGTTTTTCAATGCAGGAAAACACCCCAGCATCATTATATAGTGGCTGATAGAGGGGAAAAAAATGCAAAATATATATATAGAGGTATTTTTCAAATATAGGCTTAATGTTGCCTACTATACCTTTAACAGAATGGATGAAAAACAACCTAAAATGATTACAAATAGTAAATTTTACCATTTTAATACATTTCAAATGCGCACCGAACGTGCAAGTTTATGTGCATAAAATACCCCCAGGTTTAGGTGGGGTCGCGAGTCAATGGCAGCCTTATTTTGGGGTCGCGGGCTGAAAAGTTTGGGAACCCATGCCCTAGAAGAGAATTGTGTAATAATTAGATTAAATAGATTTTTCAACCCCAAAAGAGCAATGCAATAAATTGCAGATATGCAAGCTTACTGTATCACACAGCTTGTAGATCTCCAATTTTTTTAATAGCCAAAATTTAAGTGGATAAAATGGTTAAAATGATTGTGATGCTGTATTAACACATTTTGCACACAAGTCCCTCAGGGCTCGATACTAGTGTCTTTTCTGTTTTCGCTCTACATTAACCCGATTCTACAAATGTCTTCTAAATCCTATAACCTTTTTCAGAAATGTATGTTGCTATATCAGTGGTTCTCAAACGTTTTCATGTCAAGGCGGACCCCCAAAATTACATGTATTTGGCCGAGGACCCCCATCCCAAAATATTTTGTTCTAGGGACACCGAGAAGCAAAGATTGGAGTTAAAAGTGTTCACTTAAAAAAATATGTATATTCAAAGATTTGCACACATTTTCAAAATGTAAATACATACTCTGGGGCGGAATCTGCCAATGCTTTGTCAATGCAAATGCGTGGATTCTTGGTCTTGCGGATTTTTTCCAAGAATCCACGCATTTGCATTGACAAAGCATTGCAGATTCCGCCCCAGAGGTAAAATAAAAGTAAGGTGGGGCCGTGCCCTTAGGAGGTTTTGTTCATCACAGTGTTGATTTTGCAGTTTTAGTCTTTTGAATATAATTCCATTTAGTTTTAGTCATCTGAAATGTTTTAGTTTTTGTCTTAGTTGACTAAATATCATAAGATTTTAGTCGACTAAATCTACTGTTAATTTAGTCGACTAAAATGTTTTTGGGCGGTGCCTTGATGCCGTTGTAATACCTGATTTTACACTTGGTTGCATGCTGAAAATAGCCGATCTACAAGCTCACAACGCGTCGCATTGAGACACGTTGTGAGCTTGTATCAATCTGCTATTTTCAGAGCACGACACCAAACATAAAATGACTTGTCTTAGTTCTACTGGATCTCATTTTAGTCTTTAGTTTTCATTTGTTGACGAAATTGTCAGTATATTTAGTCTTAGTTTTAGTCATCATAGCTTAGTTTTATATTTAGTTTTTATTTCGTTTTCGTCAGTGAAAAAAGGTAGTCGACGAACATTTTTCGTCATAGTTTTAGTCGACGAAATGAACACTGGTTCATCAAAACATCAAAACAGCTGAATGGACCTCCAAGCTCACAATGAGGTTGGAGGTCAAAAGGGGGTGGAGCGTGGAGTCAACAAAACTAGCTAACTCCACCCCCTTTGGTGGAGTTAGCTGGTTTAGAGGAGGCACGGTGGCGCAGTCGGTAGCGCTGTCGCCTCACAGCTAGAAGGTCCTGGGTTCGATTCCCGCCGGGGACGCTGTGGGCGCTGGGGGCGTGTCTTCTCCTCCGCGTCATCAGCGCCCATACCCTAGGTGGGGTTGGCGAAAGGGCCTACTCTGTGTGGAGTTTGCATGTTCTCCCCGTGTCTCCTAGGGTAGTTAATACCCTCACAAAAACATGTAGTAATCCTGGTCGCTATACCGCTCCCCCCATGACAGCCGGGGCGCCTGATGGAGGGGAAGGGAACTGGTTGGAATAACGTGTTCCTTCCACGCGCTACGTCCAACCAGGGAAACTCCCCCCTGTCAGGTGACAAGAAGGTCAGTTGGCTCTCATGCCTGAAGGAAGCATGAGCTCGGCCCTGGCCTCCCTACTGTGGGGGACTGGTGTAATGCTGGTGTAGGGCTGGTGTAGCGCCCAGGATCACTTAGGAAATTGGCACCGGGTGAAAAAAATGGGTTACATAAATCGTGGGATAAAATTTTTAGAAAAAAAAAAAAAAGAGTTAGCTGGTTTAGCAGAAAGTTTGAGGATCCAATGGAGTTAGCTGGTTTTGTCAGAAGCTTTTCATTGATTCAATATATATTTTTACCAACACACAGACGTAACGGGTGTTCAATAGCACTGATTTATGAGAAAAAAATGCAAAAGCGTCTAAATGGAGTTAGCTGGTTTCTGCCCGACAGCGACGATATCAGATATGTTCACTATCCATGGTACGATGAATTATATAGGGTGTTAAAGGAGCACTTCGCCCATTTCCAACCTTGCATTCATGTAATTGGTCCTCACTGATGCTCATTATGAGAGCGTCTGTCTCCCTCTGTGTCTCACTGGTGGACTGTGGACAGTTCAGAAACCAGCAATGACGTCATCAATGAGGATTCCAAGTTAACCCATTCGATCCGGGAACGCATCTGTGTCATTTTAGATTTCTTTGGCTATTCAAAAATTGCAGATATACAAGCCCATAGCGCTATGAACTTGTAAATCTGCTATTTTAGAAGAATCTTGCAAATTTGTGCAAATCTTTGAATATATATATATTTTTAAAGCGAACATTTTTAACTCAAATTTTTGCTTCTGGGGTCCCTGGAACAAAACATTTTGAGATAAAATATAGCTGCAAGCAGCAATAAACGGGTTCGAGGCATGAGAGGCAAAAAGCGATATGCAACAATAGCACAATAAGACGTAGAAACAGAATAGATTGAACTTGAGACAAAGCAGCCCATGCAATTAACAAATGAGCATTCTCAACAGCTGAGCAGAGGGATTGTGGACAGTACGGAGGGGGCAATTGGGGTTGAGAACCTCACTCATGGACACTTCAAACCATGGCAATTGACAGGAATCGAAGCCTTGACCTTTGGGACTCATAGGCTGGCACATTACCAGCACTTTACCGACTGAGCTATTCGATCCACAGACAGACAGCAGTGAGAAAGGAGCACACAAAGATGATTTTTCTTCCTTTTTTGATGAAGCCATGCCCTTTACAATATTATTTGGCTAATGAAGGCTTAATCTTTTCACGTACAAACTTCTCTTCAACTGAGATTTTCAGATAATGGTCCATAGAGTGTGTGTAGAACGTTTCACACAAATTGCTCAAAACTCCGGGCAGAAAAACTGGTTTAAGTGTCTTTCAAACTGCTCAAAATGGCAGAAGATCTAAGGGCGGAGCTTACTGGTTGAAGAGACAGATGTGTTCCTAATGAGTCAAGACACATGTGTAAGCAAGTGTCATGGCTGTCGGCCAAACGTTTGGATTTTCAAACGATTGCTATAGCGCCCCCCTTTGACCAATTGGAGTAAGATTGGTTTCAGTGATACTTGGAATGACCCTCTACATTACTGCAAAGTTTCAAACAAATGTGGGTCTGCATGTATGTGTTAGGGGCAGACGAATAATTTTCATAAAACTGCAATATTCATTGGCTCATAAAAGCTTAACGTTTTCACTTAGAAAAAATCCAGCCCCATAAATCTGTTGGTATAGGTCCAAAGTTCATGTGTAAAAGTTTCGTGCAGATTGCTCAAAAATCCCAGGAGGAGGGTGAAAGTTGTTAGGCATGAGGAGACGCATGTGTGTATCGAAGTTTCATGGCTGTAGGTCAAACAGGGCATGAGTTGTACCTGTTCAAAGTTGGCCTTTTCAATTGATTGCTATAGCGCCACCCTTTGGCCAATGGTTTTGAGTTTCGGGCCTTGGCCGTTTGGCATAGCCCTCTACCATATTGCAGAGTTTCGTAAAAAGCGAGCCTTATAGGCCTCGAACCCTCAAAAGAAAATCTAAATCCTAACTGTATGTTGCTATATCAGTGGTGCGCCAACTTTTCCATGTCAAGGACTCCTAAAATGTATTTGGCCACGGACCCCCATCTCAAAAGGTTTCCAGGGACCCCCCAGAAGCAAGGATTTGAGTTACAAATGTTGGCTTTAAAAATATATATATTGAAACATTTGCACACATTTGAGTGGGCAAATGTTAGTCGACTACCTTTTTTCTCGGACAAAAAACCAAATGAAGACAATGAAGTCACAAACTATGACTAAATACAGTATATTGACAATTTCGTCAACAAATACAAACTAGACGGAAATGTTAGGGAGGGACTAGTGGAGAAGAGATCCAGCAGAACTAAGACAAGTCATTTTATTCTTGGTTGTGCAATGGTGTCGCACTCCAAAAATAGCAGATCTACAAGCTCACAACGTGTTGCGAGCTTGTACTGTAGATCTTCTATTTTCGGGCACTTAGCTAAGTATAAATCAGGCATTACAACGCCATCACGGCCCGCCAAGACATTTTAGTCAACTAAATCAACTGTAGATTTAAATGACTCACCTGTACTCCGTCGGACGGTGTCTGCGCTTCTCTCGCCGCAAACTTGCAGTCCTCCACGTCCACAGGTAGGGCCGACGGAGCGGGCGGCAAGAGGAGAGGGTAGCTCTTATTTTGAAAGACCCTTTCCACCTCTCCGCCTCCTCTCCTGACTCCCTGGTCCTTCAGGTTGACCACCGAGTCTCGGATGTTGGAGATGATGTGGTTGTTCTCCCCTAGGAGGTGCTCCAGCCGGTCGATCTTGTCTTGCAGGAGAGACAGCTGACCCTCCAATGGTGAACAGACAGACACACACCAGTGTTAACTTTGTCGACTAAAACTATGACAAAAAAAGACCGTCGACCAGTGGTGTAAGTAAGTACTGTGTCGCAATGCGACGAATTGTGAGCTTGTAGATCTGCTATTTTCAAAAGATTTTTATACATTTTGAACTTGTGAATGGGACATTGTAAAGAATGTTCTATTTTAATAATTAAACTTAGGAGCTGATTGCTCAACTGGTGGCAACCTCCACAGAGTGTCCAGTAAAAACACAAAATTGTCCGTTCAATGAAGATTTATTATTCACACCCACTTCCTCTTTCCACCACCCTTTTCTTGTACATTTGTGTGTGGTTCTGCACAGCAAAGGAAATAAAGGCATTCATATATGACTTAACCAAAGAAAAACGATTTAGAATTATCCAAAAATAGGCTACATGAAATATTAATATAAAACTCAAAACAACATTTGCATAAACAAATAGCAAAGTGATTAAAGACATGTAACACAAATACTCACAATTAGTTGCACGCACACTAGGTAACAAAAAATGTCCAAGGGGGAAAACAAACAGAACTAGAACAACTGACGAGATGCTTCTCCAACAGAGGACTAACATAGAATAATGCAACCGTGTTCATACAGCAGGCTCAAATCAGGCATCAGGCACTTATCAAACAGGAGGCACTAATTGACCACACCTGGCCTGTGGGTCAGGTGACATGAGTAGGACATGGTGACAGTCCTATTAAGAATGCCTGAACATGCCACAACATAAAATAATTAACAAACATAGTCTGAGGGCAATAACTGGCGAAAACTAAATAAAAACTAAGCTATGATGAAAACTGTGACTAAATATGTATTGACGATTTCGTCAAGAAATCAAAACTATACTAAAATGTTAGGGAGGGACTAGTGGAGAAGAGATCCAGTAAAACGCATCTACTAAGTCATTTTATGCTTGGCTCGCGCGGGTGTCACGCTAATCTACAAGCTTATAGATCGTCTATTTACAGCCGAGCCAAGCCAAGTACAAATCATGCATCACGACCCGGCAAAATACATTTTTGTTGACTAAATCAAATGTAGATTTAGTTGACTAAAACTACACTAAAAAAAGTAAAATATATCAGATGACTAAAAGTAAAACTAAATTACATTTGCTGTCAAAATTAACACTGACACACACCAAGGTTAGTACACTTGCATAAAACTAAGCAAATAACCAATAACTAGTTATAAACTAGGAAGGGTCGCTCAGCGGAGCGCATATCTTTGCCAGGCTGCTTGGCCTACCCAGGACTGTGTAATGGGCTGTTCATACCAAGCACTATAACCTACTATTAAGATACCATTTTAAAAATAGTTCTAAAGGCCTGGAATTGTGTCATTTTAGGGGCAAAGCCACTTGGCCTTTGGTGCTGTCGACGGCACAAAGGTCAAATGCCAGGGCAGGAAGGCATAGCCTGGCATTGCCAGACTGATCACGTGGGATCACTCACACCACACGTTCTCTCCACGATATCGCGGAGAGAACGATATCCTGTCAATACAGTTTTCCTGTCAATACATAAAACATTTATTGACAGGAAAGAGGCAGAGGAGAAAACAGTACCATCAGGCAGTGTAGGCGGGGCATGAAGGCCACTGTGGCCTCAAGAGCATATAATGTTGTTTTGAAGGGCATAAGGCCAAACTGAGTGAAACTGTGAAATCCCTGCCCTGTATAGTTCTAGTTATAGATATGGATATACTTATAGGTGTAGTTATCATTATAGTTATAGTGGAAACGGCCCTTAAGTCATGGGGTTGCAGTCGTCAGGATGCAAGGAAGCTGGGTGTGATGGCATTTCTACAACATAGCCTACTTTACACATTTTCTAAATTTTGGTGCACCCTAACTAATTAAAAGTTAACTGAAATTGAAGACATAAATAATAAGTAATGAACAAAGCTTATATAACCTTGACAGAGAGAGAAGGTGAAAAGGTGAGAATATAAGACAGAGCTCCACATGGCTCACACAGCGATATTATTATAATTATTAGTAGCCCATATTATTTGGATATTAAAGAAAGTAATACAAGATTACAATACCTACATTTTCAACCATTGTAATCATATTAACGTTTTTTTATGAGCATACACTGCAAATCAACTCAGTGTTTTTTCCGACAGTCAGCTGCCCTCCTGAGCTGCGCCTCGCAATACACGCACGCACGCACGAACGCACGCACGCACACTCACACACACACACACACACACACACACACACACTCACACACACACACACACACACACACACACACACACAAACAAGGAGCCTGTTTCCTGATTTGTTCTTTGTTATAGACAGCTCTTTATATAATAACGCAAAACATTTCACAACATCAGCAGCAAAAGTATGATGTCAAATCTTTGACAGTGAATTCTAGTCAACTGTATGGCTGTTGGTCTGTCACAATCATTACTGTCCTATTTGCAATTATTTGAGCTAAATGCAATTAATTGACTTTTTGTTGTTTGTTTGCTTAATTGTTGGCAGGATGTCCATTCTGCGTAAAAACAGCTGCATGAAATTAACAGAAATTTATTTTTTCCAATATCATTTACATCGCTGTCCACACAATTAATTGTCAACCTAAATGCCCTATTTTTCTACAACCTCACAACTCATTGGTTGGTTGTAGAGGGAAAAGAGAGCAGACCAAGTACAGAGCCAAAAGTCAACTTTCCTAAGTATTGAGGGTTTAAGTCAGGGGTATTCAACTAGATTGGGCTGGGGGCCACAATAGTGAAATGACTTGAAGTCGGGGGCCACAAGGCCGTGCACAGAAATGAACAAAATGTTCATGGTTAACCGTTTCACCGTTTGTTGTGTGATAGGACACAACAATGGACATATATGTCCAATATGGTAACTTATTAGGGCCTGCTTTATACTGCATTCATGCATTTTGATGTTTGATAGGATCATTTCCGTGCCAGTCTTTTACAGTGTACAGGCTTAGATTTTGATATTACGGAAATAGGGAGTAGATACGTCAGTGTGTTGTGTTCACGGGTCATTGGCATGGAAGTGTCAGTGCTGTAAGAGTACTAGAGGCAGGCTGGCAAGGTGAAGTGTTTACATGATGAAAGGTTTTTGGTTCGAGCACCCGGTTGATAAGAGCACAAGCTCTTATGATGTGTTTGAAGTCAATGAAGATGGAGAAGATGACAAAATCCAGGTGAATCATTTCTTTGGTGTAAATGGACAACATCCATTCAAGACCCAGAAATAGATACAAATGATGGTTTGTGATAGATGAACTGCACTCAGAACTCATCTGTGCTCTTGTATGTTGATGCACCGCTGAAATGTAGTGATGTTGCCAAGCCTGCTACATGGTGGAATAATAAATGGCTGAACTACTTGAAAGCTACAATATTCTGACAGTAGTGAGAAGTAGTAGAAGTAGGCAACATTTCTGGCTGTTTTGTTTGTACTATGAAAAGGTCTTATAATCTTTTACTTGTGATACTTGTACTTTTACTTTTGATACTTAAATACAATTTAACACCAGATACTTTACTTAAGTACATATGAAGTGAGCTGTATTTTCTTATGGGATTTACTCACCAAAGATACATTTACCCATATTTGGGTTCTAGCAGCAATCTTGACTGCAAATGCAGCACTTGTGGGTTTCAATTGAGGACCCTGAGTGAATCACTAACATTCATCCATTCTAAATAATAGCCTAGATTTTATTCTTATCGGTTGATAGTTGATTAACCATTAACGAGCTTTGGTTAACAGTTATGAAAAACATTCAAAATGGTCATCCTGTATACAACCAACCACCTAATAATAATTTTGTACATTTATTTTTAAATTGGAATATAGAATGTGTTCCAGGGGCCACAAGAAAGCTCTACTGGGGCCGGATTTGGCCCGCGGGCCACCAGTTGAATATCCCTGGTTTAAGTGGTTAAATGTCTGAAAATGCACATTAACATGAATCCAACGTATTGATAGAAAAGATCATGTGCTGCAAACAAACAAACAAAAAACATTAATTTAAACAACACTGATGACGGTGCTGTCAAACAAGTCTATTTGATACAATATGTAGGGGGGGGGGGTCCCAGCTTCATCTCTCTCAGCTAAGGGGTCCTTGGCTTGAAAGAGCGTTGAAGACCGCTGCTCTATAGCAATGATTACTGTCACAATATAGAGCCATTTAATACTGATTTTAAAGAAAATCACGTGTCCTACCTTTAATGTCAAGGACCCCCAGTTTGATATACATTAATTAGGCCGCGAACCCATAAGTGATACTATTTCTTATCTCTGGGACTCCAATCTACACTGTCTATGCGTGCGTGTGCGCGTGCACGTGCGTGCACGTGGGTGCGTGTGTGTGCGTTTGGTCAATGCATTGGTTGTTTAACCCATTCAGATCGGGAACGCATCTATGTAACCACTTAAACCATTATTTTATACTTTGGCTATTCAAAAATAGCAGATCTACAAGCTCATAGCGTGGCACCAAGTGCCACGCCATGAGCTTGTAGATCTGCTATTTTTGAAAAATCGTGGAAACTTTGTGCACATCTTTATATATATTTTTAAGCAATCATTTTTAACTCAAATCTTTGCTTCTGGGGGGTCCCTAGAACAACATATTTTGAGACGGGGGTCCACGGCCAGATATATATCATCTTGGGGGTCCTTGACATGAAAAAGTTTGAGAACCACTGATATTTTAGCAACATATGTTTTTCAGAAAACTGTTAGGATTTAGAAGACATTTATAGAATCCCAGAGGCAAAGATTTGAGTTCAAATGTTCGCTTTAAAAATATATGTATTCAAAGATTCGCACAAATCTTCACTATTTTTTAATAGCCAAAGAAATCTTAAGTGACACAGATGCGTTCCCGGTCTTAATGGGTTAATAACCAGCATGTGATCACTAATAGCCTGATGAAACATTTGAATTGTGCTCTAATATGCCTAAAGCAACATAGCCTAAAGCCTAACATTTGAAATGACTGTCCCATTAATCAACACATTGAACTGATCCATTGTTCCATTCATAGATTAGGTATTTAGCCTGGGATGAAACAGGTCAAACAGCATTTTAAACCCAATCCCTGACTGAAGCCTGACCGATATCAGTGGAGGACAAAACACTCAACCCCAGTACTTGAGTCAAAGTATAGATACTCCTGGTCAAATATTATCACACTAAAAGTGAAAGTTGCTCTGATTTGTACTTGGAGTTAAAGTACTGGAGTTTAGAGAAGTACATTTCTTTTTTAAACCACCAATAAAATAAGTGCTTTTATTGGTGGGTTAAAGCCTCACTATTATATATATAAGGGTAATGGCAGCCGACACGCTGATTGGTTTAATTCATGGGTCTTCAACTTCAACATTCATGGGTTGAAGACCCACGAATCAAATCAATCAGCGTGTCGGCTGCCATTACCTACATAGGGATCCGGGACCCCTATAGGGGGTCCTCAGAGTTACTACTGGGGGGGCTGCAAAATCTTTGTGTGATAGGATTGATTTTGTTTTACCACTTTACCAACAACTTGACCCCTAGCATCCATGTTCTGAGGGGAGCATTAGCCAAAAATAGCAGAACTACAAGCTCACAACTCTTGTAGATCTGCTATTTTTGGCAAAGAGGTTTGTTGTTGAGGGGAAAAAGAGCAGAGTATAGAGCCAAAGGTCAAGTTTAGTAAGTATTGAGGGTTTAAACAGTTAAATGTCTGAAAATGCACATTGACATGAATCCAGCATATTAATAGAAAATATCCTGTGTAAACAAACAAAGAAACAACAAAACATGAATCTACACAACACTAATGATAGTGCTGCCAAATAAGTCTATTCAACACAATTTTATACAATATGTGGTGGGGGTCCCTAATTCATCTCTTTCTCAGCTAAGGGGTCCTTGGCCTGAAAAACATTTAAGACCCCTGGTTTAACTAATAGCTCTTTTGCACTACAAGAACTATGTGAACAGTTTTGTACAGTGAAACTCATTTAACAGGTTCTGGATGTGTTTCCCTACAGATAAGGTTATCAGATAAAGATCATTTGGACCCTGGTACTAACCCTAAGTTCTGCGAAGTGGGAACCCAGAACCCAGAACTCAGAACTTATCATTTCTTTATTCTATTTTATTTATGAAAAATGTTCACAAAAATAGCAGATCTACAGGCTCACTCACAACACGTTTGTAGACCCCAGAGGGGTCCCCAAATGACTTGGGAGGGGGGGGGGGGTGACTTGCTTAATGTAAAATAAAATCAATTTTCGGTTATTGCATCGTCTATTTCTCACTTCAAATGTTTAACATTCTTGAGGGCAACGTTTAGTTGTAAATGACATGTTGCGTGTGTTTACATCGCTGTCATGTTGGCTACAGCATAAAACCAAGCAGCGCAGGTTGATGTGAGCAGGTGTTCTGTGTCTTTGATTAGCCAGTGGTCTGTAATTGAGCTCATCGGTCATTATCCAGAAATAACACACCACTGAATTCAGCAAATGACCAATCAGAATCAAGCATTCAACCAAGCCGTGTAATAATAATGAACATATAACACAAGGCTTACTCTGACCTTGCACTATGTAAGTGACTCTTTCAGTCTGACTTCACTTTCTCTGTGTGTGTGTGTGTGTGTGTGTGTGTGTGTGTGTGTGTGTGTGTGTGTGTGTGTGTGTGTGTGTGTGTGTGTGTGTGTGTGTGTGTGTGTGTGTGCGCGTGCGCGCATACGCGTTATAATGCTGAGTGCTTTACTGTCAAGAGTAAATTCCAGACAAGACCATGTAATGGATTATCATTTGATTATTCCCTGATCACATATTATGCAATGCTGGAGAGAGAGAGAGAGAGAGAGAGAGAGAGAGAGAGAGAGAGAGAGAGAGAGAGAGAGAGAGAGAGAGAGAGAGAGAGACAGCAGTTCAGTGTTTTAACCAATGAAAGGGACACTTGTTAACTTTATAGTCTATGATCACTGCTGCAGAATCTCAATTCACACTATAGAGACACACACACACACACACACACACACACACACACACACACACACACACACACACACACACACACAGAGAGAGAGAGAAACAAGAAGACACGAGCACACACGCAACATACACGCACATCAGGGATGCATACATGCAGGACGCAATTTCTGAATTGACTG
This sequence comes from Gymnoscopelus braueri, assembly GCF_963280865.1. Taxonomy (NCBI): domain Eukaryota; kingdom Metazoa; phylum Chordata; class Actinopteri; order Myctophiformes; family Myctophidae; genus Gymnoscopelus; species Gymnoscopelus braueri. The sequence goes on from NC_137606.1 coordinate 50,374,107, forward strand.
AGAGACAGAGAGAGAGAGAGAGAGAGAGAGAAATAGACATAATCAGTAAATCCTGTTTGAGTGACACACTCTTAAGAGTTACAGATGTCAATATGCAATATAGGCGAATAAAAACAACGTACCAAGACTTGTTTTGTCTTAATCGCGGTGTATGCATTTTATTTTTCCAGAGGGTCATACTGACTCAATAAAGTGAGCGATGGGCGACACACTGGACCACTGAACTGAAACTTGAAACACATGCTAAAATATGATAACAACTGGTATTGATTTGATTGATTTTCTAGTCGCTCTCCCTCGCCCCATGCACCTCCCTCTTCATTGTCTCCGCCAAGCCAAAGGCGTAGCGGAGACAAAGTTTTGCACCCTGTCCGTCTGTCTGTCCGTCCGTCCGTCCATGTGTTTGTGTGTGTTTGTCCGTCTGTGAACAGCTTATCTCCGGCACCATTGGCTTGCACACTGTACACACACTCCCTGGATGCCAGAGCAGAACCTCTGCCCCAAATTTTACACATGGGCCTGTTATAGTGCCACCAGGAGGGCAACACATTTTTTTTTACAGAACTCCTACAGATTTTGTCCAAACATCATGCAAATCGGTACACAGTATCTCTATAGTCATTAAACAAAACAGGTCTTTCAGATTTTTCATATTCCATCCTGATTGGCTAAGATTGGCTTCCATAGTTTGCTGGAGTGCTCCGTTTTGAACAAAATGCCTCAAATCATGAATGCAGCGTCCGATTGCGGTGCACGCACATTCGCACTATGAGGAACACAAGCTACCATTTTAACATTACCCTATCATAGCGCCAGCAGGAGCCTGATTTTTGCAAAACATTTTAACATTTTATAAAGCTCCTAAAAATGTTGTCCAAACATAAATCGGTTCACATTATCTCTATAGTCAAGTGATTTAGACGGATCTGTCCGATTCTTCATATTCCATCCTGATTGGCAAATTCCGAACATTGCTGGCCCACAATAACCTACCGGAGACCTGTGCTCCGAGGAGCACTTTTTCTAGTTTTCGTTATCATTCTGAAAACAACAAACGATGGAGCTTAAACAAAAACGAATTTCACCCACTTCTGTACACCTGTAAACCTGTGAATCCTTTCACAACACAAGAGTTTTTTGTTACAAACAGTTGACTGTTGGCTTTTTTCAGCTATACTGTATCACTCTGAGGTTAGAATGAAAAGATTGCTTACATCGTAATCGAGGTACGTTTGAATTATAATCATATATTGATTACCCAGGGGTCCTTCTTGAGGGGGGACCAAGGGGTCCCCGGCTAAACGATGGATAGTTCATCTTCAACTTCACAGATAGATAGATAGATAGATAGATAGATAGATAGATAGATAGATAGATAGATAGATAGATAGATAGTAGTGATGAGCGGGCCGACCCGTAACCCGCACCGCGGGTGGTCGAGTCAGGATTTCAGAGGCAATTATGCGGGCTGCGGGTGAGCGGGTCAGCCGCTCTTACACAAAAAAAATAATAAAAAATCACATGCTCATGTTTTGTCTTTATTCCTAATAAGAATAAGAATAATATCAATAAAACAGTTTGAATACACTTGGGGTGTATACTTATTATTTCTAACCTTCATGATTTTACAGAATTATAGGTACGACCCGCGGGGCTCAACCCTTGAGCCATAGATTTATATATGGGTTCCCGACCCGCACATCACTAATAGATAGATAGATAGATAGATAGATAGATAGATAGATAGATAGATAGATAGATAGATAGATAGATAGATAGATAGATAGATAGATAGATAGATAGATAGATAGTAGCTGTAGTATACAACCCTCGTAGACGTATTTATGATTCTGACGTTTTCAATCTACGAGAGTTGTAGGGTGCACTTCCTATAGTGCTTTGGACTTTCTGCACTATGCCCCGTAGACACTCCAAACATTGTACAAAATGAAAATAAAGGCGCTTACCGCCGAGCCCCAAATGTTAACTACTTCTACGGGGTAGTAGTGTAATGTAATAATCCATATCTTTCAATAAAGAAGTGTTTTAATGCCGTCTGTGGCCGAACGCCATTTTTTCACCCTCGTTTACTTCCTGTTTACATTTAGTGTAATTCCGGGTTCCACCAGATGCGCCCCCTCACTCACGTCACTACCGCCCATTGGGAACTTCCGACAGAATCGGCCACAGACGGCATTAAAACACTTCTTTATTGAAAGATATGGATTATTACATTACACTACTACCCCGTAGAAGTAGTTAACATTTGGGGCTCGGCGGTAAGCGCCTTTATTTTCATTTTGTACAATGTTTGGAGTGTCTACGGGGCATAGTGCAGAAAGTCCAAAGCACTATAGGAAGTGCACCCTACAACTCTCGTAGATTGAAAACGTCAGATTCATAAATACGTCTACGAGGGTTGTATACTACAGCTAGATAGATAGATAGATTGTGGACTATCATATAGAATCAAATAATGTCTAAACAGTGATGTCAGACTGGGGTTCCAAAGATGTTCAGATGTTATTAAATTGTTGATCCTTGATATTACAAGAGGGCCGAGAATCAATCAATCAATCAATCAGACAGACAGACAGACAGACAGACAGACAGACAGACAGACAGACAGACAGACAGACAGACAGACAGACAGACAGACAGACAGACAGACAGACAGACAGACAGACAGACAGACAGACAGACAGACAGACAGACAGACAGACTGACTGACTGACTGACTGACTGACTGACTGACTGACTGACTGACTGACTGACTGACTGACTGACTGACTGACAGACAGACCTCACAGAGAGATCACAGGTTAAGAAAAGCAGCAACATGAGGCAAGAATATGCAGCCTACTGTATATAGATAGAAAAGTCTAATGTTCATATACGGACTCATAGTGCAATGGTGTCACATGTCAAAGTAGACCTATGAGTTGTTGTAGATCTAAGTAGGCTATAGTATTGTAGTTAGGAACCAAAAGGACCCTTACAGGTCTGTAACTCAGAGAGCGTAACAAGTGGAACCAAATGGACCCTTACAGGTCTAACTCTGAGAGTGTACACATGGAACCAAATGGACTCTTATTGATCTGTAACTCTGAGTGTACACAATCATGGAACCAAATGGACCCTTAAGGGTCTGTAACTCAGAGAGTGTACAAATGGAACCAAATTGACCCTTATTTGATCTGTAACGCTGAAAGTGTACAAATGGATCCAAATGGACCCTTACAGGTCTGTATCTCAGAGAGCGTAACAAGTGGAACCAAATGGACCCTTACAGGTCTGTAACTCTGAGAGTGTATAAATGGAACCAAATGGACCCTTATTTGATCTGTAACTCTGAGAGTGTACAAATGGAACCGAATGATTTGTACACTCTCTGAGCTGCATTAATTAAATTAATACAATTAATTAGAAATAACAAAAAAATATTGATGAAATAAATAGTGTAAAAAAATCTATAAAATATCAAACTAGTCCTTGACATCAAAATAAGGTTGATCTTGCACTCCAAGAATTTTTTTTTAAAAAAATGTAAAAACTTACAGTGTGGAACAGCCTCTCGTTGGCAGAGTTCTTGGTGTTGTCCAGCTGAAGGTGGTCCAGCATCAGGTAGAGCGAGAAGACCACCACGCAGAAGATAACGCTGGCGAACACGCTGAACTGCCTGCTCAACTTCATCCTTTAAATAACAACCCTAATAAGTATTAATAACTGCGTTATAACTGATAAAACGCAACAAACAAAAAAAAGAAAAGCGTGACTATGCGGTGGCAGCCAGCGTTGAGTCCGTGAAAGGAAAGGTTTAACGAAGAAATACAGTAAAAAAAAAACGACAGTTAAAAACTCCTTCCCTCTCCTGAAGGCTGGAGCTCTCTGCTCGAACTGTTGCCCCCGCGACGCGACTCCGGATAAGCGGTTGAAGATGGAAGGAGTTAAAAAACTTTCAGTAACGCGTAAAAATAAAATAAAACCAAAAGTGTAACGCGACAGTACACTGTAAAGTGTTAAAGCAGTACACTTTACAGTGAAAAAAGCGCAAAACGTGTGACGTTACGGTAATACATACAGACAGCACATATGGGTCCGTGGAAGGACGAATTTGTGCAAGAAATTACCGTAAAGAACCAGACAGTTTAAAGACAAAAAACTACCGTTTAATAACTGTTTTTTATATATATATAAAGAGCAGCTTGTGTCTAATGTAAGGCTTAAGCTACTGTATATACAGTCAGTCAGCTAGTGACGAACAGAAAACTATATTCCAGCCAAAACCGACAGTTAAGACATTTAAAAACGCGTCAAAAGTGGTGTCCCCGGATGTGTCAATCCCTACTATCTGTAGATCAGATATGTGCAGCAGCAGGTCACGTTAAAAACACGTCCGTAAAACGAGTCCAAGAAAAAGTCTTCAAAACAAAAAGCAGACATTATTGTCATTATTCCCTCCTGTTGGTTCCGTGTGTTTCATTCAGGAGATTAGAGCTCCAAAAACAGCTGCGAAAACATTTTTTTACTATGTTTTAAAACTGCGACAAACATTGTTTATTAAAAAGTTAAATATTTAAAGACTGAAACGCAGCCACACACACTACACACGCACGCATACACACTTTGTAATGATTCAGCAGTGAAATACTGCTACACTTCCTGTGTCTGCGCGCGTGTGCGTGTGTGTGTGTGTGTGTGTGTGTGTGTGCGTGTGTGTGTGAGTGTGAGTGTGCGCGCACGCGCGCGCGCGTTGTTGTATGCAGTGGTGGGAAAGTAACTAAGTACATTTACTGGAGTATTGTCAATGTTCAATACTTTCTGCTTACAAAAAAGTACAAATGTTGTACTCTCCACTACTATTTGAAAACTTTAGTAGTTACATTGCAGATATAAATTATTATATTATAAAAACATACATTAACCACTTTAGCCCCATTTACCATCTGCTATTTTCAAAAAAGTGTAATAAATGTTTCCATTTCGGACTTTTACTGGTAACAGAGTATTTATATATTAGTAGTATTGATACTTTTACTTGAGTAAACCATTTGAGTACTTTTTCCACCACTAGTTGTATGAATGAACGAGGAAACAAATTGACTACACGTTGTCTCCGTGTGAGTTTTCCCACTGGTGCCAAGCGCGTGTGCGCGTGTGTGTGTGTGTGTGTGTGTGTGTGTGTGTGTGTGTGTGTGTGTGTGTGTGTGTGTGTGTGCTCGTTTTACAGCTGCTGACGCGCATGCGTGTTGTGATGGATTTGTGGATTGTGGTTGCGCAACGGCTCGGGTTAAAGCTTGAAAGCCCGAGTTCATGTACTTCAAAAACAGCCGATCTACAAGCTCACAACGCGTCGCTTCCGTTATGCGTTGTGAGCTTGTAGATTGGCTGTTTTCGACGCGCGACACCGTCGTGCGACGAGGTATGAATCAGGCTGCAGGGAATCAAATAGTCAGTAAAACATGAAGGGGGGCTACATCTACTGGTTGGACATAAGAATACACTAAAGGAAGTTATATATCCGGTGGAAGAAGTAGCCTACTCAGATTCGTTTTTTAAACTTAATGATTTCAAAAGTATCAATACCACGGTGTAGAAATACTCTGTTAGGCCTACAAGTAAAAATCCTGCATTTTAGTATTTAGTATTGCCATCAATAGGCTATACTTAAAGTACCAGAAGTAAAAGTACTCATTATGCAGTATATCCCATTTCATTCATTCAAGTATTTTTTTAAACGTTTTCAAAATCGGTCAAAATCATTTGAAAATAACCAATCTACAAGCTCACAGTGCAAAGTCAAAGTATCTCGAAGCTTTACATTAGTACAGCACAATTGAATAAATGTATTTAGTTACTTTCCACCACTAGGTTGTATGCGTGTTATTATGCAGGTTTTCCTGTTCCTTTCAGCTCTTTGTCTACAGAGATAAACCTGTCTGGATGACAATGTGTGTGTGTGTGTGTGTGTGTGCGTGTGCGTGTGCGTGTGCGTGTGTGTGTGTGTGTGTGTGTGTGTGTGTGTGTGTGTTGAAATGAATCTTTGTCTCTCAGTCAAACTGGTCCAACATGTTTTACTGGAAGTGTGTGCGTGTGTGTGTGTGTGTGTGTGTGTGTGTGTGTGTGTGTGTGTGTGTGTGTGTGTGTGTGTGTGGGGGTGCACGCGTGCGTGCGAGCGTGAGCGTGTGTGTGCGTCTTACCAGTAGGCTACCAAAGTAGAGCTACCTACCCAGGGGCGTCACAGGGTATAGTGGGACTGAGTTACTAGAGCCCCAGGTAAGGGGGCTCTAGTAAAGAAAAACAATCATAGGGGTACCCACAGTGAATCTTTGTCCCCAGGGCCCAGAATTTGGTGTTACGCCCCTGTACCTACCTGTTTTAACCTCTTAAAGGTGAATCAAGCCTCTCCATCTACCATTTAACATAGCTTTCTGCATGCACACGCACGCACGCACGCACGCACGCACGCACGCACGCACGCACGCACGCACGCACACACACTGACACACGTGTGCAGACACGCGCACGCGCACACACACGCACACTCAATACACAGACACTAGCACCCACACATTCAACTGCACTCAAGGTATTTGTGTTTTTCGTGTCTTATGTTTGATTATTTAACTTGATTATTATGTTAGGTGAGAACCTTTATAAGCCATTTATGGGTTTCCTTTTCTCACCTGCACTTATTTCTGCGTTGTTTTAATAATAATAATATTTTTTTTATTGTGCGGATAAATAAATAATTTAAAAAAAAGGTATGGTAAGTGATATTTTTTGGTTAAAACAAGAGGTTTTTGGTTATAAGGTTAAAGCACTATGTTGTGATAGTAATCATTGCTATAGAGTGTCTGTTCAGTAACAGGGTCTGCCTGTCTTTCCAGCTCTTCAATAAACAGAAAATATATTTTCCTGTACGCATTTTTCCTGTACGCAGTCAATCTAAATGAGTTTTAAGAAAAACATGTTTAATTCGCAATGTCATGGAGAATTACTGTACTAACCACAATCCTCACTCACTCACTCACTCACTGACTCACTGACTGACTGACTGACTGACATGTCCCTTTTATGCCCATGTTATGTATAGAGATCCCTGATGACATGATGTAACAGTGCTGACATCAGAGACTGGCCTCCAAGTACTCTGATAATGGTACTCTACTAAGTACTCTGACAAGGGGTACAACATAACCTGCATAACCTGAGGGGCATGCGTTACTAATGGGCATAGTACAGGCATCAGCCTTGTTTAACGTATGCAGACCTAATCTAATCTGTCAGCACCACTGCCCTAAACATGTAGTGTTGTTGTTAGTAGGAATAAACACAGAAGCACCGGGTAGGAAGTGGACTAAGAAAGGGAGGAGCCAAACCGAGTTCCTGTTTCTACACAAAAGAAGAGGTGGGGGAAAAAAATATTTTCCTTTTTTTTACCGAATGGGTTCCCAGAATGATGCAGACCAAAAAACGACCATAGTCATTCACCAACAACAAAGCAGTATCCCCGCTCTGCTTGTTGCGTCTGTATTCCCTTCACGTAGGACACTCTCTGGGTCCAAATGCTAATTCCTAATCTATATGCTCGAACTCAGGTCAATATTCTGATATGAGTCTCAGTGATATTAGTCTCGAAATAATGGTAAACTCTAAAAAAGCTCCTGTGCCCAGAAATAGTGCTAAAGAACAAACCCATCTGCACAGAAACCCTGTTCTATTCCAGCAACACAAGTCAAAGAATAATGTTTTCAGACAAATAAAAACACATAGTTTGAATTAACTGAGTGCCCCTCCGAATTGTGAAGCGCTCGAATTGCGAAGCGCTAAAGGAATAATTCCATAAATTTTCACACCCTTCATTTGTGGTGCAATTTATAGAAAAATAGGGGCCAGGTTTAACAAAATGTTTATTTCCTTTTACCCTCTGGCATAGGCCTACTCTCAAAGTGTCTGAAAGGACCATTATGCACAAAAAAAGAGAATGAAAAAAAGACACAAAATCTCCAAACACAAAAAAAAACACAAAAAAGAATAGAAACAATAAACAAACAAACAAACAAACAAACACAAAGGTCTCCACCTTTGCTGTATATTTCCTCTTTCTTCTGTTCCATTGTCTGGAACTTGTTCTCTGCCGTGTCAAGTCAAGTCATTTATCTTTATATAAAAACAAGAGGAGTTGACCCAAAGTGCTTTTCCATCTGGGGCGAACAAACAAAAATACGCAATAACCATAATTATGTGGGCATATTAAATAAAGACGTGGAGATGGAAAGTACTGGTGATGTAGCCAGATGTATGGAGGATGGAGATGACTGGAGACACTGCTGGAGGACTTAGGTTAGTGGTTCTCAAACCTTTTGATTTCAAGGACCTCCATGACTCTTGAGAGAGTACAAATGGAACCAAATGGATTACGGGTCACTTTGGTTCCATTTCCGTTTGCTGGGGCCTCCCTGGAACCCCCTCAAGGACAACCTGGGGGTCCCCAGACCCCACTTTTAAGAACCACCGACCTCGAGAAATAAATCAGTCCACAAAAGCAAAACTAAAATGCAAAACGCATACAACACAATAGAATGATAAAATTTAAAATAACATTTTTTATAACATAAAAATAACTTTTTTAAAACGTTATTTAAAACTATTTAAAAACAACATAAAAAGGTAAAGAGAAACTGAACAAAACAAACAACCGAATAAAGAGTTCTAAGGGGGTATTAAAACAGATTAAAATAATATTAATAAAAGAAATATTCAGTGGACTTGACAAAACATGAAACCATGGCTCCACCTCAGACTGTGCTAGAGGGAAGAGAAAAAAGGTGGGTCTTTAGAATTGATTTAAATTGTAAATGGTGGGGCATGTGGACTTACATTTATACTAATACAATGTTGCTATTGGTACTCATGGCAGCCAGTTCCCACCTGATGTCATGTGGGAGTCCCGACTGCTCCACACCGCACTGAGCAACCGCCAGCTTGCATAACGACTTAAGACTCGGACTCAAGTCCAAGATGTACAGGTCGTCGGTCATCTTGACCTCGTCTTCGTCTTCGTCTTCGAGATCCTCGACATCCGCGGGCGTGTATCTGCCTCGGTATCGCCCGAAGAGGATGATGCGATCTCCCACCATGCAGCAGCACATCATGTAAACCCACGAACACGGGCCTTTCCCCTTGGGCTCGACCTTGTTCCAGGAGAAGGTCTGCGGACAGAACTTCCACAGGTCATTGATGGCCTGGTCCAGGACGACGTTGTGGCCGCCGAATATGTACAGCTGTCTGTTGTAGGAAAAGGCTGAATGTTCCCCGCGTCGTTCTGGAAGGAGCTGTGGGGAAGGCGTGCTCAGCCAGCAGTTGGTCTCCGTGTCAAACACGCTGATGTCGTTGTAGTAGACCTTGTCCTCGATGATGCCGCCTCCAAACACGTACATCTTCGTCCCGATGATGGTGGCAGAGTGACACGACGACGCGGGTGGCGGAGCGCCTCTGCTGTTAATTAAAGACCAGACCATCGTGGTGGTGTCCCACTTGTAGATGTCATTGGTGCACCTAGTCTGCTGGTAACCTCCGAAAATATACATGACCTTCCCCGAAACGCAGGCCGAGTGCAAGCACCTCGCCTCCGGAACAGCCCCGGAAACCCTGGGCTTGAACCATCGGTGGGTGGTGACATCAAACGCGTAGAGCACGTTGCACTTCTCCCCCCTGGTGGCAAAGGGATCGGGATTAGTCCCGATCGCATTGCCGGCCTCCTCTATCTCAATACTCACTATTCCACCCCAGATGTTGATGACGTTGTCTATCAGCACGGCCGTGTGGCCCCTGCGCATGGAGGGAACATCGACGGGACGTTCTCCTCTTCCGTTTGTCACTGGGGGCAACTTCACCCAGCGTAAAGACACAGTGTTGAAGACGTGGACGCCGATCTGGTCCCTGTCCTTCGTGTTACCGTAACCCCCAAAGGAGTACACTTTATGTCCCACGGCCACAGCAGCATGATCGTATTTCTTTGGTCCTTCTTTCAGATGAACGACCCAGTGCATTTCACACACAAGCAACCCCTGTTGACCAAAGTTAAGTGGATTTGTTGAATCTTGCTCTGTGATCTTTCTGGATGCTTGCCTGATCGTTATGGGAGAAAACCACTCAGATATGAGTGGCTTTCTAATACTTGGGTTTTTTTGTTTTCCACTTTTGCCCAGAATGGATTGTCAAATATTGCTATTTGGCTTGTTACCCCTTATATTGGATGTTGTGACGTCATGCCAAGGCTTGGCCAATCCCCAAAGCTGAGGATTTTGGTTGGCCAATCAGGGAAGTTCAATGCCCTATGCATGCAGAAAGAATAGTGAACATTCTGAAGCCTGCCTTTCCTTTGAGACCTCATCGTCACAAACTGACATTTATCACCTTATTCCAGTGATTGACAAAACCACTAGACCAAGTGTTACTTCATTCTGTTGTTCATAGTAACATAACAATGTAAGGCAGTGTGCAGGGATTCGGCCCACTGGTGGGCCGTGAGGATATTGCAAATAGTCTCCCAAATAATTGGCTAAACACCACGATTTTAATGATAATGACATGGAGAAAAAAAGAAATGTAGAATAATTTCATGGTATAACCTTGAAATAAGTGTTTTCATTCTGATACTGTTATAGAAACATAACATACATGTAACAATACTTTAATCGGTGTGACTTTTAGTATCCAATGCAGTCGTAAACAGGAGAAATAAAAGGCTGTGAATGTTCACCAGAAAGATATATTTAGCCAAGCACATCTCTGAGAGAGAGAGAGAGAGAGAGAGAGAGAGAGAGAGAGAGAGAGAGAGAGAGAGAGAGAGAGAGAGAGAGAGAGAGAGAGAGAGAGAGAGAGAGAGAGAGATGGATGACAGGATACTGACCAATGGGTCAGCCTGACCTGTAGGGCTAAGGACCTGGCAGGGAAAGAGGACATTCTCCTTAATCTGTTGCAATCATTGTATGATGTGTTGTAACAATTGAATATTTGAATAGGAATAGGATTTACTTCATAGGTCAAACAACAAAATATTGACTGGTTGCAGTGGTGGAAAAAGTACTCAAATGTTTTACTTAAGTAAAAATATCAATACTGCAATATAGAAATACTCTGTTACAAATAAAAGTCCGGAATTCTAAATGTACTTGAGTAAAAGTACAAAAGTATTGGCATGAAAATGTACTTAAAGTACCGAATGTAGAAAGTACTCATTATGCAGAATGTCCCATTTCAAGTTTTCAAATGTATAATAATCATTTGAAAATAGCATCTTGTAGATCTGCTATTTACAAATGGCCGAAATGTATATAGGGCTGAAGTGGTTCATGTATGTTTTGTAATAATAATCAAAATATACAAAGTAACTTGTAACTAAAGTATTCAAATAATTGTAGTGGAGTAAAAGTACAATATTTGCCTCTGAGATTCGTTTTCACCGGAAGCCGGAAGTGTTTCAAAAAGCGATCTTTTAATTGTTTTATACTATCTACGGATCGTTTCTCTTAGCCAGTGGACCATTAGTTACCATGAGCTGTGCTTTCTTTTTCTGTTCTTTTTCGATCTTCCAATCCTACATTCTCTTAACATCAGCGTGAGGTTCCTTTTTGCTATTACCGCGGTAGTTCCTGGCCAAACAGGAAACCGTTGCGGTAGTTCCTGGGGACGTCGGCCACGACGTCATGACGTTGGCCAGGAACGTCATTTTCCCGGGAAAGTCCCCCCAGTCCACGTTCAATATAAAATATATAAATAAAAGGCTTCCGGGGGTGAAATTCATGGAGTGGGTGTTGTGAAACTTTTGCCACTGACAAAAGATATACAATTTAACTTTAGTTTTGTTGAAAACGTTACCTAGTATTACTTTAACAATAAAGCAAACAAAAATAAAATAAAACAACATTAAAATAGGCAATACAGTGAGGAATTAAAAATCAACCAAAGAATCAGCTAAAAGCAAGAGTGAAGAAATAGGTCTTGAGCTGTGCTTTAAAGCTATCGACAGAGGATGCCTGTCTTAGGTGTAATGGGAGTTTATTCCACACTGTCTGTCCGTAAAAGCAGAATGCTGCTTCACCGTATTTTTTATATGTCATTGTAGGCACCTCGAGCAGGTCAGCACTTGAAGACCTGAGGGCCCGGTTTGGAACATATCTCTCTAGGCAGTCAGAGAGGTAGGAAGGTGCCAGACCATTTAGAGCTTTATAAACTATTAAAATAATTTTAAAATCAATCCTAAAAACAACCGGGAGCCAGTGTAGTGAAGCTAGAACTGGAGTGATATGTTCTCTCATCCTAGTTTTAGTAAAAAGTCTGGCTGCCGCATTTTGAACAAGTTGTAATCTGTCAGTTGTTTTCTTTGGCAGGCCAGAGTAGAGTGCGTTGCAGTAATCAAGCCGAGAGAAAACAAAAGCGTGGATCAACGTTTTTGCATCGTCTAACGACAGATAGTCTCTAATTCGCGCAATATTTCTAAGATGAAAGAAAGCAATCTTGGTGACATGATTAATGTGTGTATTAAAATTCAATTCAGAATCGATAATAACCCCCAGGTTCTTTACTGTGGTGTTACTTTCTACAGCCAGGTTACCAAGTCTACTTATTATTGATTCTCTCTGCTCACTGGAGCCAATTATGAGAACTTCTGTTTTATCCTCATTTAGCTTAAGAAAGTTCTCACTCATCCAGCATTTTATACTGGACACACAGGTCAACAATGGGTCTAGAGCGCAGGGGTCGTCTGGAGCTACTGAAAGATACAGCTGGGTATCATCAGCATAGAAATGGAAGTTCACTCCGTGATCGGCGATGAGTTCTCCCAGCGGTAGTATATACTATAAGGGACCCAGAATTGAGCCCTGTGGAATACCAGAACAGATGTTGTGTTTGTCTGAGTCAAAGTTAGCTAGACTGACAAAATAGCTTCTGCCTGTTAGGTAAGAGTAAAACCAAGACAAGGCTGTGCCTGACAAACCAATCCAGGACTCCATGCGTTGTAGTAGAATTGTGTGATCAATCGTATCAAAAGCAGCGGTCAAATCAAGGAGTAGGAGAACAGATACATTTTTGTCGTCAGCGGACACACTAAGATCATTAATTACTTTTACAAGTGCTGTTTCTGTGCTATGACCTTTCCTGAAGCCAGATTGGAATTTGTTATGAACCTTATTGTTCTGTAGGAACACATCCAGTTGATGAAAGATAGTTTTTTCTAAGACCTTGCCCAGAAATGGCAGATTAGAGATTGGTCTATAATTACCCAGCACCAATGGATCAAGGTTGTGTTTCTTGAGTAACGGCCTGACTACAGCCGTTTTCAGTGAGTCTGGAAAGACGCCTGAAAGTAGAGAGCTGTACAATTCTTAGGATATCTCCAATCACACTGTCTAAAACCTCTTTGAGAAACGGGGTGGGTATTGCATCCAGTGAGCAAGATGATGATGTCATCTGTGATATAGTTTTACGGAGTTCCTCTTCATTAATTGCGCAGAATGATATTAGACTTCCTCTGGAGTGATCTACATTTTTGCACCATGCACCATTTGCCGCATTTGCAGTGCTAGCAGCAGCATTCATAATACCAGCTCGAATGCTAAAGTAAAAATACCTCAAAATTGTACAGTGCTTGAGTAAATGTACTTACTTTACACCACTGACTGGTTGCGATGTGAGTTGGATGCTATATAAGAAAGGGAGCTGATGAGGTTCTTGAGCTCATCAGCATAGGTTCATGGACGGTTGGCTTTGCATGGCTCATCTCTAACGACCATAATTCAACACTTCTAGTCTGTCATCTTTTGAGAATCCTCGGCAATACCAATAAATAGGAGCTTAAAGTATACTGTATCTCTGCTGTCCAGCAGCAACCAGCTAACTCCAAAATGTTCATTTTTCAGTAAATGACAAAAACAAAACAAAAGTGGAGTTAGGAGGTTTTGTTCGTCATTGATAAGAACAGCTGAATGGACCTCCAAGCTCACAATGAGTTTGGAGGTCAAAAGGGGGTGGAGCCTGGAGTCAGCAAAACCAGCTAACCAGCACTTTTTAACACTTTTCATTGGTTCAATATTTGTTTAATCAACACACAGACGTAAAGGGTGACGTAAAAAAAATGCAAAAGCGGGAAAATGGAGTTAGCTGGTTTCTCCTGGACAGCAACGATGTTAGTTCCATTGACCCAAGCCGGAACACACTCTTTTTTTATTGATCATTAAAGGAGTAGTTCACCCGAAAAATGTCTTACTTTCTATCAAATACACACCCCATGAAGCCTTGAATTCATGCAGATTTTTTAGTTTTTGTCGCATTCCTGAGCCAATAATTTGATGACCGGCGGAGGCAGTCATCATGGAGGCGGTAGGAGACACAAATGACCTGCATTTGTGTCTCCTACCGGAGAGACCACCGCTCATCAAATTATTGGCTTAGTGTGCGACAAAAATGACAAAAAAAATCCATGAATTCAAGGCTTCATGGGGTGTGAAATCGATAGAAAATAAGTATTTTTTTGGGTGAACTACTCCTTTAAAATAAACGTGCTAAACAAGGTCACGTTTTATTCCACCCATGACAGAAGAGTAGGACCAGGATTACATGTGAATATTCCTCAGAAAAGCCCCCTTTCGCCTATAATTTGCTGATTCACAATAGAACCAAATAGTGGCTTTCTGATTGTTTTGGCATGTAGGGACACTAGCTGTAGACCATCTGTGCAAGTGTGATGAAAAAAACTACCAGCAGGTAGAAAATGACAAAGGATTGACTTTGAACTCCCTCTTTCAGGGTATAGGCTTTTATTTTTTCCTAAGTGGTGTGTCACTTCATGGATACATTGAATGACTTTTGCAGTAAAAGTAAAACTTCATTTCATGAAGGGGACATCTTAAAGATATGAAAAACCTGATGTAGCATTATTATCACACACACACACACACACACACACACACACACACACACACACACACACACACACACACACGTGCGCGCGTGCGTGCGTGCGTGCGTGCGTGCGTGCATGCGTGTGTGAGAGAGAGAGAGAGAGAGAGAGAGAGAGAGAGAGAGAGAGAGAGAGAGAGAGAGAGAGAGAGAGAGAGATGACCTTCGCCCTGTGCTTGTGTCATGTTAATCATTCAGCACATGTAGATCTTTAAGTTGCTTGAGAGCATTTAAAGAACAGACACACACACCCACACACTCACTCCCAACATGGATGCTAATAAGGACACAATGACATCCACAAGAACCTCTGGCACTAAGAATTACCAAACATTCATACAACAGATCAGAAGCATCGCTCCAAAAGAGGCTTGTACATGGTAAGTTATTTTATCTCTTCCGTACTTCCCTAACTCCTGTCTAACTGCAAATGTGAAGAAATGTAACCAAATTGGACCCGTAAAGGTCTATTTGGTTGCATTTGCACACTCTTGGAGTAATGAATGAATTAACGTATCCATTTGTTCCTTATTTTCCTGAGTCATGTCTAACTCCAAGCTCCAAGCAAACTTAAAATTTTGCACACAGTTACAAATGAATGAATGTAAACATGTGTTTGATAATCGTGTTAGACTCATTGAAGACACACGTCTTTCAATTGCATTTATTTATGTATTCATTGTCAAACAAAAGTAAGTAAAATGACATATCAGTCAGCAGAAGCAGGGAGGTGTGGAGTCTATCATGGTTAAAATGGAGTTTGAAGTTACAATGGGTTTGTAAAGGAAGGGGGCGTGTCTGATCAGATGAATATCAAATGTCTAATTATTGAATCAAGAACTTTACAAACTGCCTGGGGTGCTCACAAAAGCCTGAGTAGATGTTAAAATAACCCCAGAAGCGATTAAAGTGAAATCATCCTTTTAAGCTCTGTATACTTGGCCATGTGATAAATAGTGAAAATAGCAATCGACAAGCTCACAACATGCTATTTTCACTATATTTTCTATTAATCTGTTTCTGTTGTTGAAAATTGTTGTTGTTGTAGAACTTTTCATTCATTCATTCATTATGTTTCTTGTGTTTTTTTTTTTGGGTGTTTTGTTTTCCCTAATGACAATTAAAGCATCATCATACATAAACGATTATAGTATAAATGTCACAGGGAAAATGGCATTCCAGGGAAATTGACAGGGGAGCGCTTGTTTTATAGGCACGGGGCGGTGCTGCGAGGCGGGGCTTTGATGCGAGGACGACGACCACAACAACAACATACTAACCAGGAAGCTACGCTAGGGGAACGCTGAAAATAAAATGGATAATATGAGAGAAATACTCAAGTAAAGTACGAATACCTCAAAATTGTACTTGAGTAAATCTACTTTGTTACTTTGTACCACTAGTACAAGCCTCAGTGGCGCACTTCGATAATCATTGGACTCCCCACCCACTACCACTGGGAGCCGGGGTTTGACTCCAGCTTGGGACATTACTTTTTCAAACAACCGCGGACTACTTTTTTTTCGCTGATAAAGTATAGTTTTGGACCATGACGGAAGGCGCTCCGACTTAGCAGACCTTGAGGCCGAGGAGTCGCGCCCGAGCGCCTCCAGGCGCGAGTGCCCGCGACGACCGGCCGATGGTCTGCTAGTCGACTTAAGCGCCGTCCGAGTTATGTACCGATAGGCACAGAATCGTAAATGATGTTGTGTGGGGACTGCGTTTGCCCCAAGTGCCACTCACTGCACTAACATAGCCCGCCAGGCCCGCCCCCTGGAGTGTGTGTGTGTGTGTGTGTGTGTGTGTGTGTGTGTGTGTGTGTGTGTGTGTGTGTACACGCGCGCGTGTGCGCATGCGTGTGTGCGTACTGGTTTGTGCATGCGTGCGTGTGTGGTGTGGGGCTCATGTCTGGCTTGCATTGCCCTCTAGCGTTGATTCTACAGAATTGCATGAGGGGCATGAAAACAAGCGTACCCCTTTCAATTTCCCTGGAATGCCATTTTCCCTGTAACATAAACACCTGGTCTGTTCCCTAATCATGCCATTTTTGGTGTGTGGGTCTTTATATTGTTATTAGAATGTATGTTGAGTAATTGCATTACCATGTGATTGTGACCTAACTTATAAAAGTCACTGTATTGTGGATTGAGCTGTGGAATAAGTTTGAGAAGTTTGATGTGATCAATCAGTGATTTGTAAGTGGCTATATGTATCACCATAGCATTCAAATTACTCAAGAGCCATTGTGATGCTGAGTGTAAACAGGCTCCTGCCTTGCTAATGAGACTTTGAATATAGACAGTGGTGGAAAAAGTACTCAAATGTTTTACTTTACTGTAACAAGACTGTTACAAGTAAAAGTCCGGAATTAAAAATTTACTTGAGTAAAAGTACAAAAGTATTGGTATCAAAATGTACTTACAGTACCAAAAGTAGAAAGTACTCATTATGCAAAATGTCCCATTTCACAAGTTTTCAAATGTATAAAAATCTTTTGAAAATAGCAGATCTACTGTACAAGCTCTGCTATTTTCAAATGGCCGAAATGTATATAGGGCTGAAGTGGTTTATGTATGTTTTGTAATAACAATCAATCTACAAAGCAACTAGTAACTAAAGTTTTCAAATAAATGTAGTGGAGTAGAAGTATTGAAAATTGGAAATACTCAAGTAAAGTACGAATACCTTAAAATTGTACTTAAGTACAGTAATTAAGTAAATGTACTTAAATACTTTCCACCACTGTTGACACTCAATGCAAAAAAAAATAAAAAATTCAAGGACCCTTAGTTTTATATGCAAATTAGACCACTGTTTCCAAAACAGTGGGTTAGGACCCAAATTTGGGTCGCGGACCAATGTTTGTGGGTCGCGAGTAAATATCCCCTTTTTTTCGTTTCCTACAGTAAAAGAAATATTTATATTATTATTTCAAAATATTTAAAAAAGCTTTCAACAAAAAAAGGCCCAACTTTTCATCAATTAAAAACAATTCCAACATCTTGGCATAAATAAAAGCAAATAACAAAAAAGGTTATTGCCATTAAATGAATGAATATAAACGTTTAAGAAGTAGTGAAAAAATAGCGGGTCCTCAAGTTCGCAACGCGACGCGAAGTGACACGTTGTGAGCTAAAAAGTTTGGGAACCACTGTATTAGATGAAGATCGGAAGTAGTGCACGCACATCTGTGGCCCAGGTGCAAAACAAGCGAAAGTATAAAAAAGAATAGAGTCTGCACACTGGTGATGCTGAAAAAGCTTCGATCTATTCAGATCTTCTTCAGGACATGTGTCGTGATGAAGATCTGAAACCACTGTATTAGACCATGGAATGGACCCTCATTTGATACCATTTTCATCTCTGGGACCCTAATGTACTGTAAAATTGTGTACATTTACAGTAGCCTACTGTGTAAATTTAAGTCTGACCCTTACGGGTCCATTTGGTTATAATTATTAATATGAGGAGTACATAATATATTTTTTAAAGACATCAGTATTACACTTGGCGAGTAACTTGGCCAGCACTGATTCAAAGTGATGCAGGGGTGAGGTGTTCAGCCCCTGCCCAAGGTCCAGGAGCTTGTACATCTGCTATAATTTTGAACAGGGGACAGGGGACGTTTTTTCAGGCCAAGGACCCCTTAGCTGAGAGACAGATGAAGCAGGAACCCCCCACTACCAGTGGTGGAAAGTAACTAAGTACATTTACTTAAGTACTGTACTTAAGTATAATTTTGAGGTATTTGTACTTTACTTGAGTATTTCCAATTTCCAAAACTTTTACTTCTACTCCACTACATCTCAGAGGCAAATATTGTACTTTTACTCCACTACAATTATTTGAAAACTTTAGTTACTAGTTACTTTTCAGATGTAAACTATGATATAATGAAACATACATTAACCACTTTAGCCCTATTTTATACCTAGGCTATTTGAAAATAGCAGATCTACAAGCTCACAACGCGTCGCAGCGCGACGCGTTGTGAGCTTGTAGATCGGCTATTTTCAAATATTTTGTACTTTTACTTTTGGTACTTTAAGTACATTTTGATGCCAATACTTTTGTACTTTTACTCAAGTAAATTTTTAATTTTGGATTTTTACTTGTAACAGAGTATTTTTATATTGCAGTATTGGTACTTTTACTTAAGTAAAGAATTTGAGTACTTTTTCCACCACTGCCCACTACATATTGTATAACATGTTGTGACACAGCGTTCTCATCAGTGTTTCAAATGTTTCAACATATCAATATGTTGAGTTGGATTCATGTTCATGTGTATTTTCAGACATTTAACCACCATCAATACTTAGTAAACTTGACCTTTGGCACTATACTTGATCTGCTCTTTTCCCCCCCTCTACACCAGTGGTTTTCAACCTTTTTCATGCCAAGGACCCCTAAATTGATAGACATTTGGCCGCGGACCCCCATCTGAAAATGATTTGTGCCAGGGACCCCCAGAAGGAAAGATTTGAGCTAAAATGTTCGCTTTAAAAGTGGTTTCAATGATTGTGACGTTATGTTAACTAATTTCACTGGGGACCCCTGGTACCCCCCAAGGACCCCTGGTGGTCCCCGGACCACTGGTTGAGAACCACTGCCCTACACCAAACCTCTTTGCCAAAATCTACAAGCTCACAACGCATCGCAGCGCCATGCGTTGAGAGATGTGAGCTTGTAGATCCGATGAATGAGGCAACCCCCCCTGTAGTAACTCTGAGGACTCCCTAGGGGCTCCGAACCCCCTGTTGAGAAGTAACCCATATGATTTTTAATTTTTAATTGTTTTTATGGTTAAGTGGTTAAAGGACGACTTCACCCATTTTCAACCTATCTTCATATAGATCCTCACTAATGCTCCAGATAAAATTGTGTAATTCTTTTCTACTCAGTCTGTGTTTCATAGGAGGGCTGACACTTCATAGACCCGTCTACCAGTGACATCATCGTTAGGAAGTTTATTTTTTTCTTCAATATTTCTTTTTTTAAATTTTTATTTTTATTAACGCAAGAACAATGGCTTCCATTATAGCATGCTAACTTTCCAGGAATAGAACGCCTTTAGTTTCTATTAGCTTGGATTCCCCATTGATGATCTGGTAGACGGATTTCTGAACTGTCCACAGAGCTCCTCTGAGTAGACAAAAATGGTGCCATTTTATCATGAGCATTAGTGAGGACCAATTATATGAAGATAGGTTGAAAATGGGTGAAGTCGTCCTTTAATATTATACCTTCTGAAAGCAATATAATTCAGTACTTGGGTACAGAAAGTATTCTAGTAACATACCTTATTACTTTTAAATGACAATAATAATTAATATGTAATTATTGACATTTTGAAAGTTAACCGCCACAGTTTTATCTTCCCTGCACAACCTGTCTGTCTCTAAACCATTGCTTTGTCTGAGCTCACATGACAGTTAATCTCCACTTCCCCCGGTGGAAAGAAACTATTACGTTTACTGATGTGTGAGCTTGTAGATCTGCTTTTTTCCTTAGAATACATGCGTGCCTTGAGGCTGTGACGTGCCCATCGGTGTGATTATCAACCTTTTTAGTTTCAAGGACCCCTTGTTTGATAGCATACCGGTTTTATTCCTGGGTTCATTTATCTTCGAGAGTGTTATGAATTTGGTTCCATATTGTACACTCTCAGAGTTACAGACCTGTAAGCCCATTTGGTTCCATTTTGTACACTCTCAGAGTTACAGACCTGTAAGGGTCCATTTGGTTCCATTCATACTCTCAGAGTGACAGACTTGTAAGGGTCCATTTGGTTCCATTTGTACACTCTCAGAGTTACAGACCTGTAAGGGTCCATTTGGTTCCATGTGTACACTCTCAGAGTTACAGACCTGTAAGGGTCCATTTGGTTCCATGTGTACACTCTCAGAGTTACAGACCTGGCTGTAAGGGTCCATTTGGTTCCTAACAACCATTAATTTAGCTGGGAACCCCCTGGAACCCCCTCAAGGACGCCTGGGGGTCACCAGACCCCAGTTTGAGAACCACTGATCTATAGGACACACATAGAGCAACCTGCCATGCAGTACTGTGTGTCACCAGTAGATGGAAATAAA
Source organism: Gymnoscopelus braueri (assembly GCF_963280865.1). Taxonomy (NCBI): domain Eukaryota; kingdom Metazoa; phylum Chordata; class Actinopteri; order Myctophiformes; family Myctophidae; genus Gymnoscopelus; species Gymnoscopelus braueri. The sequence goes on from NC_137606.1 coordinate 50,395,169, forward strand.
GGCTGCTCTACCCTCTGTGACTCTGATGGACTTGCAGCAAACATAATAATAGATTTGAAAGACATGATTAATAACTTATGTCAGTGGTTCTCAAAAACGTATTTGGCTGCAATCCCCCACCTGAAAATATGTTGTGCCAGGGACACCCATAATAGAAGGTGCATATTGTTAAAATTGTTCTAAATTTTTTAAAACAAAGTGCAATCATTTAGAATCTAAATGATAGCAATTTTTCTTCACAATCTTTCCAAATCTTTGAAAAATAGCCGATCTACAAGCTCACAACGCTTCGCGATGTGACCCATTGTGAGCTTGTAGATGGTATATTTTCAAATAGAGCGGATTAAAGTGGTTAAACGGATATTATGCAATATAAACTAAAACCCTCTGTAACCCCTTCAAGGACCCCTGGGGGTCCCCGGCCCCCACTTTGAGAACCACTGCAATACATCGTATGAATAGATTTTAAATACACAATTAGTGGAAGTAGTAATCAGTGGTTCTCAAACATTTTCATATCAAGTACTCATACATTGATATGTATTTGGCTGCGAAAATATTTATTTTGGACCCCATAACAGAGGATTTGTATTGTAATTCCTATTCTAAAATATAGCATTTCCCAAAATATTTAAAATAGCAGATCTACAAGCTCTCAACCTGTCACATCATGACTCATTTTGAGCTTGTATCTGTTATTTTTGAATAGCTGAAGCTTAAAGTAGGGTTAAAGTAAGTGGTTAAACTGGTTGTGATGCTATATAACCAATAAAGCTGGGAGTCCCTGGACCCCACTTTGAGAACCATAGACAATCATAATGATAATTCCATTTAGCTGTCTGAGCAGCATTGCCAAGTCTGCTTATTATAAACGACTTCTTGGGGCTTGTTATTCTGCAAAGATGCTTGTAAATACTGCGTTAAAAGGTGTGTGTGTGTGTGTGTGTGTGTGTGTGTGTGTGTGTGTGTGTGTGTGTGTGTGTGTGTGTGTGTGTGTGCGTGCGTGCGTGCGTGCGTGCGTGCGTGCGTGCGTGCGTGCGTGCGTGTGTGTGTGTGTGTTTGTGTGTGTGTGTGTGTGTGTGTGTCTTTTGGGCTTGTTTTCTAGACCTGTCTGCTTGTTCATCTTGCTAAATCTGGCAGCACTGTCTGTAACTCGCTACTTAGAAAATGCACTGATATGCGATAGTGTGTCAAGTAACTAAGTACAGTACATCTACTCAAGGACTGCACTAACTCTGTAAGGTCGGGTCTATAATGCATTATAATGCACTTATAAGGCATCATAACACTTGTTATAACTTATAACAACTTTTATGACGTATTATGAGTGCTGGTTATAATGCATTGTAAGCTCATATATGGCACATTATAACTACCATAACTCAGTCAGTTATAAAGGCATGCACATGTCTTATGTCTTATGTCTTAAACATCAATAATATGATTTATTTTCAACCTTTATGTAATTATCAGAAAAGAGACCCTCTTTTCCCAGTGGTGCCGAGATTCATATCTCGGCACCACTGGGTTGCGAAAAGCAACAATATAAAACCACATTTAAAATAAACAAAATAACATGATTTAAAATGATTTAAAATGCTATGGTTATTATAGCATTGTATCATACAATAATACCTTGTAACGTTATGACCTTTAAGTACTAGAGGTTCGGACCACTACACTGCCCTCACAGCTACGTTGCACCACGGTCCGACCAATATATCTAAGTCATAGTGTCGGGGGCTTTGTCAGAGTACCCGTCTGTCTGGGTCTCTTTTCTGCCCATATATTGAGATCTTTGTAGCTCCCCGTCAGGTGACCTGTGTCCCTTTTATGCCAAAATATGGAGATCCCTGATATCATCAGTTTATGCCCATATATTGGCATGCCCATATATGGGCATGGAGCTGACTGATTTGTTTGCGCCTGATGCCATGACGACATTGAGGTTAGGCAACACACTCCAATTTGGGTGTAGCTGCATTGGGAACTCCTTATATGGTTATGGCTGAGTCATCATCAGTGACATTTAAGCGTGATGACGTAGTCCGCCCACTCGCCCTCCCATTGGCCAAGGCGGATAATGTGTTCTCTCTACAGCCGTGATCACAGGGAGCGCTCCCTCCGTTCTAATGACAGCGACTGGAGGTGAGGAGGTTTGGAGGACAACTGCTTTGAATCGCTATTATTGTACACACAACAGAAACCCAGGATTATAAATTTCAAGAGCAAGAGATCACAGTAAACATCAACAAAGCATTCTTACTCCACAGTGGGAGGAAAACTGCATTTGAAAGTTTGATGGAGTGCAGTGACCACTTTTACATTGCATCTTAAGAGCGGTGGGGTTCATTTGGTGCCGGCCTGCTCGCGCATACTGGTTTTTATCAGTGTGACGTCGTCTGATAAGGCGTCTATAGGAAACGAGGTGAGAGGAGAGGAAAGGAAGACATGTTGTTTATAGAAATGGCACGTGAATTTTGCTGAAGCGGCATGTTAAGCGACGTCAATTTCTGATGACAACACAGCTGACACGCTCCCCCCATGTAGGGCATGATGCAGGGGTGTTAATATTGCCGGCTGGAGAGGTGGGGTAATTACACACCTCATGACATTCGGCTTGCAAAGTCTTCCTGGTAGGATCTCCTCTCGCTCCTACCTAGCTCTTCCTCAGCGATGCCTCCTATCGTAATTCCTAGCTCCTTCAAGCAGGAATAAGAGACTGGACAGTGGCAAAATGGCGGACCAACTTCTACTTCCGTGGTTCGAGTGAGACTGAAAGTTGCTCACCCAACGCATGCTCCTCCGGAAGTACACTCTTCTTCCGGCATTGGCACGAACGTTGGTGCCAATAGAGAAAGCGCACCAGAGTTTCAGGCGATAGATAGCAAGTGCAGCAGTGTCCCTCATGCGCTAAATTTGCACTAACAGATTTGGCCACTAGACTTGCTTCAATAATCCCCCACGGTCCTGGGGCTTGGTCCTGAAGTGTGAAGACGCTGGTGTCTCTTGAGGTTACCTAACCCACTGAAGCTTTTGTCAAACTGTGTACAGTGGAAAGTTTTTTTTCCAGTGTGGACACGCTGGTGTGTCTCCAGGTGACCTAACCGACTGAAACCCTTGCCACCCTGTTTTCAGTGGGAACGGCTTTCTCCAGTGTGCACACGCTGATGGTGTCTCTTCAGGTTATTTAACCGAATGAAACTCTTTTTACACTGTTTACACTGAACAGGGTTTTGTTCAGTGTGTACCCGCTGCTGGTGTCTCTTCAGCAGACGTAAATCTGCGAAACTCTTGTCACACAGAATACAGTTCAAAGGTTCTTTTTCTCCAGAGTTTAGATGCCGCCGGTGTACCTTCAGTTTCCATACATCTTTGAAGCCCTGGTCACAACGGCTGTAAAACGATGGCTGACCAACCACTTCTAATGGTTGAGTTAAAGTCTTGGTAAACTGTTGATGACTGTGAGATTTCGGTTTGTCTGTGTCTCCTTGTTTCTGGCTGGTTACAGAGCCAGGGATTTGCTCACAGGCTGCTGAGGTGATCTGTCTCTTCTTCAGCATTTGGCAGTAGTTATCGTTGTGGCTCAGTGAGGTGATCTGTCCTTTCCTCAGCATTTGGCAGTAGAGGTCGTTGTGGCTCCTCTTCAAGTGTTTAATGAGGTAGACCTTAGACGTGAAGGCATATTGACATTTAGGACAGGAGTAGTGTCCTAAATGGAGAGTCTGGGAAGATTGAACGACACCATTGTCCGACTGATTAGAGTTCAAAGGTTTCTCTCCAGTGCTGTGCAGGAGACACTGGTGTTTCTTCAGTATCCACAATTCTGTGAAACTCTTGTCACACTGTTTACATGCGTGGGTCTTCTTTTCTGTGCAAGCCGGCTGATGTGTCTGTACGTCTTCTGGTTCTGTTAAAGTAGTCTTTTCTGTAAACTGTTGATGTTTTGGTTTGTCCGTGTCTCCTTGCTTCTGGTTGGTTGCTAATATAGCCAGCCGATGTGTCTGTACTTCTGCTGGATCAGTTACAGTAAACTGTTGACGATGACTGTAAGATTTTGGTTGGTCTGTGTCTCCTTGCTTCTGGCTGGTTTCAGAGCTGGTGATTTGCTGACAGGTTTCTGAGGGGATCTGTATGTTCCTCGGCATTTGGCAGCAGTAGGTATTGTTGTGGCTCAGTGAGGGGATTGGTCCATTCCTCATCATTTGGCAGTAGAGGTCGTTGTGGCATCTCACCATGTGTTCATGGAGGAACGTGAATGCACAGGTGAATGGGCATTCAGAACAGGAGTTCTCAGTCTGGCAAGATGGTGACCTTGTTCCTTCCAGGGCTGGTGGTTCATCACCAAAGCTATTCATCATGGGGTCGTCTGTTGTCTGCGGTCTATTCTAATGTCTGCGGTATATTCGAGGAGTGCGTTTATCCATCTGAATGTCTCTCAGGGAAAATGCTGTTGCTTAAATACTATCTCGATGACATCACATTGACGTCACGGTGATGTCACAATGATGTCACGATGAGTCAGCCATGCCCAAATATGGAGTCCATGATGTCAGAATTAGTCTCGAGTATTCTGACAAGCAACAGTGGTAACCATAACAAGCATTCATAGCACTCAGACATATTGAGTAACTATGGCTACCTAATATCAACAAACCTTGATGTTTAACAACTGGTATTGCGTAACCGGAGGGGCATTCCCAATCAGTCTTGTCCACTAGTTCTCAAACTTCTTAATTTCAAGGACCCCCAGTTCGGTATGCATTAAGCCACGGACCCCCATAACTCTGAGAGACCCTTACGGGTCCATTTGGTTCCATTTGTCCACTCTCAGAGATACAGACATGTAAGGTTCCAATTGGTTTCCAGTGATTAACAGTCTCATGATTTGACACAGGCAGGTATCAGTCAATTATGACTTCAGTCTCCACCTCAGAACAACAGGAATAAACAATACTACAAAACTAGAAAATGTGCTCCTCGGAGCACAAGTCTCCGTCAGCAGACCCGTGCTATTTTAATAGCACGGGTCGTCTTGGTAGAACGGGTCGTCTTGGCAGAATGCGCGTGGTTTTTGGTGTTCTGCAGGGGCGACTGAATATGTAGTGTCTGCATCTAAAAAATGTTCTTCTTGAAGCAATGTGTCATATGGGAGTCCTCGTAATTGACTGGTTTGTTCAAATGCTTGTCTGTCTTCTTCATCTTCATTGTCTTGAACAGTTTCAGCAGTTGATTGGTGTGTTTGATCTATGTCAGTTTTCTCTAGTGCTACATAATGTATTTGATCAAGGTGGCCAATAGTATTAAGACTTCGGCCTTGTTGTGGGATCAATTCAACTCTATAGTCCTCTTCTGTGTTACTGTTGTAGATGAGTATGCTTTCTTAGCTTTGGCCTTCTGCGCCTTTGCTTGACCAATGTTAGGTGTTCTCAGAGGGACACAAGCACGCACGGACGGGTGATTTGGACTGGAAGGTACTGTTCCAATCAAGACTGATTGATCCTGTCTTACCTCACTTCAGAGGGAACCCTCTCAACGATCCATGGGGGTCTATGAGTCAGTCGGATAGGCGATTGTCCAAAACCACCAATCCGACCGATATGCCCATATATAGGTATATATGGAGATCCGCTTGTTCGGGAGCACCAATCCGACTGATATGCGCATATATGGGATCAAACTCGGTGTGTGTATTGCTGTAGACCTGAGGGAGAGATGTGCCAAGTGGGAAGCTGGTCGGATCAGTGGATCTCCAAACAATATCCCAAAAACAGCAAATCCCCATATAGAGTACCCTGATAGCGTCGATGTGACGTCAGTCTGACCTGGACTCCACATTTGGGCATGCCTGACACCGAACTCCATGTATGGGCATAAAAGGGACCCAGATACAGAAATCTCCATATATGAGCATAAAAGGGACCCAGAGAGACAGATACAGACATATCCATGAATGTGCATAAAAGGGACACAGGCAAATGACCACAGCTATTAGCAGGGTGGGAGGGAGGGAGGGGGACCCTCACAACTACGTCGCACTGCCGATCCGACCAATATGTCTGAGTCATAGAGTCATAGTGGGGGCTTCGTCAGTTTAACCCGTGGTGTCCCTTTTGTGCCCATATATGGAGATGTCTGTTTCTGTCTGTTTACCTGAGTCCCTTTTATGCCCATATATGGTGATATCTCTATCTGCCAGTCCTTGTCCCTTTTATGCCCATATATGGAGATCCCTTTAGTCATCAGTATATGCCATATATTGGAATGCCCATAAATGGGCATATTGGTTGGATCTCTTGGATATCTGAACTACTCGATGGCGGGCACCACACTCTTGAAGGCGGTCTCTGTATCTGTCAGACTGATGTCATCAGTATATGCCCATATATGGGCATGCCCCATTTGTGCCCATATATGGAGCTGACTGATTTGTTTTGGGCGGAGCTGCATTGGGAACTCCTTGTATGGTTATGGCTGAGTCAGAGTGACGTCAGAGGTTCGCTGGCCCACCCCAATTTTAATGTAGGATCAGTGTTGTTAGGCAACGGTTTCTGTTGTGTCTGACATCAAATGCCCATATATAGAGATTCCACAACATCAGTGCACATAGGCATTGTTGGGCAACAATTTGTGTTGTGTGTGACTTCACAAGCCCATATATGGAGATCACAGATGTATGAGGGGGGGGGGGGGTATTTCTCCCACACAATAACCTGGCCAATGCTATCAAATCAAAATTAAGTGTAGTAACATTAGGTCATTTCTCTTAAAGGAACAGTACACTCATAATTGTCATTATTGTTTTACCATGGCAACCACTGGTTTACCATGGCAACCACAGAGTTTACCATAGCAACCACCTATTAGACCCTAGCAGCCTTTTAGACCCTAGCAACCACCTTGTAGACCTCAGCAACCTCTGTTTTACCCTCGAAGCCATCTGTTTTACCCTAGTGACCATGCACCTATTAGACCCAAGCCCCCAGAACCGCGGAGAATGATTGAAGACATTGTCACATGACACACAAGACCATTTCTAAGTGTGGGGGGATCACATTTTGGCAGCCAACAGCAGTGATGGAAAAAGTACTCACATTTCTTACTTAAAGGAGTAGTTCACCCAAGAAATTACTTATTTTCTATCAATTGTACCCCCCCCCCCCATGAAGCCTTGAATTCATGGATTTATATACGTTTTTGTCGCATTCCTATGCCAATAATTTGAGTGTATTTCTGGTAGGAGACAGAAAGAGTCTACTTTGTGTCTCCTACCAGATACATTGGCATCTTTCCACCGGTAATCAAATTATTGGCTTAGGAATGCGACAATAACTAAAACAAATCCATGAATTCAATGCTTCATGGGGGGTGCAATTGATAGAAAATAAGTACTTTTTTGGGTGAACTACTCCATTAAGTAAAAGTATCAATACTGCAATGTAAAAACACTCTGCTACAAGTAAAAGTCCGGAATTCAAAGTGTACTTTTGTACCAGTACAAAAGTATTGGTATCAAAATTTACTTCAAGTACCAAAAGTTGAAAGTACTCATTGTGCAGAATGTCCCATTTCACAAGTTTTCAAATGTGAAATGTGTACAAAAATCTTTTGAAAATAGCAGATCTACAAGCTCACAATGCGTCGCATCGCGATGCATTGTGAGCTTGTAGATCGGCTATTTTCAAATGGCCAAAATGTACATAGGGCTGAGGTGGTTAATGTATGTTTTGTAATAATAATACAAATCTACAAAGTATACCTGCAAAGTAACTAGTAACTATAGTTTTCAAATAATTGTAGTGGAGTAAAAGTATAATATTTGCCTCTGAGATGTAATGGAGTAGAAGTAAAAGTACTGAAAAGTGGAAATACTCCAGTAAAGTAAAAAAAATACCTCAAAATTGTACTTCAGTACAATACTTGAGTAAATGTACTTACGTAGTTACTTCACACCACTGACCAACAGTGACATTAGTTTCATTTTGTGGGTGTAAATGAAATAGCTTTTGGCTCTGCATTGTTCAGAGTGTGATGTGTGATGTGCAATGCGTTTTTTTTTCTTCTCGTGAGGCGGCTGGTGCAGACGGTGCTGATGGGTCAGGGTCTGGCTGCGTTGATCTGTGGTACAGCCATCAGCTCTCAGTACCTGGCTACCGAGTTCCACGTCAACACCCCCATGATGCAGAGCGTACTGAACTACGCCCTGCTGTGTGTCACTTACACCACCATGCTGCTGTTCACGCCAGGTAACCAACCACAATTTACAATGTACAATTTATTGCGATTGACAATAAGCAAAATAAACACGACAAGGTACAATATTACATCAAATGCATAGAGATAGTAATCTAGGATCATAGGTAAACCAAGAACCTATCATCAGTCTAAACTATGGAGATGTCCGGTAATATAACTGCAATGGGGGACCACACAGCCCATGATGAACCACAACAATTACTATCTTCACTCTTATCCAGAGTGACTTAACAAGTGCGAGAACTGATTAAGCAGAGTAATATAGTCATATAGACACACGCCAAGTTTTAGAGCGTTTGATCTGACGCTTGTTGAGTTACGCCGTGACAGAGTGACACACAGAGATTTGGTGAATTAATAGAAAGGATTGCGGTGAAATCGTGGGCCTCATTTGATGAGCGTGATTGTTTTCTATCTAACTCCGGGGGCCCGGGCCGTCAGATCACATGGACCTTTATTTTATTAGAATTAGATGCACTTTGCGTGCTACTGCGAGCAACTTTCCCAGAGATTCACCATCTTACATGGAACTGCAAATATATTCGAGGCACCCCAATACACTGTTGGAAGCTCACCCTAAGCCTAAAACCGAAATAAAGCACAAAAACGAACACAATCCGCCCCCCAAAAAAAAAACGCGCGCACACGGGCTGGGCGCACGCGCAGGGGTGCCGATCAGTGTGCCGTGCCTACCGGCCAGGCTTTCAGTTGTTCCGCCACTGGTCATCACATAATCAAAACCACACTAAGAAATAATCACCCTCAGACCTCCAACCTAAAAGTTTGCTTCTCCACTTCTCATCAAAGTTGGGCGCGCTTCACACAGACAAACATTGCAAATGACTTAAATGAGATGTTGCTACGTGAATACTGAGCAGTGGGAAAAGTACTCAAATTCTTTACTTAAGTAAAAGTACAAATACTGCAATATAGAATTACTCTGTTACAAGTAAAAGTTCAGAATTCTAAATTTACTTGATTAAAAGTACAAAAGTATCGGCATCAAAATGTACTTAAAGTACCAAAAGTAAAAGTACTAATGTTTGAAAATAGCAGATCTACAAGCTCACAACGTGTCGCATCGCGACGCGTTGTGAGCTTGTAGATCGGCTATTTTCAAATAGCCTATGTATAAAATAGGGCTAAAGTGGTTAAAGTATGTTTCATAATATTATAATTTATATCTGAAAAGTATCTAGTAACTAAATCTTTCAAATAATTGTAATGGAGTAAAAGTACAATATTTGCCTCCGAGATGTAGTGGAGTAGAAGTAAAAGTATTGGAAATTGGAAACACTCAAGTAAAGCACAAATACCTCACAATTGTACTTAAGTACAGTACTTAAGTAAATGTACTTAGTTACTTTCCACCACTGATACTGAGTATGTGGGCTGTTCCCCTTTAAACCACAGGGGATGGACATATCTTACAGGTTCTAAAGAAAAGAGGATGGAAGTACCTGTTGCTTGGACTCGTGGACGTACAGGCCAACTACACTGTGGTCAAAGCCTACCAGTACACCTCTCTGACCAGTGTGCAGGTACCAGTACACTTCATTCATCCATTTCTTCCCAATTTTTTTTTACTGATTTAACCAAATGAACGTACGGGTCCTTTTGGTTACATTTGCCCCCTCTTACAGTTGGACATGCCTCAGGAAAATAAGGAACACCATTAGCATTTGCATTTGTACGGGTCCATTTGGTTACATTTGTAGTCGGGCGGAGGGGACGGGTAGTTCACTGATCAGTCAGCCTTCTATGGGATTTAAACTCTGCAACTTCCGTTGTGCACTGCATCAAGGTAGTGTTGAATCAAGTTTAGTACAATAAATGTTTGTTTATATTTGTAAGCTGTGTCTCTTTGTAAACGGTTATGTGACCGCCATTTTTTATATGATTCAAAGATGGCGGATAAACCGAGTAATAACGTCCTCTTGTCATCATATTGTTCGTTGAAATTGGTCGGGACCTGCTGATGTAATGACGCGTTGCGTTTTTGCTTGACATGAAGTAATTAAGAATGGACTTTTAGGGACTTTTGGTATGAAAAAATATGTTCTCATAAAAAAGTTTTAGGGATTTATTTGTTCTATGTTTCCATTATAACAACGGATATGCTTTAAAAGTGTGAAAAACACTCTTTAAGTATCAATAATAGTCAAATGACTTAAAGCAGCACTATGTTGACAGTTCAGAAACCCACATACCAGTTACATCATTGGTAGGCAGGATTGGTGATTTCAAACAATATATGTAATGTTTTTTTATGAATGCAGGACCAATTATAATGAAGATAGGTTGAACATGGGTGAAGTGGTCCAAACACATTGACTGCCAATCACGTAGATCTACGCGAACCGCTTTAAAGCCGCCACGTGCCAATCGCGTAGATCTACGTGAAGTGAAAAAAAAAAAAAAAAAAAAAGGCTTTTTTTTTTTTTTTTTTTTTTTTAATGTTTTTTTTTTCCAATTTCACCCAAAGACCAAGGAGATATGATTAGTTGAAGATCTAGACTCCTATCCACCTCCTTGTTAACTTAAAACTTAAAAAAGCTGTATTTCGGCTCCTGAGTACTTTTTTTTTTCCAATGAAAAACTCTGGCACTGGCTAAAAAAATATGCAATAATTCTGGCAGTCAATGTGTATATATTATCATGTCCATTGTTGGACCTTTGGGTAACAGACAGTCTGTGTAACCACTGAGCCATCCAAAACCTAATGTCATGTCATGTTTGTACATTTGCAGCTGCTGGACTGTTTCGTGGTGCCCATGCTGATGGTGTTGTCCTGGTGGTTCTTAAAGACACGGTACACAGTGATGCACTGCGTGTCCGTGTGTGTGTGTCTGCTGGGGGTGGGGGCCATGGTGGGGGCTGACATCCTGTCTGGACGAGACCAGGGATCCAGTAAGACTGCAACTCTTCTCGCCCTTTCGATTTTTTTCAGTGTCAAAATGTCTACATTCTAACACATTTTTGAAAATAGGGAAAAAAATACTTCACCCCCCATCCAAAAAAACTAAATAAAACTAAAAACTGTTGTATAATGGCTGCCGTCAGCTTACGACTTACAAAGGTAAACAAACCAATAATTCTGGAGTTTTTGCGTCCCATAAAAAATATTAAAATGCTTTTTAATCAATTAATTAATTAGTTAAAGGAGTAGTTCACCCAAAAAGTTGCTTATTTTCTGTCAATTACACAGCCCATGAAGCATTGAATTCATGGAGATTTTTTTTGTTTTTATCGCATTCCTAAACCAATAATTTGATAACCGGCGGAGAGACCTTTGTGACACATTCCGGATACATTAGCATCTTTAATATTATCATCAAATTATCGGCTTAGGAATGTGACAAAAACTAAAAAATCTCCCTGAATTCAAGGCTTCATGGGGTGTGTAATTGATAGAAAATAAGTACTTTTTTTGGGTGAACTACTCCTTTAATCTGTTTATTTACTGGGGGGGGGGGGGGGGGGCATTTTTTATTCCATTATGTGTTTCAGTTTGTTTGTTATCTCTGTGTATGTATTCCTTTCTTTGTAATATTTGGTAATAAAAATGTTGTCTATCTCCTTGTAGCTTCCAACATCTTGTTAGGCGATGGTCTGGTGCTGATCAGTGCCACGTTGTACGCTGTGTCCAATGTCTGTCAAGAATACACCGTCAAGAACCTGAGCCGAGTGGAGTTCCTGGGCATGGTGGGTCTGTTTGGAACCCTCATCAGCACCGTGCAGATGTAAGTGTGTGGCAGTCAAGCCATTATGTTCCACTGGGAGCATACCTGTACCTAGTATGTTAACATAGGGTTGCCTTATGTTCATGCTTTTATGTTATCAAGCCTATAACCTTAACCAGTGGTGTATAGTAACTAAATGCATTTACTCAAGTACTGCAAATTTGTTTACTTTACTGGAGTATTTCCAATTTTCTGTACTTTTACTTCTACTCTACTACATCTCAGATGCAAATATTGTACTTTTACTCCACTACAATTATTTGAAAAGTCTAGTTACTAGTTACTTTGCATGTATAAATGATTATATCATAAAACATACATTAATCACTTCAGCCCTACTTTATACATCTAGATCTAGATCTAGATCTAGATGTATCTAGATCGAGATCTACAAGCTCACAACGCGTCACGATGCGACGCGTTGTGAGCTTGTAGATCTGCTATTTCATCAGTTTAGTACTTTTACTTTTGGTACTTTAACTATATTTTGATGCCAATAAGTTTGTACTTTTACTCAAGTAACATTTTGAACACAGGCCTTTCACCTGTAACAGAGTATTTTTATATTGTGGTATTATATTATATATATATTGTGGCTTTTACTTAAGTAAAATATCTGAGTACTTCTTCCACCACTGACCTTAACCTTAACCCCAACCCCTCTACCCTAACCCTAAACTGAGGAAACATAGGGTTGAGGGAACATAGAGTTGAGGGAACATAGAGTCCCTTAACTCTATATGTTCCCTCAACTCTATGTTCCCTCAACCCTATGTTCCCCAGTTTATGGTTAGGGTGGGGGTTGGGGTTAAGGTTAAGGTTAAGGTTAAGGTTAAAGGAGAATTTTGGACTAAGTTTTTTTTAAAGTTTTTTGTATCTTAGGATGAATGGTACAGTAGAACATTTTCATAACTCGATCCCGGGTCCGCCACAGCTTAAAACGTGCGCGGATAGGCCTTGCGTCAGATCACATATTTTTAATAGCTTTTTTTTTTTTTTGAGATCTGACGTTCATAGTGAACACTGAACACTGAGATTTCAATCTCGTCTAGCGAGACTTTTTTTGGTTGCATAGTGTTCACTATGAACTATTCCTTTAACATAGGGTTGAGGGTTGTGTGAGTGTGTGATGTTCCAGCCTTGGTGTTTATTGTGTGCTGTGATGTGTTCCTATGTACAGGGTGATGCTAGGTGGTTATTGTGTGGTGTGATGTGTTCCTATGTACAGGGTGATGCTAGGTGGTTATTTGTATGGTGTGATGTGTGTACTGGGTAGCCTAATGCTAGGTGTTTATTGTGTGGTGCGATGTGTGCAGGGTGATGCTAGGTGGTTATATGGAGTGATGTGTTTCTCTCTACAGGGTGATCCTGGAGCGTAATGAAGTTGCAAAGATCATCTGGAGCTGGCAAATTGGTAAGTATATATTATGACTGTAAAAACATGATTCTGCTGAGAGGATTTCTCTCTGTATGGACGAGGGCCATCAAAAAGCTATAGGCCAGGGATTTTCAACCCTTTTCATTTTTGTATGTATGTATGTATGTATGTATGTATGTATGTATGTATGTATGTATGTATGTATGTATGTATGTATGTATGTAGCCTATGTATATGACATACATACATACATACATACATACGTACGTACGTGCGTGCGTGCGTGCGTGCGTGCGTGCGTGCGTGCGTGCGTGCGTGCGTGCGTGCGTGCGTGCGTGCGTGTGTGTGTGTGTGTATGTATGTGTATACTCTATGCATGTTGTGTGTTTAAATACATTATTATTGGGTCTCTCTAGGTGTGTTATTCGCTGGCTTTGCAGGGTGTATGTATACTCTGTACAGCTGTATGCCCCTAGTGGTGAAGATGACCAGCGCAACATCTGTCAACCTGTCCCTGCTGACCGCTGACCTGTTCAGCCTCTTCTGTGGACTCTTCCTGTTCCAGTACAAGGTACGTCTTCTTCCTCATCATCATCATCATATGAATTCACACATAAGAATGAATGCCACTGTAGAGTATTTGTGACTGATGAAATATCCAGTTCTGTTTAGGTTTTTCACACATGCATGCACACACGCACGCACGCACGCACGCACGCACGCACGCACGCACGCACGCACGCACGCACGCACGCACGCACGCACGCACGCACGCACGCACGCACGCACACACACACACACACGGACAGGTGGGAGGAGAACGTTACCTGAGTAAACAGGAATTCACCCAAATGAAAAACAATCGTTTTTTTTTTTTAAAAGGGGATATATACTTTTTGTTTAAAGTTTAAATATTGAAGAATTCACTCAATATAATCAAACTTAAGTTGTATGATAACAAAATGATAATTTATAATTTGTCATTAAATTAATAACTGCTGTAAGACGTGTGATATAACACAGATCTTTGACACATTCTTTTTTTTCTCAACTTCTTGATTTGAGGTTTAACAACATTCAAATGAGTTTATCTTTTCGTTAATGGTGTGCACTAGAAATGTGGTGCTGACATCAGCCAGCCAGACAGACAGACCCTCATATAGACAGCTATAGACTCCTGCAAAACCACACTGTAAATATAACCACACCAGTGGTGGAAAAAGTACTATAAGTTTAACTTAAGTAAAAGTATCAATACTGCAATGTAGAAATACTCTGTTCAAAGTAAAAGCCCGGTATTCAAAATTGACTTGAATAAAAGTACAAAAGTATTGGTATCAAAATGTACTTAGCGTACCAAAAGTAGAAATTCCTGTTTCACAAGTTTTAAAATGTATAAAAATCTTTTGAAAATAGCAGATCTACAAGCTCACAATGCGTCGCGATGCGACGCATTGTGAGCTTGTAGATTGGCTATTTTCAAATTGCCGAAATGTATATAGGGCTGAAGTGGTTAATGTATGTTTTGTAATAATAATAATCAAAATCTACAAAGTAACTAGTAACTAAAGTTTTCAGATAATTGTAGTGGAGTAAAAGTACAATATTTGCCTCTGAGATGTAGTGGAGTAGAAGCAAAAGTATTGGAAATTGGAAATACTCAACTAAAGTACAAATACCTCAAAATGTAAGTCATAAGTCAGTAGGCCTTAAGTCATAAGGCCTACTGTACTTGAGAGTACATGTACTTAGTTACTTTCCTCCAGTGAACCACGCCTCTCCGTCACTAAGCTATACTCTGCATCCTGTCTTGTGTCCTCAGTTCTCAGTGCTCTACCTGGTATCACTGGCGGTCATTCTGATTGGCTTCATCGCTTTCAACATCACGCCCACTCCCGTCGCGGACGACGCCCACTCCGACCCCTCGGCCTCTTCCCCCGCTGAGGACGGTTGCTACGAGAACCCCGCCCTCGCTGACCGCGGTGACGCCACCGGCCAGGAAGTGAGGGTGCAGGTCACCTCTTCCGGGGAGGTACAGAGAGAGGAGGAAGGAGAGGATGGACAGATGGACAGATGGAGGGATGGAGATGATGGACAGATGGAGAGATGGAGGGATGAGGATGAGAGGAAGAGTAGATGTGGGCTTTCAGAGGACATGGAAGAAAGGATGCATTGTGTAGCAGTGGGACGTGGCACTAGAATGTGAGGTGTAGTCAAAGATGGTTAAAGGGATAGTTCACCCCCAAATTGACTTTTTCCATCGATTAGTCACCCCATGGATTATTCTTTTGTTTTTATCGCATTCCTAAGCCAACAATTTGATGACCGGCAGCGGTTCCGGTAGGAGACACAAAGAGTCTCCTTTGTGTCTCCTATCGGAACCACTGCCTACCGGTCCGCTGGTCATCAAATTATTGGCTTAGGAATGCGACAAAAACTAAATAATATCCATGAATTCAAGTCTCCATGGGCTGACTAATCGATAGAAAAAAAATTATTGTTTGGGTGAACTATCCCTTTAATTTATGAAGATCCGCCATCCCAATTGAAGCCCTAGAGGCTAAATGAGACTCAAATCCTACAAATGGTCTCCTTAAGTGGGTGCCATCTGATCTTGAGAACGTCCTCTGATTACTAGATCCCACGAGAGTGTGTTGCTGGGACAGTAGATTTTCTCCTAATTTGTCTCATTTTAGAATGAAAATCTTGTGAATATTGTGTGGCTTGCAGTGGTGGAAAAAATGTTTTACTTAAGTAAAAGTATCAATACTGCAATGTAGAAGTAGGCTACTCTGTTACAAGTAAAAGTCTGGAATTCAAAATTGACTTGAGTAAAAGTACAAAAGTATTAGAATCAAAATGTACTTAAAGTACCAAAAGTAAAAGTACTAACATGTTTGAAAATAGCCTATGTATAAAATAGGGCTGAAGTGGTTAATGTACGTTACTTTTATAAGTGCCGCGTACTTTTATAAAGTACTTTTTTTCGTGCCGCGCTGCTTGTACATCTGCTATTTTTGAACATTTTTGAAAAATCTTGAAAGTGTGAGAACTACTGATTTAGAAGGCTTTTGTAAAATCTGCCTCAGGTCTTAGAAAATACATTCCTGTTTTGTTTTTTTTTAAACCTTGAAAAATTTGTGTTTACTGTGATACCGATAAATAGCAAATAAAAATATACTATGCTTGTCGAATTGATCCTAGTCGGAACACAATCGATTGATTGATCATTCAAATAAAAGAAAAAATAAATGCACATGCGGACCACGAATGCTTTCAAGATTTTCAAGCATGGGTCCTGATCCAGAAACGGTTGTGAACCAACTGTTATAACTTTTTTTACTTTGTGCACGCTGGTGTCGTGTGCCAAAACTACATGATCTATTCTACAATCTCACAACGCATTGCGGATTGTTCTGTATTTCTGTGTATATATTCTGTGTATTTATTTGTTTTTTGTGTTATTATGAGGTGATTATTAATTACTTAAACCCTGTTGACCGGAGTTCCCCAGGGCTCTATACTAGGACCCCTCCTTGTTTTCCCTCTACATAACGGAAATAAGCTTTTGAGATTTCTTGTGTTTATCCTTTTGACTATTGTGTGCTTTTTGGCATCAATTGTACGTGTGATTTGTCAATAAAATTTTAAATCAATCAATCTTTGCCGGATATAGCCTATCTACAAGCTTGTAGATCTGGTATTTGCTTGTAGATCTGTGTTTAAATTAGTGTAGGCTATAAAGCACTCAGCTGGTATAATTGTTATGCTATTGATTGATAACATCTGTGCAATGGACGTTTAAACAAATAAATGCTTAACATACAGGCTTGGTGCTAATGTGTCCATGTTCTCCACTACAACCATAAAAGGGTCTTTCTGAAACAGATAATCTCAACTAACCAAAACACACCCTCAGTGTGTGCAGATATCTCATACGGATATCTAATTTCCTGGAAAAAAAAGGAAGCAATCCATGTATATGAACAGAAATGTATAATCCTACCCTGTGCTTCACAATAAAAAAGATTTGAAAATCAGGAGTGAGTCTGGCCTGCAGGGCTGTCTGGGCATTTCTGCGGAGTTACATGAACTCTCCAATCAGCGTCCTCGCTCATTGTTCTGTGATTGACAGCGGAGGTTGGCCAATCAGGTGGAACCCAAGTGAACCAGAATGGAGCCGAGTGCAGCCGACAAAAATGGAACGGGCCGCCATTGAAATTCTGTCCGCTGTTTTTGGTTTAGGTTTTAAAACTTCAAAACGCTCTCAACTTCTTTTTTGAGGCACAGGATTTACTTTTAAGATATCGTTCGGATAGAATTTCGTTGTTTAACACATTGTGTGCCACAGGTTTATTAAAATAGGGTACGTTCAGTGCCTGCATATCTTCCATCCACTCACGTTGATATGTTTCGTGCTGTAGAAGCCCCGACGCGGAAGTGCATGTAAACGGTGGAGGGTCCCGACTAACGCCTGGAACAATAATATTTCTAACGCAATCCTCCATTGCAGAGTGATCGCCGATCGAAAACGGCTCACTTCCACCACGTTTAAAATAAATGGAGATATTAAGCTTTTAGTCAAGGAGTTAACATTGGAGCGGCCGACCGGAAGGATTTTTTACATGGATCCACATCCGGCCTCTCCTTCTCAGAGACTCCTTGGATGATCCCAAAGTTTCGTTACATGCCCCACGTATAAAAAAAAAATGGGCCAAAAACGGTCCGGACCGTTTATGGCACATGACGCATGGATTCTCAAAAACGGTCCGGACCGTTTATGGCACTCAATGTGTTAACTTCATATATGTGGTCAATCATGACAGAGCCTATTTAAAAATAAAAATTCAGAGAACCGGCAGGGGTGGGCAGTGACACGCATGTATCCGAATAAAGCAACCTATTTTCCTTGCTCTGGTGGTGCTGTAACGAACTGCTAATTGGCTGAAGGGGAACAAACTGCTGATTGGCTGAAGGGGTTGTCAGTCAACAACGGTATTACTACCGCCCAGCTCCAGCCCACAGCCAAATTGCCCATAGGTCTGCAGGCCAGACCAATTCCTGAAATCAAATGCAAATGAGATTTGCGGAAGGGGGATGGTTTACCAGGCTACTAGCGATGCAGATGAGGGTGTGCTCTCTTGTCTGGCTTCCTGTGATCCGTCTTGTCTCATCGTTGTCAGTGATCTGATTCTGATTCTGATTCTAACTTCACCCCTAAGTTAGAGCTGTGTGTGGCCACACAGTCATATGTGTACACGGGGTATACAGTGTCAATGTTGTTTGTGCAGGGACAGATTGGGAACACAAATCAGAATGAGAATGTATCTGTGCAAATTCATACAAAAACTAGAAAAAGTGCTCCTCGGAGCACAGGTCTCCGCCAGATCAGGTAGGTTATTGTGGCCTCCTGGTGGCGCTATAATAGGCCAATGTGAAAAGGGTGCCATTTCTTTTTAGGCCTTGCATGGCAATAGGACACTGCATTCATGATTTGAGGCATTTTGTTAAAAAAAATGTGTTTTGCTAAATTAACCTGCTTGTGGCGCTATAACAGGCCAATGTTAAAAGGGTAGCATTTTGTCCTCAACATAGTGTGAATGTGCGTGCGAAGTTTGACCGCAATCGGACGCTGCGTTCATGATTTGAGGCATTTTGTTCAAAACAAGCCACTACTGCAAACTTTAGATGTGAATGTTAGGCAATCAGGATGGAATATGAAAAATGAAACAGATCCGGCTTGATCACATGACTATAGAGATCATGTGTACCGATTTGCGTGAAATTTGGATAAAATCGTAAGGAGTAATATAAAGTAAATTTTTTTTTTCATAAGTCGGCCTCCTGGTGGCGCTATAAAAGGCAGAAGTTTTTCCTTGACCTCTAGGGAGTGCGCATACAGAGTTTTACACAGATCGGTGCAGTTATAGGTTTTTTCAAGTGGCATTTCTTCCTCGGCCTAATGGGAATGTGCGTGCAAAATGTCATGGAAATTGCATGCTGTGTTCACGATTTGCATGATTTTTGGGCAAAATCTGTAGGAGTACTGTCAAAAATATGTTTTGCACAAAGCGGCCTGGTGGCGCTATAACAGGCCTATGTCAAAAATGTGGGGCAGAGGTTCTGCTCTGGCATCCAGGGAGTGTGTGTGCACAGTTTGGCTGCGATCAAGCCAACGGTGCCGGAGATTAGCTGTACACAAAATGACAGAATGACACACGGACGGACACACACACACACACACACACACACACACACGGACGGACGGACAGGGGGTAAAACCTACTCTCTCGCCATGCCTTTCGGCCTGGCGGAGACAATTACAGCAACAATATCAAAACACAAATATAGCTGCAAGCAGCGATAAGCGGGGCCAGGTTTTGCAGAGAGAAAAAAAGAAAGAAGAAACTATAAGTAATTTGCAGAATAAGCCATAGAAGCATAGAACACTCAACTTGAGAGAAAAAAAGGCAGGCAGGCAGGCAGGCAGGCAGGCAGGCAGGCAGGCAGGCAGGCAGGCAGGCAGGCAGACAGACAGACAGACAGACAGACAGACAGAGACACAGAGACAGAGAGACACAGAGACACAGAGACAGAGAGACACAGAGACAGAGAGACACAGAGACAGAGAGACAGAGAGACACAGAGACAGAGAGACACAGAGACAGAGAGACAGAGAGACACAGAGACAGAGACAGAGAGACACAGAGACACAGAGTGAGAGACACAGAGACAGAGAGACAGACAGTTAAAGCAAAGTGCAATAATAGCACAATAAGACATGGAAACGGAATAGATTGAAATTGAGACAAAGCAAATGATTCCAACAGGTGAAATTACTTTTAAGCTCGACCCAGCCTAGGTGGACATACATAGGACGCAGGGGGGCAATCCCAGGTTAAGAACCTCACACATGGACACCTCAACCTATTGCTATTGACAGGAATCGAACGCTCGACCTTCGGACTCACAGGTTGAGACACGACCTGTAGTGCTACAGCTTCGTCCAGGCTGAAGTTGTCTGTTGAAGATCATACATTTTTGCCTTCTGTCATGAACCAAGCCCCTGGCTGAAACTGGTGAAAGTAGCTGATCTACAAGCTCAGAAACACGTTGCTATCTGAAAAGTTGTGAGATTGTAGATCGGCTATTTTCACAATGAAGTACGTCATACATTGAAAAAACATACTCTCAAATAAGCATTTCATGTTATCTTTACCGTTTGCACATGTATTCATTGATACAGTCATGTTTTTTGCAATTCAACTTAAATGAGTCTGCATCAAGTGAGGCTTGAACCGGCAACCTTGCGGTCATGTGGCACTCACTTAAGGGAGAAGCCATTGGACCAACAGATAAAATTTGTGAAAAAAGAGATCAGACAGATGATACAGTTTCACGCAAATAGCTGAAAAATCCTGGGTTTAAGTGTTTTTCAAACTGCTTAAAATTGCGGACAATCTAAGGGCGGAGTGAGAGACATGGAAACGGAATAGATTGAAGAGAGAGAGAGATGGAAGCAGAATGGATTGATTGGACGTCTCAACCTAATGCCATTAACAGGAATCAAACCCTCAACTTTCGGATTGACAGGCTGCAACACTACCTATAGTGCTATAGCTTTGTCCAGGCTGAGGTTGTCTGTTGAAGATAAAAGTGAACCAGTGAAAGCAGCCGATCTACAAGCTCAGAAACACGTTGCTATCTGAAAAGTTTTGAGATTGTAGATCGGCTATTTTCAGAATGAAGTATGTCATACATTGCAAAAACATACCCTCTCAAATAAGCATTTCATGTTATCTTTACCCTTTGCACATGTATTCATTGATACATTCATGTTTTTTGCAATTCAACTTAAATGAGTCTGCATCAAGTGAGGCTTGAACTGGCAACCTTGCAGTCATGAGGCACTCACTTAAGGGAGAAGCCATTGGACCAACAGACAAGATCTGTGAAAAAATAGATAACACAGCAGCCGATCTACAAGCTCAGAAACACGTTGCTATCTGAAAGGTTGTGAGATTGTAGATCGGCTATTTTCACAATTTTGTCATGTATTGCAAAAAATACTCTCTCCAAGAAGCATTTCATGTTATCTTTAACAGTTGCACATGCATTAATTGATACAGTCATGTTTTGTGCGATACAATTGAGAAGTAGCCAGCAAGAGTTGAGGCTTGAACTGGCGACCTTGGATCCAGAGGCTGATGCTGAAGCGAGACGCCATTGGACCAACAGACCAGAACCAGTGAAAAAAGAATTCACACTAACACTAACACTAAGATCACTCGTTCACAAACCATTTACCAACAGAGAAATTGTATGTCTCCTCGAAACCGAAACCAGTGAAAGCAGCTCACAAAAGCTCACAAGCTACAAGCTCACAAAACGTTGCTATCTGAAAAGTTGTGAGATTGTAGATCGGCTATTTTCACAATGAAGTACGTCATACATTGAAAAAACATACTCTCAAATAAGCATTTCATCTTTACCGTTTGCACATGTATTCATTGATACAGTCATGTTTTTTGCAATTCACCTTAAATGAGTCTGCATCAAGTGAGGCTTGAACCGGCAACCTTGCGGTAGTGAGGCACACGTTTAAGGGAGAAGCCATTGTAGCAACAGACAAGAACCTGTGAAAAAGGAGATCACACAGATGATACAGTTTCACGCAAATAGCTGAAAAATCCTGGGTTTAAGTGTTTTTCAAACTGCTCAAAATTGCGGACAATCTAAGGGCGGAGCTTACTGGTCAACGTGATACATGTGTTCCTCATGAGTCAAGGCACATGTGTAAGCAGGTTTAATGGCTGTCGGCCAAACGAGGCATGACTTTTGCCTGTTTAAAGTTTGCACTTTCAAAAAATCGCTATAGCGCCCCCCTTTGACCAATTGGAGTAAGATTGGTTTCAGTAATATTTGGAATGACCCTCAACATTAACGCAAAGTTTCAAAGAAATGTGAGTCTGCATGTATGTGTTAGGGGCAGATGAATAATTGTCATAAAACTGCAATATTCATTGGCTCATTACATTTCCATTTTTTCACTTATGGAAAATCTTTTGCACAGGTTTGTCGGCATAGGTCCAAAGTTCATGTGTAAAACGTTTCGTGCAGATTGCTCAAAAATCCCAGGAGGAGATAGATTTTAGCTGCTTTTCATATAATTCAAAATGGTGGGAGATCTAAAGGTCAGAGGTCAAAAGTCAGAAGGTTAAAGTTGTTCATCATGAGTAGACGCATGTGTGTATTGAAGTTTTATGGCTGTAGGTCAAACAGGGCATGAGTTGTACCTGTTCAAAGTTGGCATTTTCAATTGAGTGCTATAGCGCCACCTTTTGACGAAAGATTGTGAGATTTATTTCTTGATAGTTTTTCATGACCATCTACCATATGGCAGAGTTTCGTAAAAAGCGACAGCACGGTTCACCCAGAACTGCGAAAAGTGGCGGAAACAGAAGAATACAGACAATATTAAAAAAGGCTTTTTTTTAACGGGGTTTCAATTTAGATTTAAAAAAGGTTATGGAGCAAGCAAACCTGGGGTCCAATGGCCCCCCATTGGACAGGTTAATCAAATCAGTGGAGAGAGAGTTGGAAGGACAGCAGACATGAACATTCATGTCCCCAATAGAATGATGCTGTTAAAACGCTGGGTAATAAGGGAAAGGGGCTCGGAGAATTCAGTAATAAAACCGGAGTTGTGTTTAGGGGGTCTAATAGATTAAAACACAAAGCACTGGATTTTTACTGTTAATTAAAAAGCTAAAAACTTCAATGGTGTTAAAAACACAAGGAGATAGGAGAACATTTACAATTATTATTTTAAAAAACAGCAAGCCCACCACCTATGCCCTCTGGTCTAGGCAAGTTCAAATAAGAAAAATTAGGTGGGGTGGTTTTCAATAAGAAGCACATTGTCCTCTGGGCTCTCTCTCTCTCTGTGATGAAAAATACATCTACGTTATGTGATTCAATGAAATCGTGACAAATAACAGATTTGTGAGGCTGGTATCTGAAATGTAGTAAACCAATTTTAAGACAATTTTAGGCAGGAGTACTGAGATGAGTAGTCGATGAAAGCAGAATTAAATTGGAGGGATTTACAGAGCTACTGGGTGTATTGGCGGTGCGGTTTGAAGTGATCCTGACAGGTATGGTGGAGGAGAATGGAATATCAACATGACCCTCTGAAAGATGCTCACCGTTATTGCAGGATATGGGATCTATGGCGGAATCATGCTTTGGAGAATATCATGTCTTGAAGGCAACATGGCGGATGTAATTTGTAGTGAGCTGTTTAATACCTAGGGTGTTAGGGTGCAGGCCATCAGGTTTATAAAGGCCATTTCTGGTCCAAAATGTGTCAAAATTGTCAATAACGCCATGACCTGTTGTATTGCAAAATGCTTTAAGTCAATGCCATTTCTTAATTAATTAGAAATTAATTAGGTACTTACCGCACCTTATGTCTTACCTCAGGTACTATGTGTAAATATGTAGATCATTTGTTTGTTTTTTATTGATTGATCTCTCTTGCCCCCTCTTCTTCTTCCTCCCTTTCTTTTTTATGGAAATAACCAAAACGATGGAGCTTGCACAAAAACAAATTTCACCCACTGTTTTACACCTGTAAACCTGTGATGTGACAATAAAGTTGATTCTGATTCTGACTCTGAACTTGGATTTGGGTCTTTTTGAAGGGATTCTCGGACCTGGTCTGAACCTGTTGCTGAGATCAGGAGTTCAGGACCCTTCATAGACAGCTGTCGACTGTCGTAGAACTCTTCAGTGAAACTCAGAGTCATTTCCACAAAGAGTGAGAGCACAGAATATGATGAATCAGGTATGAGACCTGAACAGCATGCGAGGCAAGCCTCCTGAACAAGTGAGGAGGATTCAGGTAGAAGTCTGGTTGATGGACAGGCCTGTAGGCCTATTAGCTCTATTCTATTTGCAGACGCTCTAACATCAATGGTTTTGCTGACAGGTCAAGATGAGAGCAGATGGTGTGTGTATAGCAGTCCTTGTATAGCAGTCGTTCTCAAAGTGAGGTTCGGGATCCCCATAAGGTCCTTCAGGGGGTTCCAGGGGGTCCCCAACTAGTTAATATAGCATAAAAATCAGTTCAACCACTTTAACCTCATTTTATACTTCTGAGAGATTTTGAAAAATCTTGAAAGATTGTGAAATCTCTTTAAGTAATTTTGAAAAACTACAAATCTTCTCTTATGGGGTTCCCTGGCACGACATTGTTTCAAATGGAGGTTTTTAGCCAAATGCATATCAATTTGGGGGTCCTTGACAGGAAAGAGTTTGAGAATCACTGTTATAGGCACAGGGCCAAACATACACTCAAACAACACTCAAATAGCCCAAAAGAGACAGACACTTGTCCTCACAGAATGCCAAATATTATTCTTGTGGTGCTTAAATGCTAAGGCGTGAGGCAAGAGATATTTACTGGCAGAAAGATTACTGGAATATCAGGTGACGGAGAAAAACAGAAGTGGTTAAATGTCTAAATAAATAAGGAAAGTACGGAGCAGGCGTGCATCCTGTACTTTGGCTTATGAAAGCTGATTACCACACATCACATATCCTAAACACGTTTCGTAAAGCTGGACATTCTGACATAATAGAGGAACCTGGCATGATATCATGTAAATATGCCGTAAGCTCATTTTCACTTCCACTTTGACCAGCAGCAAACCCACCAGTACTGAATGAGGTCAGGGAGGGTTGATGTGGGGCAGTTTGAACAAAGGAACGGGTTGGATATGCTGGGGGGGGCTCTGCTTTTGATATCCCCCCTCATGGTCATTCATTTTTATGGCGGATGATGCTTTATTGTCCTTGCGGAAATTCATTTTGTACCAAGCAGCCATCAGGATAAAAAAAAAATCACAAAACATAAATACACGATACATAGACAGATCACACAATACATTGACAATACTACACAGTTCCTCTCTTACCGAGAGGAAAATAGAAAAAGCTACCAGTCATAGTTCAAGAGGCATCACATTACATTTTATGCACAGAACTGAGATGGGGCCTGTTTGTTCAGGAGTCCTATACTTGTGGGGACAAATGATCTTGAAGCCCTAGCCCGCAACATTGGTACTTTGCACCGTTGTCCTGATGGTGTGTTCTATCCCTAGCAATAGCTTTAGTACCCGGGTCTCATACATTGCTGTCATACTCTCAAGTTTTACCCAGCTATCCAGCTGGATACATTGATGATTTTATGGAGTTTGTTCTTATTGTCTACGCCAGGCCGATAGGCATGGCGAGAGAGTATGTTTTGCCCCCTGTCCGTCCGTGTGTCCGTGTGTCCGTCCGTCCGTCCTTCTATCTGCGAGCAGCTAATCTCCGCCACCGTTCGCCCGGTCGCTGTGAAACTGCGCACACACACTCCCTGGATGCCACAGCAGAACCTCTGCCCCACATTTTTCAGATCAGCCTGTCATAGCGCCACCATGAGGCCGACTTTTGCAAAACACATTTTTGGATATTACTCCAACAGATTTTGTCCAAACAACACACAAATCGGTACACAGTATCTCTATAGTCATGTGATCAACACGGATCTGTCCGATTTACTATATTCCATCCTGATTGGCTAAGATTGGCTTCCAAAGTTTGCAGGATTGGTTCGTTTTGAACAAAATGCCTCAAATCATGAACGCAGCATGCAATTTCCGTGACATTTTCCACATAGATTCCCACTTGGCCGAGGAAGAAATGCCACTTGAAAACTTTCAAATCAGCTTCATGGTGGCGCTATAACAGGCCGATTAACGTTTGCCCTGCATTTTTCACATATGCCTGTTAGAGCGCCACCAGGAGGCTGACTTTTGTAAAACATTTTTTTACTTCTTCAGATTCTGTCCAAAAATCACACAAATCGGTAAACAGTATGTCTATATATTATGTGATCAAGATGGATGTGTCCGATATTTCATATTCCATCCTACTTGGCTAACATTGGCTTCCAAAGTTTGCAGGATAGGTCCGTTTTGAACAAAATTCCTCAAATCATGAACGCAGTGTGCGATTACCGATAACTGTGAAATAATGCACGCACATTCCCACTAGGCCGAGGAGGATGTGCCCCACTTTTCACATTGACCTGTTATATAGACCCTCCAGAAAAATGCGATTGTGCGATCGCAGAATTTACCGCATAATCAGCAAAATGGAACATTATTATGCGGGGATAACGTTTTTTCAAAAAGCCCGCATCACATCGCATAATATGCGCATCACATCGCATAATATGCACATCGCATCGCATAATATGCACATCGCATCGCATAATATGCACTTCGCATCGCATAATATGCGCATCGCATCGCATAATATGCACATCGCATCGCATAATATGCACATCGCATCGCATAATATGCACTTCGCATCGCATAATGTGCGCATCGCATCGCATAATATGCACATCGCATCGCATAATATGCACTTCGCATCGCATAATGTGCACTTCGCATCGCATAATGTGCGCATCGCATCGCATAATATGCACTTCGCATCGCATAATATGCACTTCGCATCGCATAATGTGCGCATCGCATCGCATAATATGCGCATCGCATCGCATAATATGCACTTTGCATCGCATATTTCACATTTTTCGCAACTTTTCGCATATCGCATATTTCCGCATATTGCCGCATATTTCACAACTTTCCGCATATTTCGCAACTTCCCGCAATTCATCGCAAAATCAAGGATTTTAGCCCGCATAATCAAGGGTTTTAGCCCGCATATTCTAGGCTTTTTGCCCGCGTTTTTCTGGAGGGTCTAGTTATAGCGCCAACAGCAGGTCTTATTTAGCAAACCCCATTTTTCGAACAAAATGCCTCAAATCATGAATGCAGTGTCCGATTGCTGTGAAAGGCCTAAGAAGAAATGGCACCCTTTTCACATTGGCCTATTATAGCGCCACCAGGAGGCCATAATAACCTACCTGACCTGGCGGAGACTTGTGCTCCGAGGAGCACTTTTTCTAGTTAACAAATGATAAAGAACCATACAAGGAAGCAAAACTAAAAGTTAATGCACTCTCTACGAAGGATCGATGGAAGAGTACCATTACACTTTTTTTCACGTTAAACTGTCTCAGTCTTAAAATGCAGCCTCTGCTGACCTTTCTTATACATGGCATCAGTGTTGTAATTCCATGTCAGCTTGGAATCAATCGTTGTGCCCAAGTACTTGTATTCCTCCACAGTCACTATACCTAACTATAACCTCCTTAGTTTTCTTAATATTCAACTGAAGGAAGTTACTCTTGCACCAACCAGCAAACTCATCCAGTGTTCTTTGATAGCTTATCTCATCATTCTCAATCAGACCAACAATAGCTGTGTCGTCGGCAAATTTAACAATAGGCCAACAGGTGTTATTTAAGTCACTCCTGCAGTCGCTGTACAAAGTGAACAATACCGGTGAGATCAAACTCCCTTGCGGAGCCCCCGTGTTGATCGTAATAGGGAGAGATATTGCTTTATTCACCCTGACATGTTGTACCCGATCAGTCAGGAAGGACTCCACCCATCTGATGATATGGGTGTTAACACCCATATCATACAATTTCCTCATCAAAATATGAGGTCTCATTGTGTTAAAAGCTGAAGAGAAATCTACAAAAAGCACCCGAGCATATCGTGTCTTTTTAGGTTGATCTAGAAGATGATAATAGATCTTATTAAGCATAAAAAGAACACGCAAACTGTAAAGGGTCCAATAGCTTTCACTTGAATTAGGTCACCTTGTTCAAAAGCACGTTTCTTTCTTGTGCTTCTTTCATTTCCTTATTCATCCGTGGTTTATCATTTGGAAACACTTTGATCCGTTTGGATGGAATGACACTATCACTATCTACACTACCGGTATCTATATATATATAGGGATGTGTTTTATCCCTCCTTCTGCTCAGACTGCTCAGACTGAATTAAATACATGCATTTCCTTTTGGGAAACAGGTAGGAAACAGGTAGGTATGTTTATTCTTATTTCTTTATTCTTTATTCGGATCCCCATTAGCTTCCGCTGCCGCGGTCGCTAGTCTTCCTGGGGTCCACATAAAACATCACAACATAAAACAACATACAATATACATACAAACAACAACTGACACTCGTCAGTCCAAAACTAAGCTACATTAAAATGCCAATGATATAGACACAGGAACATTGGTTAAACATCATGTACAAAAACATATTGATCATTCTAATTGTGTGATCTCTCTCATTAATAACTGTTTAATAGATTTTTTGAATATATATTTGCTCTTAATTTGTTTAATATTTGCGGATAATGAGTTCCATTGTTGGGTGGCTCTATAAATAACTGTTTTTTTTAAGTACTTCTGACTTTGGTTTTGGAAGTTCCAAATACCCTGAGCTTACCTGTCTTGTTTGATATCTATGTTTTAGACCTGCATTCAATAATTGATCTCTGAAGAAATCTGGCTTCCCCTCAATAATTGCATTTCTGAAAAAAAGACTTGATGTTAACTTAGCCTCAACAGTTAACCATGCCAAACTGTGGTGCATCCTTGTAACATTAGTTTTAAAAGAGCAATACAGTGCTAATCTTGCAGCTCTATTTTGTGCTTTGTGTTTGATATTTACAGTATATTTGCATCACAATTTAACGATTTATTAAAACAAATATGTTTAAAAGATTGTGGTAATTTATAATTAAAAAAAAACGGTATTTGTTCATTCACAAACAACAAACATAGCATTGTGTCGTGACGCATTGTGAGCTTGTAGATTGCCTACTTTTGCTGAGTGATGTATAGGACTTCGGTGGTTATAGAAGATGCCCCCCCCACCTGTTTCTTTTTTGTTATTTCAAATCAGACCTTGCCAAGGAAGAATGATAACAGACAAAAATAAGCTTTTTCGAGTAAGGACCGGAATGTGTTGTAATAACTAGAGAAATTAAGAGCTATCTTGACACCACCAGCCAAAAACTGTGTTAAGGTGGAACACTTATTATAATTACATGTAAGGTATCCAACCTTTTTAGTTAGTCTACAAGATTATTAGAATTTATTTTTTACAGTCTACGACCATAAGATATCAGGTGTATATTGTGCTTTACAGTGAAGACACAGATTTTCATATCTAAACACAAACATATTTAATGTACTTTTATTATGGAGACACAGTACAAGTCAGTGGGTTGAATTAGACAATCCAGTCACTAGTACTGTACAGTACTAATGCCTGTACTGGACTGTACGAGATTTACAAACAGAAGGTATAGTGTTATAACATCGACTATCATTCCATTTAGTAGGATAGTTTGTATGAACACAGTGTTCCTTTCGATTCTTATTGTCTGGCTGTCCCTGACTCCACGAGGTGTAGCTCACTCTGGACCCATCGGACCAGATCCATCCACCCTCCTTTTGACAGTCTGTCAGGCCAATCCAGGTCATTCTCTCTGCTGGGTCATAGTTCTTGATCAGGGCTCGGACAAAGTTGTGCTCAGCCTCACTGTGGACGGACACCAGGTTGGCATCCTGGGACACGCAGTTCAGCTCAGCATCGGGCCAGGTCATTCCTGTAGCAACATACTTGTAGCAGCTGCCGTAGAAGCTGGTCCAGAACACTGGACAGGCTCCATCAGCCAAGGCAGCGGTGTGCACGGTGCCTAGCGACAGGCCCAGCAAGCATAGGAGATGAGGGATCAGCAGCATGTCGACTTGAGGTTGTCTCTCCGTCAGTGGTGTGGCAGGGAACGCTTTATGAGACGAGATATGTATTAATATTTATAGGCCGCAAAACATACAAATTATTATGATCAATACATATCAATAAAGGTGAAAGATACGTCATTTAACATAACGTGAGTTCTTTAAGCAAGGTAAATACCCCATGTATGATTTACTGTTTAAAAGAGAGGAGGAAAACAACTTCTAACTAGGCACTGGGTTACAAATGATAAAAGGCCGTAAACAGTCAACAGTTAAACTCCAATCACCTGAGTCACTAACTAAATAAACTACAAAAATAACCAAGCAAATTAAAGTCATGAAAGTAATAAAACACACTGTTAGATATACTGTAAATATGGAAACAAAACCCTGGATGACTGAGGAAAGCCCTAAGGAAAATAAAGAGGGGAAGAGAGAGAGAGAGAGAGAGAGAGAGAGAGAGAGAGAGAGAGAGAGAGAGAGAGAGAGAGAGAGAGAGAGAGAGAGAGAGAGAGAAATCGATAGGAGAACTGGCACGATTGCAGGGTCACAACATACAGTAGGCTATGTTGCCACAGAAATAGTTGGATGAGACCGAACCTGGTGTAGATCTTGTCTCGTCGTCTGGGAACAGGGTTTCCTCTGGGCGGCTGAAAACAAATCTTAGAAGTCTGAGCCAAGAGAAGTGAAGGCAGGACATTTTAAAGCAATTTTCACTTCCTCTTTTCTTGGGATTGGGACACCAGCAGGAGGTATGAACGCATGTCAGTATGCAAATCATCACCATTGATTCCCTTTCTCGAATTTTATTTTGTATTTCTACATTATTGCATATCCTAGTAGGCTTCTCAGGCGTTTTTTCAATGAATTCAATATCAAAATAGTAATAGTAATAGCAAAATAGATAGTAAACATGAATCATATCAGTTCATGTGTTAGTTATCATCAAAGAACACAATCGAGGTTACTAACATTTGATCACATAAACAAAAAGTCCTTTGTTTGACACTGTTTCCTGTTAGTTTTCTCAATAATAACAATAAATGGCGCTGGAACAACAGATGTTCAGGAGGCGGAGAAACACAACTTTACTCCGCCCACTCACCAATCTACCTGGCGCTATTTATACCCTGTCAGAACTACCCAGAAACCCCTTATTCGCTTTCGTACATCCGTACTCAAGCTCATAACGTTTTCAGCATCCCTCCACCACCCCTTTCACCTCCACAGGTTGTGCTTGCCACCACTCCTCTCTTTTTTCCTTCTATGTCTCTCCTTGTCTCTCTCCCTGTCTCTCTCTCTCCCTCCTTCTCTCTCTCTCCCACTTCTCAGGTTCCTGCTGGGGGTATCAGTCCATCGTCCATGAGGGCCGTGCTGACTACGCCATCGGCCGTCCGCGTGTGCCGTGCTGACTACGCTAACGACCTCCTCCCCAAAGACTCCAGGGTCGGCAACCCTCCCCGGAACCCTCTTCCCCTCCCTCCATTACTTTCAATGTATTCAATAAAACCTCTAAACTTTCCTTAAAGGTGTGTTTCTTCGCATAGTGAATAAACTGTATTTAACAAAGTTACAAAGTGCTTAACAAATTCAAATCAAACAGTGAATCATACACAATTACAGCAACAATAACAAAACACAATAACAGTATCAGTGAGAATAGATGCATACATTTCTGCTGTTAGGGGGTTAGAAAGGCTTTTTTTTAATAAAAATATATTTTTAATTTAGATTTAAAAAAGGTTATGGAGCAAGCAAACCTGGGGTTCAATGGGGGGTCAGTGAGATTGATTGATTGATTGAATATTTTATTAGGCAAAAATGTAAAACAGCACAGTTACATTTAAAATACTTTGTCTAACAGGGATGGGGGTTAGACTATTTTAAACCTGGGTGGCAGTGCTGTAGAAGGATAATTTACCCATGTTTGTTTTGTGGGTGGATTAATCAAATCAGTGGAGAGAGAGTTGGAAGGACAGCAGACATGAACATTCATGTCCCGCAATAGAATGATGCTGTCGAAACGCTGGGTAATAAGGGACAGGAGCTCGGAGAATTCAGTAATAAAACCAGAGTTGTGTTTAGGGGGTCTATAGATTAAAACACGTAGCACTGAATTTTTACTGTTAATTCAAAAGCTAAAAACTTCAATGGTGTTAAAAACACAGAAGGAGATAGTAGAACATTTACAATTATTCTTATAAAAAACAGCAAGCAGCAAACCTATGCCCTCTGGTCTAGGTAAGTTAAAATAAGAAAGATTAGGTGGGGTGGTTAAGAGGCCTATTGTCCTCTGGGCTTAGCCACGTCTCTGTGATGAAAAATAAATCTACGTTATGTGATTCAATGAAATCGTGACAAATAACAGATTAGTGAACCAGGGATCTAATATGTAGTAAACCAATTTTAAAAGTGGAGGAGACAGGAGTAGTGAGATGAAAGCAGAATTAAACTGGAGGGATTTACAGAGCTACTGGGTCTATTGGCGGTGCGGTTTGAAGTGATCCTGACAGGTATGGTGGAGGAGAATGGAATCATGGCAATAACAAAATGTAATTTGTAGTGAGCTGTTTAATACCTAGGGTGTTAGGATGCAGGCCATCAGGTTTATAAAGGCCATTTCTGGTCCAAAATGTGTCAAAATTGTTAATAACGCCATGACCTGTTGTAATGCAAAATGCTTTAAGTCAATGCCATTTCTTAATTAGAAATCAGGTACTTACCGCACCTTATGTCTTACCTCAGGTACTATGTGTAAATATGTAGATAATTTGTTTGTTTTTTATTGATTGATCTCTCTTGCCCCCTCTTCTTCTTCTTCCCTTTCTTTTTTATGGAAATAACAAAACGATGGAGCTTGCACAAAAACAAATTTCACCCACTGTTTTACACCTGTAAACCTGTGATGTGACAATAAAGTTGTGAGTTTTGATTCTGAACTTGGATTTGGGTCTTTTTGAAGGGATTCTTGGAGCTGGTCTGAACCTGTTGCTGAGATCAGGAGTTCAGGACCCTTCATAGACAGCTGTCGTAGAACTCTTCAGTGAAACTCAGAGTCATTTCCACAAAGAGTGAGAGCACAGAATATGATGAATCAGGTATGAGACCTGAACAGCATGCGAGGCAAGCCTCCTGAACAAGTGAGGAGGATTCAGATACATATAGAAGTCTGGTTGATGGACAGGCCTGTAGGCCTATTAGCTCTATTCTATTTGCAGACGCTCTAACATCAATGGTTTTGCTGACAGGTCAAGATGAGAGCAGATGGTGTGTGTATAGCAGTCCTTGTATAGCAGTCGTTCTCAAAGTAAGTAATTTTGAAAAACTACAAATCGTCTATAAATCGTCGATATGGGTGTTAACACCCATATCATACAATTTCCTCATCGTGTTAAAAGCTGAAGAGAAATCTACAAAAAGCACCCGAGCGTATCGTGTCTTTTTAGGTTGATCTAGAAGATGATAATAGATCTTATTAAGCATAAAAAGAAGAGCGTCATCAGTGCCCTCCCCTTTCTACACACAAACTGTAAGGGGTCCATTTCATGTTGAACATTACTAAGGAGGTTAAGTACAGATCGTTACTCGTGTTGATGACGGCTTTCTTTTCCTTTATTCCCATTTTATAAAACCCCTTTGATGCTTGTCGTACATTTGTATCCCTCATTTGCCTTTCAATCTTAAGTTTTTAGTTGTATTTACATTCACTATTCGTTTTATATCTTTCTGAATAGCTTTCACTTGAATTAAGTCACCTTGTTCCAAAGCACGTTTCTTTCTATATAATGCTTCTTTCATTTCATTATTCATCCGTGGTTTATTTGGAAACACTTTGATCCGTTTGGATGGAATGACACTATAACTATCCATATAACACTATCTATATATAGGGATGTATTTTATCCCTGCGACTGCTCAGACTGAATTAAATACATGCATTTCCTTTTGGGAAATGTAAACAGGTAGGTATGTTTGATATTTACAGTATGTTTGATATATCACTATTTAACGATTTAATAACAAATGTACGTTAATCTATTTTGTGCTAATTTATAAAAAAGTGGTTAAGAAGGGGGGGGGGCACCTTTTCTGATTTTTTTTACAAATAAGACCTTGCAAAGGAAGAATGATAACAGAAAAAAATAAGAAAAAGTGCTCCTCGGAGCACAGGTCTCCGCCTGGTCAGGTAGGTTATTGTGGCCTCCTAGTGGCGCTATAATAGGCCAATGTGAAAAGGGTGCCATTTCTTCTTAGGCCTTGCACGGCAATCGGACACTGCATTCATGATTTGAGGCATTTTGTTAAAAAAAAATTAGACCTGCTGGTGGCGCTATAACAGGCCAATGTTAAAAGGGTGGCATTTGTTCCTCAACATAGTGTGAATGTGCGTGCAAAGTTTGACCGCAATCGGACGCTGCGTTCATG
Source organism: Gymnoscopelus braueri (assembly GCF_963280865.1). Lineage (NCBI taxonomy): Eukaryota > Metazoa > Chordata > Actinopteri > Myctophiformes > Myctophidae > Gymnoscopelus > Gymnoscopelus braueri. The sequence continues at coordinate 50,429,703 of NC_137606.1, forward strand.
ATTTGCGGCATTTTGTTGAAAACAAGTCACTACTGCAAACTTTAGATGTCAATCTTAGCCAATCAGGATGGAATATGAAAAATCAAACACATCCGTCTTGATCACGTGACTATAGAGATCATGTGTACCGATTTGCGTGAAATTTGGATAAAATCGGAAGGAGTAATATAAAAAAAAATGTTTTACATAAGTCGGCCTCCTGGTGGCGCAATAAAAGGCAAATGTAAAAAATGCAGGGCAAAGGTTTTTACTTGACCTCTAGGGAGTGCGCTTACAAAGTTTTACACAGATCGGTGCAGTTATAGGTAAAAACACAAATCGGCCTGTTATAGCGCCACCATGAGGCTGATTTGAAAAATGTTCAAGTGGCATTTCTTCCTCGGCATTGTGGAAATATGCGTAAAAGATTTCAAGGAAATTGCATGCTGTGTTCATGATTTGAGGATTTTTTTTCAAAACGGAGCATTCCTGCCAACTTTGGAAGCCATGTTTAGCCAGTCAGGATGAAAAATGAAAAATCTGAAAGACTAGCTTTGTTTAATGACTATAGAGATACTGTGTACAGATTTGTGGGATTTTTGGACAACATCTGTAGGAGTACTGTCAAAAAATATGTTTTTCACAAATCGGCCTCCTGGTGGCGCTATAAAAGGCCCATGTGAAAAATGTGGGGCAGAGGTTCTGCTGTGGCATCCAGGGAGTGTGTGTGCACAGTTTCACTGCAAGCAAGCCAACGGTGCAGGAGATTAGCTGTCCACAGACAGAATGACGGACACACGGACGGACGGACGGACGGACAGGGGGCAAAACATACTCTCTCGCCATGCCTTTCGGCCTGGCGGAGACAATAATAGCATGTTGCCAAAACCTGCTGATCAGTCTGTGAAAGCAATATAACTAAGGCTTAATAAGACCAGTCCTCACATGTGTTTTAAACTCCATACAGTAGTGTACTGCACAGGTTTATAAACTGATGTCCTAGTTTTTATTGCAGCTTTGCACTCTGGCAGGAAACAGAGGACAAAACAGAGGACAAAATCACAAAAGGCTACGTCACAGGACAATTCGATCAACAAAATGTGTTGTACAGCAGACCATATGACATGGACAAGACCTATGGTAAAATAATAATAATAAAAGGCATTAAATGAATATACAGTAGGCTATGTAACTTAAAGGAGAATTTTGGACTAAAGTTTTCTTACCTTTTCTATGACGTTATGATATCTTAGGATGAATGGTACAGTAGAAAAATTTCATAACTCCACCCCTGAGCCGCCACAGCTTAAAAGGTGCGCGGATAGGCCTTAGGTTAGATCACATATTTCAATTTTTTTTTTTTTTTAGATCTGACGTTCATAGTGACAGAACACTGTCCCAAAAAAAACTAAAACAGAAGTCTCGCTAGACGAGATTGAAATCTCGAGTCCAAAATTCTCCTTTAAGTGCACAATATAAGGACTAACTTTACCATAATACTGTAGTGCAATAATTCACAATGTGCTGCTTGAGATTTTCATTGTGCATTCTGCAGTCATTGAATGTCACTCTGTAGGCGTACTTTAGGTTTTTGTGGATTTCCTTCTTATGTTTCCTTATTGCTTCTGTATTGCTGCACTTGCTAACCACCAGCCAGACAGACAGACATGGTCACATTTTGATAAAGTATACGTATAGTTATCTAGTAATCATGTAATGTATTTTCATATAGCTAATCAAGACAGGAGCGGAATATACAAGTTCAAGTTCAAGTTACTATTTGTAGTAGGCCTAAGTCATCCTTGTAAGATGGCTACAGATATTTACGCCATGCCAGACATGACAAAGAAGGTGAGACGGAAAGATGGAGACAGGGGACGGAGAGATGGAGACAGAGGACAGAGAGATGGAGACAGGGGACAGAGAGATGGAGACAGAGGACAGAGAGATGGGGACAGAGACAGAGAGATGGAGACAGAGGACAGAGAGATGGAGACAGGGGACAGAGAGATGGAGACAGAGGACAGAGAGATGGGGACAGAGGACAGAGAGATGGAGACAGAGGACAGAGAGATGGGACAGAGACAGAGAGATGGAGACAGAGGACAGAGAGATGGGGACAGAGGACAGAGAGATGGAGACAGAGGACAGAGAGATGGAGACAGAGGACAGAGAGATGGAGACAGAGGACAGAGAGATGGAGACAGAGGACAGAGAGATGGAGACAGAGGACAGAGAGATGGAGACAGGGGACAGAGAGATGGAGACAGAGGACAGAGAGATGGAGACAGAGGACAGAGAGATGGAGACAGAGGACACAGAGATGGGGACAGAGACAGAGAGATGGAGACAGAGGACAGAGAGATGGGGACAGAGGACAGAGAGATGGAGACAGAGGGGGACAGTGAGGACAGGGGACAGCTGGAAGAGGAGAGGGGAGAGAAGGAGGAGAGAGAGGTGGACATCTACGAAAGTGTGGATGACGTCCTCTCCGGGCCCCAGGAGGACATGAGGGAGAATGCAGCAGGAAGACCCACTCACAGTGAGTTTGACAACATCTTATCTTACTACTATAATTGACAAAAGCTCAGAAAGTTCGTCCGGGATTCGCAAGCACAGGATCACTCCACGTGCCTCCAAGACCCGCCACAGACTGTTGATCAGAGCTCTGGCTATATGTTTTAGGCTCCTTACCCCACCTCGATCAGTGATCAGGCTTGATTGATTTTCCGATTTGCCTATCAGACCCTCAGCCTGATCTGGCAGGGCTTCGCATGACGTTTATGGGGGGAGGGGAGGGAGGAGAAGAGGAGAGGGGAGGGGTGAGGGGAGAGGGGAGGTGAGGAGAGGAGGGGGAGGAGAGGAGAGGAGAGGAGAGGAGAGGAGAGGAGAGGAGAGGAGAGGAGAGGAGAGGAGGGGAGGGGGTGAGGAGAGAGGGGAGGGAGGAGAGGAGGGGGAGGAGAGGAGAGGGGTGAGTAGAGGACAGGAGGGAGAGGAGAGGAGGACCACTCAAGGGGAAAAAACATAGATGTGAGGGCCGCGATAATTCATGTTATTTCTCAGACAGACTGCTTCAAAGTGGAAAACAAGGTTATTGTACAAAAACAAGGCATTGTCTTTCATTCAGGAACACAGTGGTGGAAAAAGAGGACCTCAAAGAATGACGCTGAATGAATGCATATTGTGTCATCCACGGACTGGACCAATCTCTATAGGTGTTGGTAATTAAATTAATCACTTGTCAATCAATTTAAAACAAAATTTAACTACATTTTAATTTGGAGGTACTTGACACTTGACAGGTTTCAGAACAACTGGTCTAGAACAGCTCTGACAGCTGGGTAGCCAGTCTTTACAGATTGTTTGATATGGCACTGGACATCTACAACAGCAAAGCTTGGAAAAATATAACTCATCATGTTTTTAGTTGGAAATAAATGGAACTAAATGGACTTTATCGCTATTTCATTTCATTATATTCCATTCAAAGAATACCACTGAATGAAAGCATATTTTTTTGGCCTGGTGCGGGCCGCGGCGCAGTGTAAACATCATGCTGCTTGGCTGGGAAAAGGGGTGAGGGTCGGGTTTGCATTGGCTAACAAGTAAATGAGCCGAGTGGAAGACTTCATTGGCTAGAAATGCGGAGGGGGGATATTCCATTGGCCGGAAAATGAAGGGCGGTGGTTTTCATTTGCAGTAATTGAAGCCAGGAGCTCTGTGAATGGTCAGAAAATGAAGCGCCCTTACATTCCATCAGGGGCTGGGTATAGAGCTACCCGGACACAAAACAAACATAAAAATAACTCTTAAATCAAACACCACATTTGATACAATTGTTTATCTCTAGGACCTCATTCTACACAGTCAAAACCTCTGGTCCATCTGGTTCCATTTGTACACTCTCAGAGCTACAGACCAGTAAGGGTCCATCTGCTTCCATTTATACACTGTCAGAGTTACAGACCCGTAAGGGTCCATTTGGACTCCTGGTGGTCCCCAGACCCAATGTTGACAAACAGTGGACTAAGGTACAGTTTCCACAGCCAGACCAACAGGCGGCTGAAAGTGTATTCACCACTTTATGTTTACTTGTTTTGATATTTGATCATTTACTCCTATGTTTGGTTAAAATGCAATTGCAGCTGCAAGGTACTTGCACAAGAAAATAATAACACCCACTCTTACAGCTGTAAACTTGTGATGTGACAATAAAGTAAAAATGAAGTTGACATTTTACTTGGCGCTCTGTTCTGTTCTCACTGACTGGGTAAAGTTATCGCAATGTTCACTTTGTCCACTTGACGGTGACACAGACTGGAATAAAAATATGGACTCATACTTCATATTAACACCATGCAAAGTTACCCTAGGAAAACTTTCTTTTTGAATACTATTTTATTTGTAACTCTGTAACAAACAACTGTGTCTCCAAATCAACTCAAATGCTGAGCTCAGAAGTGAAAGGGGGGTGCTCCCTGTAATGACCCTACATATCTTTCAAAAAAACTATACTGTACATTAAAATAGTGACCTGAACATTACATTACCCCATATTGGCCCTTATTGGCCCAATATTGGCGGCAGTGGTTCAGGAGGTAGAGTGGCCACTTGGGAACCGGAAGGTTCCCAGTTCGATCCCGGGCTCCCCCAGAGTTAGTGTTGAAGTGTCCTTGAGAAAGACACTAAACCCCTAATTGCACCCGATGAGCAGGTTGCACCATCGGGGTGTGTGTGTGTGTGTGTGTGTGTGTGTGTTTGAATGGGTGAATGTAAACGCACAATCATTGTAAAGCGGCTTAATTGGATAAAGGTATAAATGCACCATTTACCATTTTACTAATGCTCATTATAAGATGGCACAATTTCTACTCTGCTCACTCACTCTGCCTCTCACTGGTGGGCTGTGGACAGTTCAGAAACTCATCGATGGGGATTCAAAGCTAATAGAAACTACAGCCTTTCTCTTCCTCGAAAGTTAGCATGCTGAAATAGAAGCCATTGTTCTTGAATTAATGCAAAATAAAATAAAAGCTTGAAGTCTTGTTTGAAATTAACAGACGCGCATACTGATGATGTCACTGGTAGGCAGGTTTCTGAACTGTCCACAGCCCTCCTCTGAGAAACAGAGTGAATAGACAGACATGGCGCCATTTTATAATGAACATTAGTGAGGACCAATTATATGAAGATGAGGTTGAAAATGGGTGAAATGACCAGAACCCAGGGGTAGGTGAAGGTCCCAGTCCTTCTGCTGGTGGTAGGAGAGAATATTTAGGTGGGTGTTCAGGTTGTGGTTGAACTGCTCTACCTAACCGTCACTGTAGAGATGTAGGACAGTGGTCCTTGTGTTTTTCACTCCAAGCCACAGACCATGCCTGGTCCTGGTCACTGTGGAGCTCGTCGGGTGCCCCGATCCAACAGAACAACTTGGCGGACGTGCTCTTGTCCAAGATCGGGCACACCTCTGGCCATTTAGTTAAGTGGTCCATTGCCAATATGACATAGTGGCAACAACCTACCCTTGTATTAACATCAGAGCAATCCAAAATCTCTCAAAGTGGGGTAATATGTCCTAATGACCATCCATTATTTTATGGAAACGGAAGGTCCAGAGGTCTGTATTTTTTGGGGGATTATCATAATTTATTCAAAACCAGATCTCTAAAGGATTACAGCATTGAAGCACTGTCGGGATCTTTAAGAAAGACTTAACTTTTTTGTCACATCACAGGTTTACAGATGTAAAACAGTGGGTGAAATTAGTTTTTGTGCTTTTCCATAAGAAAGGGAAGAAGAAGAAGGGGAGGCAAGAGAGATGAGAATCTACATATTTACACGGATCTGTCCGGTGCGGTAAGTACCTGAGGTAAGACATAAAGGTGCATGAGCATAGCAGCAAATATATACTGTACATGATATGCTATGGATGTTAGTTAAGATTCAAGAAAGAATAGATTAAGGTGCAAAGTGTCAGCGTGTGTCGACCGCATAGTCCACATAAGTTCTAGTTCAGTTTCAGTGATTCATTAATAGAGTGTTGTATTCTAACCAGTATTTTGTTTTTTTATAAGCTGTGCAGTGCAAGTATAATAAAATGTTACTTGAAAATATGAATATTCCAGGCTGTCAATTATTGTGGCATATGGAAAAAATACTGTAAGTACCTAATAATATAATAGTATTCAAAGGCGCACTTCACTCGTTTTCAACCTTATCTTTAATCTTTCCTCACTAATGCTCATTATAATCTTTCCTCACTAATGCACCATAATTGTGGTCTACTCACTCTGTCTCTAGAACAATCTCTTTTTCGAGTAAGACCTGGCCTAAATGGCAGCTGTTAAAAAAAACACTTATAAGACATAACATCCCCAGACACACAGCAACAACTCTGAGAGGCCTCCTCATTGTTTTACACCTCTGTACTGCTAGTACAGCTACTAGATGTACAGCTGAGAGACAAAGACAACACTGTAAAGTTTGACTTTTACACATCAAAGGAATGATACTGAACTGGCCAGGATATACACTTGTTAAGTTTAATGCTGCAAACAATTCTGAATGAAATCATCTTTTTCTGCTGCAGGAAAGACACAAATGCACAAACACCCTACTCCCACACACATCATGCACACACAACAGGCAACAATGTCTTATGATGAATGAAACCATGCCTCAGCTAAAGAGGCAAGGAGGGCCACTAGTTGCAAAAGGACACTGGTTGATGAAAAAATCACACCCAGTGTGAAGTGGGCGGTGTGGTCATCACAGTGATGGAAGCTCACTTTTAAAAAAAACGTTTTTTGGAAGTGCATAGTCCTATTTATAGGTTATTAATGTCATCATGTGTCTCGCTAGCCAATCACAGTGCTGAATAGAGTCAGCCAATAGAGTCAGCCAATCACAGTACAGCTAGGGGTGTACTAATGAGCCAATCACAGTACAGCAAATGTGTACTAATGAGGTGTCCCAACCCCACTTATAGGGGCGGCTACACCGCCCAAAAATCACACCCAGTGTGAAGTGGGCGGTGTGGTCATCACAGTGGTCATCATAGTGATGGAAGTTCACTTCCAAAAAAAATAAGATTTTTGGAAGTGCATAATCCTATTTATAGGTTATTAATGTCATCATGTGTCTCGCTAGCCAATCACAGTGCTGAATAGAGTCAGCCAATAGAGTCAGCCAATCACAGTACAGCTAGG
>NC_137606.1:50441889-50471889 GCF_963280865.1 Gymnoscopelus braueri
AGACTGCGTAGGCGTTTTCCATGCGGCAACATCTCCAACAGTCTGTGGTAGGGATGGCTTCGATCTTTGATGATTCCTCGTGCTTTGCTGACACAGCGTTCGTTGTACAGGGCTTGGATGGGGGGAGATCACATCCGCTGATGCGTGTGCCAGGTTCTCCACTTCTCTCCTGTAGGCTGTTTCATTGTTGTCCGTGATCAAGCCTATATCTGTGGTGTCATCTGCAAACTTGACCATTTGGTTGGAGCTGAACAAAGCCACGCAGTCGTAGGTGTACAGGGAGTAGAGAAGGGGGCTCAAAACGCATCCCTGAGGGGCTCCTGTGCTGACCGTCAGGGGGGCAGAAGTCATAGTTCCCATCCTCACCACCTGACGTCGCTCTGTCAGGAAGTCGAGAATCCAGCTGCAAAGGCTTGGGTTTAGGCCTAGACTCCGTAGCTTGGTGTCTCTGTGCTTTCATCGGGAAAGAAAAGCGTGCAGTTCCATGGTTATTGGCAGTTGAATGTAGCTTGTTTTCAACAAATAGCAACAGATTTCTTTTTTATAAATCCTTTAATATTACTTTAAATCGTCTTGGAAATGTTACTTGTGTTCACGTGATTTCCGGGTGTAATCTTCTTCGGAACTACTAGGATCACTCACAGGTTGCGGAAGAGCGCCCTCTATCGTAAACCACTGAAAACACCAAATGACGAACGATACGTCATTGGCGCTCTGAGCCTTGGATTGAAATGACGAATATATTCGCCAATGGCAGTGAATGAGTTAACACTCAAACCACACTCATCTGGGACTCTCTGTTTCCATCCACAAGGTTATCATGTTTCTCTTACTACTGTCACAACTGCTCATTTACAATAAGGGACATTTGCATGTGTGTGTGTGTGTGTGTGTGTGTGTGTGTGTGTGTGTGTGTGTGTGTGTGTGTGTGTGTGTGTGTGTGTGTGTGTGTGTGTGTGTGTGTGTGTGTGTGTGTGTGTGTGTGTGTGTGAGTCAGCACACACACACCAAACTGAATTCGCCAGTATGTGTACAGTGTAAATAGTCGTGAGTGTTTCTGGTAAAGTGAGACGCTACGCTGAAGATTGTATCGAACAATACCGTGTAACTGAAGTAATACGTTGCTCAACTGGCCGGGAAATCAATGTAACAGTCATTCTCAATGCCAGATGTGTGTGTGTGTGTGTGTGTGTGTGTGTGTGTGTGTGTGTGTGTGTGTGTGTGTGTGTGTGTGTGTGTGTGTGTGTGTGTGTGTGTGTGTGTGTGTGTGTGTGTGTGTGTGTGTGTGTGTGTGTGTGTGTGTGCATGCGCTCGGGTCAGTGGGTGGATGCATCTTTGTTGTTTAAAGATAAACTTCCTCTCTTCTAACTCACAACCCACTTAGTCCATGAGATAATAGTTGATGATGGATGCAGGAAGCTCGCAGAGTGTTTTATGTCACGCCAGCAGTTCTCTGCCTTACATGCAAAAGCACAGTTCAACAACAAGACAATTGAACATTCAAACATTAAGCATTAGGCAAGGCATTGAGACACAAATTATAGACACAAAATGATCTAATCATAAATTGATGTTTAAATGGAATTAGAATATGATATCAGAAAGATGAAAGAATAAAACTACAGTGCAGAATAAATTATATGAGAGAGAGAGAGAGAGAGAGAGAGAGAGAGAGAGAGAGAGAGAGAGAGAGAGAGAGAGAGAGAGAGAGAGAAATGCCAGACAAAAGGAGAAATAAGAAAACATGTAAGTGTTGCCCCAGGGAGCTAGATGGGGTTTAACAGGTAAAAGCTCAGTTATCCATGTGTGGGATATACATGAAGTATATGACTTCACTTGAATATGTTTGTGGCAGTGATGCGTTCTACCATGGTACGCTGTATACGCAGTATGCCCTGTAGATTTTTTCTGTCGCCACCGTCTACATCCAAAAACAGCGTATCTGATACGTTGATACGGTCTGATACGCTACTGCCCAGGAGTGGCTGGGCGGCAGCAAGAATGTGGGCTAACTCTGAGTTGATGGCTTATCATCATGTGTGTAGCTATTGTTCTTGAGGTGATAAGTAATGGCTGCGACGGAATTCACACATTAACTCAACGAAGCGAATACTAATGAAGTAGGGGAGAGTGGGGTCCAACGACGCACCCTTTTCTATTTCCCTCCCTGCACAGAGATTACTTAATTTCATGTAACCATACTTTTTTGTGAACAAGAGACACTTGTCCTCTCCCATTACCCGCAGTCCGTTTTAATTTTAGTGAAACGAGTCGAACGCAATCGGTAAGTAAAGTGACGTTGCGCTACTCTCCGCACACGGCCGCCAGTCGGGACGAACGGTGCATACACGGGGGTCGGACGGCGCGGTCGGATGAAATGTCCTATAACAAGTACAAACGTTACATTTCTGGCATCTAACTCTCATTGATGCTTCAGTAGAACCCTACGAGCAAATGACCATGCTGATAGTCAAATAAATGTATCATGTTAATGTCCCCTCTGTCTGTTTCCTCAACTTTGTGTTTTACACATGCACCGTTCGTCCCTCCCTGTCCGTAATGCATCGAGTGGCTTAATGCGCCGTTCGTCCCTCCCTGCCCTCCCCGGATGTTTTGCTAGCTAGCACAAAAGCTAATGAATATTTTTCAATGGAACCTTCACTGAGAGTTAGCCCACAGATTAGCCTAACAGACAAAATCCATTTACAATCGGCACCAAATAAACACAGCAGTACAAATGGAAAACACTCAAATAGGGTATTTTTTACTACAGTGTGGAAATACACAAAAGTGGCTTCAACTCTGCCAATTTTGATCAGAACTGGGTCAAAAATCGCGTCTGATGTTTTCGACCGAAGACGAAGAGGGTGACGAATTTTAAGTGTAGCATGAAAAAAGGTCCGTGTTGCAACCGTCCCTGCGCGTCGTTCGTCCCGGTTCTACCCTACTCTAATCAGGCAGTGATTAGAGTACTTCATTAGTATTCGCGTATGCACGTCATAGCACAGCATAAAAGGCAATGAAATGTTGGTTTTAGTTCAGTCTGCTCCTGACTCTTGGAAACGAAGATGGGACCACGACCACCGCCAAAAAAGAAGCAGTTCTTTCAAAGCGATCTATTTGAGAGTTTCGCTGCAGCCCCGGCTTGTTTGTGTCTTCAATGCCAAGTTAATACTATTCTGTAATAGATCACCTGATTGGATACATGCTTGCTGTTAACACTAATATTATATCTGATAAGCCTAATCAGCATCTATTTATAACAATCCTTGCGCTCATACATGGTAATAATCCTTGCTTTGCATTGAAAATGCATCTAAGGCTAAAAGCAGCTCGGAAGTGGTTGAGTTCAGGTGATTAACATTAGAAACACTAGAAAATCAGTACAAAGCATATTGCTTGTGGGCCACACACGCGCGCGAAGCGCGCGCGCCATTTTTTTTACATTTAATTAATTATAGACGCGCGCATGTGCCCATGCCGTGCGTGTGGGAGGCAGGGAATAATCATAGTATACCCTCCAAAAAAATCTAGAACACACCACTGGTTTGTGGTCAGCTCATAATTCAAAAACGGGTCACTCCTGCAAACTTTCTTAGTCAATCAGGATGAAATATGAAAAACCGGACAGATCTGTCTTGATCACATGATAGAGATAATGGCCCTCATTTATCAAAGTGGTGTAGACCAAAAAACGGGCATACGGCGAGATCACCGCAATTGTTGGCATTTATCATTTCATCGCACGGCCCGCTCAGATCTTACGTCTAGTCTGAGGCCGTGTAGACTTTGGCTACACCTGTTTCCATCATAGACCTGCGGAGCAGCATTGTCTGACCATCTGACAGGCATCTGGACACATGTATCCACTCCAAAATGTATATCTAACACATTAATAAATAATCCCTGTGAAAATATAACATTTTATATAGGCATAAATCATGGACATGCAGCCTATTTTATTTCCAAGTAACAATGACAAGCAATTAAAATCTAACATAACCTATTTGCAATGTTACAAGTAGGTGCTTAAAGACGTGGTGCCTTGATTTCCTGTGATCCCCCCCCAAAAAAAACATGATCATCAGGTAAGAGGAAGATAAAATAAAATTATGTTTTTATGTGGACACGCCTCCAGTTCATTACCAGTATACCTGGTTCTCATACAGTTGCGTGTCCTATGGAGTTATGTGCAACCTGTGTTAAGGATATAAACCTGATGCTTCAAACCTGTGCCCAGCGCAGCTGTGATTCTTCATGCTGTGGATTTATTTGGGCCACCGGGAGATCAGAGATATATTCCACACACCAGCCTTCATCCATTAATGTTTATAATTCATTCATCAATCACTCCATAAACGTTTAGATTATGACTGCCTTACCTGCTATCTCTCATTAAGGTGGCGGCACCGCAGCCCGTGACTCAAGGGGGAATAGATGATTGCTTTATTTTAGTGTAACGAGACACGCACTGCTCGTAATGGGTTAAATTAATATACAACAAACTTATGACGATGAGATTGGTGTCATTCATGTAGGCTACTTGACAAAGATTGTACCATCACGGAATAGGCTACATGAAAGACGCTGTTTCCACAGTGTGCCAATGCTACACAGTTGGGCTTGCGAGTGTGTGTGTGTGTGTGCGTGCGTGTGCGTGTGCGTGTGCGTGCGTGCGTGCGTGTGTGTGTGTGTGTGTGTGTGTGTGTATGTGTCTGTGTGTGTGTGTGTACATCAGACGCAGACATGGCAGGCAGCGAGGCGGGCGGGGTAAACTCTTTCTTATTGGCTTTCCATACTTTATTTGGTCGTATTCCGGTTCTTCATGTTCAGTATATTTGAAAAAACAAAATTGAAAAATAAAATAATTTGAATAAAAATACAAAATAATTGTAATTATGGATATAAAACATTTGTAAGTAAAACTGTTAAATTATACAAAATACATATTACTTAGTGATGTGCTTTTATTTGAGATAACGTGTATTAATATGACTTATTTTTTACAGTGTTACAATTGCCCCCAACCACGTGTTGTAACACAGTGACTCATTGCATTCAAATTAATATTTTAGTCTTGTCCTTATTAGTGAAAGCTTAAAAATTGTATTATTAATTAGGGCACTATATATGTTTCTTATAGCAAAAGATGACTAGGATATTTCAAGAAGTCTGTGAATTATGAAGGCAAATACAAAAAGTGTTACTTTTGTCCCTGGTCTATAGGCTATAATGCAACTCACAACACAATGTCTGACTCTCAGCGGCAAATTCCCTCTCATGCTATTGCACAGGTTCTCAAACTATGGGTCGGGGCCACAAGTGGTCGAGGGAAGGTGACGGTCGGGTCGAACATCGACAATCAATAGATTGTCGAATCTGATAGATTGATCAATATGTATTTATCAATACATATGTATTTATCAATCTGATAAAAATATATTTCATCTGTATGTGCCTGTACCCTCATATTTGGTAGTTTATAGGAGCCAACATGTCTCTGCTGCCTGATAACTATTGTTTTTTGTTATCATCTGTCTGAGCTTGTCCTTGTGGCTGCTGGCTCTGAACCCTGTGCTGGGTGGTAAGAACTGCCTTACCACCAATCTGTGTTAGACTGTGTGTCACAGTCTATCACATTTCTTCCCATCGAGATAGCCTGCCACACAGCCTTGTTGTTCCTATGTTCCTAAATTCAGGTTCTGGCAAACAGATATAGCCTATATACGGTATGCTTCCATTTACAAATGTGTACAGAAACACTTTTCCGTATCTTTTAAACTAGGTTGATAAGACACAAAATCAGCAGGAATCAAAGCATTGTATGCATTTTCTAATACATATTCCTATTCAAAGCCCTCCAATGTGCTATAAATCAAGAGTGGGGTCACCAGATAATGTACCCATACTGTGGTGTTCTGGCATAAGAAGGTTTGAGAACTGCTGTGCTGCCCTCTTCAGCACCATGGACAGTGAAGGAGGGTCTTTGAGTTCAAGTACAAGGACACTTTGGTTGAGGTATGGGTGGAGTAGTTACTTTGTCAGGATGCAAACAAATCCATTTGGCGAGATATCCTGCTCTGTTGCTCCCATTGATTAGAAACTGATAATAAAAATAAATAGGCAGAAACAGCTTCGTTTGCATTTGTTTATGTGCTATAAGAGTGGCTTTGAGAGCTGTTCCCCCAATGAGGAGACTATTTATTTAAAAAGAAAGTATAAACAACAAGTAAGACGCGCGAACGCGGGAAGCGAACGCCAACAAAAATAAATGATAATGAAAATAAATCATCTAAAAAAAAGTAACCAATAAAAAAATATATAAAAAATAAAATAAAAATCTGCGTTAAAAGGAGCATCTTAGAAAAATACAAATTCACAAAAAAACAAACTTTGAATGTTTTTGAACAATTCAACAAAGTGTTTGAAGTGGCTGTTTCACCCACTTCCGGGGGGCGGAGCCAAAATCCGAGCCCGAAGTATTTGTTCGTAGACCCCCACTTAGGGGGGGTAGAAAAAGTTTCGGAGCGATTCGGGCACTTTTCATTTAACATGGGGTTTCAATGGGGAGTTTTTAGGAACCTTCTCCGGGGCGTGGCTTCCGGGGGAAGGGGCGGGCTTAAACGCAACCTTGACAGGTGTGTTCAGTTTTCAAAGGCCTTTCATTTGATGTATGGTACGTCTATATTGGACATTTACTTGGCTGCACACAGGGCTGAGGCAGTGCACGCACACAGAGACGCACACACACAAGCCGAGCACGGTTTCATAGTAAGCTCCACTTGCGCGGAGGCGCGCCTTCGCCTCCTTCCGCTGCGTTCGCAACAATGCGCGAATTAAACTAGTTACACAAGTTACATCATGATAACATAACTACACAACTCAAACCTCTACCAAAGTGACAAGAGTCTAAAAATTATATTCTTACTGTTATATTAAGCATTTTAAATCGCTTATACTGTCAATCTTTTTGTCCAACAAGGTTTGGCCTTACAGACCAGAATGCACAGTTTTTGGCAGATTCCTGGATAGAGGTTCTTCCTTGGCCTACTGGGAGTGTGTATTTGGACGTTTCTTCCCGATCGGTCCAGCAGTGCTTGTGGCATTTCATACTAAATAGGCCCCTCCCGCAGACTTTGAAAGCCAATCGGAATCAATCGGAATATAGGCCTACATCTTGATCACATGACTATGTCGAGGCCGATGTGGAAAAATTTGGGGCAGATTTGGGGAAGAACATTTTTGGGCAGATCCCATTCCATGGAGCTGTGACCAAAGTTTGCGGGCCCTGGGTAGGCAACCCGGCTTGGCGGAGACCTGTGCCTTTATGACATCAAGGAGTGGATGGCTCCGAACTTCCTCCAGCTGAATGAGACTAAGAGTCTCGTTCAGCCACAGAGGACAACTGAGATTATCCTGTGGGTCCACCAACATAGTCTGCCGGATCACCAGCGACATGGGAAATTTGTCCCCCTTGGTCAAACCCCACGTGAAAAAGTTAGGAGTTATTTTCGATTGGGAGCTCAAATTCGACAGACAATTGACATCTGTGGTACAGTCCTGCTTCTATCAGTTCGCAAAGATCAAGCCTTTCCTCTCTTCCAGTGACCTGTTGAGAGTTGTCTGAGGACCCCCTGTTGAAGACCCCTGGGGGACTCACACATAATACTGAATCATTATTATGAATAAATACATGATGTATAATCCATAACACGACACGCTGACACACACACATTACTTGCAACTTACAAACTCTCACATAACACACTCTCACATACCACTCCTGGAAGAAGCCCAAGAACACACGCGCGCGCGCCCGCCCGCCCGCCCGCCCGCCCACAAACACACACACACACACACACACACACACACACACACACACACACACACACACACACACACACACACACACACACACACACACACACACACACACACACACACACACACCCTTGTGGGAAAAGTCCCTGGTATATGGTTGGACTAGATGTTAATCAGCAGCCCTCCTCTTCCCCTTCCTCTGTTCCCACACACTTTCTGCTATTGTCTGCACACTGTGTGTGTGTGTGTGTGTGTGTGTGTGTGTGTGTGTGTGTGTGTGTGTGTGTGTGTGTGTGTGTGTGTGTGTGTGTGTGTGTGTGTGTGTGTGTGTGTGTGTGTGTGTGTTTGTGTGTGTGTGTGTGTGTGTGTGTGTGTGTGTGTGTGTGTGTACAGTTTCCAACTTTGCTCAACTGTCTTTCAAGATGATTTATGTTAACCCTAACCAGTAACCACTTGAAGCCTAGTGTCCCTATTGTGGGACAAACGTTCAGTGAAACTAGCAGATCTACAAACTAGCAGCTTGTGAGCTTGTAGATCTGTGAGCTTGTAGATCTGTTATTTCCGGTTCATATTGTTAACCAATGTGCGTGGTAGAGTATGTAACTAGTACATGTGCAGTGGTTCCATTTAGACCCTGGTGTAGCTAGCCTATTGGGATAGGGATTCTTGCAGGTTGCCAGGGAAAACGCTGTCACTGCACCTGCAAAGTTTATGGATTATACCATGGACAAATGACTTGACTTTTTTTCTCTGCTCTTCCACATGGACCTACTTGCGGATTATACCAGTGTCAGTCGACATTATGTAGATTATGCGGTCGACACACACTGACATCTTTTTTGTGTGTTTTTCTAGTACCTTAACTAACGTCCATAAGTATATCATGCACAGTATACATCTGCTGCTATGCTCACAGACCTTTATATCTTATCTCAGGTACCATGTGTAAATATGTAGATTTTTTTGGTTCTCTCGTTTGATCTCCTTTGCCCCTTGCCCCCCCCCCCCCCCCCCCTTCATCTTCATCTTCCCTTTCTGTTTTCTGTTGAAATAACAATACGATTGGAACTATACAAAAAAAATCTACTAATGTCTTCTAAATCCTAACAGTTTATTAATAAATAATTATATTGCTAATATCAGTGGTCCTCAAACTTTTTTCATGTCAAGGACCACCCAAAATGATATGTATTTGGCTGCGGACCCCCATCTCAAAATATGTTGTTCCAGGGACCCGCCAGAACCAAAGATTTGAGTTGCAAATGTTCGCTTTAAAATATATATATATTCAAAGATTTGCACACATTTTCACGATAAAAACAAAAAAAAAGTAGATCTACATCTGCTACTTTTTTATAGGCAAATTATAAAATAACGGTTAAAGTGGTTACACAGATGCGTTCCCGGTTTGAAAGGGTTAAGCACAAAACAGTCTAATAAATTCCGGACTTTTACTTGTGCGAAGTATTTCTATATTGCAGTATTGATACTTTTACCTAAGTAGAAAATGTGAGTACTTTTCCCACCACTGCGTAAAGTAAACGCGATGGTATTGTGGTTCTGGCGGGTTGCCACCTTGTGTAAGATAATAAATGGAGTAGCTCTGCTGGCGCTCCAAAGAGAGAAGTTCCTTGGTTTCTGTCCTTATAATTAAAGAGAGCCTAAAGCCTACACCTCTGCACTACAGCCTCGAACGCTACATTGGAATGGAATGGGTTCCCTTACGGTTCACATAAATTGCACAAGTCAATCTGGATAATGTGTGAAAATCGAACCCAGAACTGCAGAGAAGCCATGTTTTGCCAAAACCTCCCGTTTAACCATGTCTGGGTTGGCAGCTGTCATGGGGAACTCTGAACTCAATACATTATTTGGCATGTTGGAACTTAAGTAACTGCATTTTTCTTTTCTTTTTTGGTCAGGGGTTTGGTGTGGTGCATGTGGTGTGCATGTGTGCTGAAATTGTTGTCGGTTGTTGGTGCCAAAAACTAGTATGCATTCGGCCTAGAACACATATACACAGAAAAAAGAAAATCATTCTCATAGCTCACGATGCACAACTTTATTTAGGACTAGAGATCAACACAAATACAAATAACAAAGATCCAACATTTCGGACAGCAAGGCTGCCTTCTTCGGGGTAAAGAACACAATATCTAACATTTATGTACACAGATGACACTGGTCCACAATTACAGAGGAGGTGATCGTGACCAATCACAAGAGTTGAGTGATGGCAATAGTCACAACAGGGTTGAGACTGGTGGTAATAATGATACTGGTGGCAATAATGAGAGAATTATTAAGTGTCCAGAGCTGGATAGAAGAATTACATAAAATAACATCCATAACAATTACTTGAAACTTTTAAGAAAGTGAAAATAGCAGATCTCACAACACGGCATATTGCGAAACAGTGGAAGTGAAAGTGAAATAAAATACTGGAATTACCGACAGGGAGGCATCAGCGTTTGCTGGAACTCAGAGCACTACTGAACTTAGTGTGTTTATTCAATCAGTCATTATAAACACAAATCAGTGATCACCTAAGACATAACATGCATTTCCGGTTAGTCCGTTTTTAGAAGAGTCCACATTCACAATGAATGAGTCCATAGAAACACAAACAGAAACACTCCTGTAGGGTTGCAGCTAAAGCCATGTAGCCTATTCTGCTTCGCAAGTAGAAAGTGCTACAGTGGGTTGCTTTTTAGTTCTCAATCAAAGGACCATTTTGGTTTAAGCGGACACAATAACCACTACGCCTGTCAGTTATATCTTCTGCCCAGTTTGCAAAATGCTTGCAATTCAAGTTGCTTGCTGTAACTCTTTCTGTAGCATACTGTAACTGCTCATCACTTCAGATATCTAAGAACATGTTTAACAGTAATCCACCGCTCTTCTGTTGGCTCAGAAAAGTATTGAGAAAGTGTACTGACTACAAAACTCTGGTACATGTGGTCAAGTAGATTAGAGGGATAGTTCACCAAAAAATAATAAACGTTTTTCTGTCGATTAGTCACCTCATGGAGACTTGAATTCATGGATAATTTTTTGTTTTTGTCGCATTCCTAAGCCAATAATTTGATGACCAGCGGATCGGTAGGCAACAGTTCCGGTAGGAGACACAAAAGAGACATTTTGTGGGTGAACTATCCCTTTAAGCTGCCTCTGTACTTCCTGACATCACACATTTCCTCTGCATTGTCAGTGTAGTTATGTTTTTGCTCACAAGGTGTTACTCTTGGCTTGCAGTCTTGCATATCAAACCCGTCAAGTATTTTATCAACATACCTCCTCTGTGACTAACCTTGGTTGTGAGCCACACTAGTAAATTAATAATGAAGTAAAAGTAGTGAATTACCATGCACGTTTTGTGGTTGGTCTGCAGGTAGCGATAATGGTTTCTCTGTTTTGCACACACCTGACAAGGGGGTGTGACGGCCCTGCCCCTCTGCCTCACTGTTGGCTAGCCGGCAGCCTTGGTGATTGCCGGAGTGGAGCAGGCCGTCAGGCCAACTTGCTACACCTGGGGTTATGTGTGTGGCAGAGTATATAAGGTCCTCTCCTTGAAACCTTTGGATCTCTCCATATCCTCTCCAGAGCCTGTCTTGAGTGCCAACTGGCCTGAGTGGGCTCAGCCCTTTTGTTTAGTTTTGCACTTTCTATACAACACTCACACAGCACACTCCACACATTCACACACTGCATACATAACTGACTACTGACTTATTCACACCTCATTGCATTCCTTTTGTTTATTGCTTTATTTCTTAAGTTATAGTCAAATAATATAAATTTAAATGTTTGCATGATTCATGTGTGGACTCCCTTCTTTTGCCATGTAACCCTAGTGCATGACAGGGGACCCATCTTATTTCTGTCCATTTTTATACGCAAATCTTTCATAATGTCAACAGAAACCTTGTGCACATAAATTATACGTAGCCTGCGAGTTAGTTCTGGCAGCATACACTCGAGAGAGATTCTATGGGGCTGTTTACAGCGTCATGCAGACCCATACAGTACGTCATACTCTGACGTGGCAGTCAGCTGTCCAATCGGGCGGGTTATTTAAAGGGATACTTCACTTTCGGGCCGGGGACACATTTAAAAAAAATATTAAAAATAAATGAAAAAAGTTATGGAAAATTCATGGCCCCCTCACACATTAGTAGGACACTCTAATGCGTGAGGGGGCCATGAATTTTCCATAACTTTTTTCATTTATTTTTAATATTTTTTTTAAATGTGTCCCCGGCCCTAAAGTGAAGTATCCCTTTAAGCTCACCTTCATCTGTGTTCTGTCTGCTTTGTGTTTCATAGGTGTTGTCATGCAGCGTTTGCGGTTCGGTTGTTTGCTGGTTGTTTGGTTGTTCGGTTGGTTGGTTGTTCGGTTGTTTGCTGGTGATACTTCTACACACTGTTTAAAAATCATGCTCCCCAGCTCAGTAGCTGCTGTTGTTGCTGGTGCTACTGCTACACAATGCTTAAAGTGCATTATTCTGATTCAACAAAAGCTAAGTTGCTGTTGCTGCTAAATGCTGTTGTTGATGTTCAGCTGTGGGCTGCTGGTTCTAATGTGGTATTCGTTCGATTTCTAAAGGCATAGCTACTTTAAATTTCAGTGATTGTTTCTGGCTAACGTCAATAACAACAGTGTATGTCCCTCCGGGCTATGGGATTTCATCTGGGTTGCCATGTCTGATTTATTATTATAAGCATCGCTGGGCTTATTTTTCTGTAAAGTTTGATTGAATATTTTATTAGGCAAAAATGTAAAACAGCACAGTTACATTTAAAATACTTTGTCTAACAGGTCCGTTCATAAAAGTCCTTGCGGACTTGTTTCCAATGAGGGCCTTGGTATTCAATTCATAGGCATATATAGTGGCACCACAGTTCAAATATCATTACAAAATAAACAGCAAAAAAATGGTCGCTTGTTATTGGTGGTTTTGGCTTATTTCTGGGGTATAGTTGCTTAGGATTGCTTCCTAAGGTGGTTCTGTCATGGTCCCCCGGATTTGTTTCAAAATCTTTCAAATATTCCACTTGTATCTCAGGATTTGAAAGTAGCAGATCATTTACATTTCATACATGTCATGCTGATTTCTCTCTCAATATCTGGCAACTTAAACATTCCTGCAGGTTGAGATCATCTGTCTAGCTGACAGAGAGAGAGGGGTTCAAGGATATCAGCTGTTTTATCGTGAAGCTTAAGTAAGGTTGCTTCTTGCTGCGCTGCTACCGTTTACTACCAGTAGCTTTAATTGAAAATAATTTTAGCAATCTATATAATGTTCTGGTATGGCTTCTGGGCGGAATGGATTAAATGATTAACTCTTAATCCTATGGTATAAAGCGGAGAGCTTCGCTTCCGCATTCCGCAATACACGCTGTCGTGTCTGACTATGACGTCACTGGCTGAACCTTTTGGTGCAGTCTGGGAAATGTAGTCTGCTTAAATCCTCCGGCGTAAGCAGGCGCTGTAACCACCAAGATAAAGTCCGATAATTACAAGTAATTCAGCAAAAAAAATCTTGTCACTTTAGTGATACAGGAGTAGGCAGATTTCACTTGAGTAAAGCAGCAATTATAGCAAGTATCTCCGTTTAGGAAGTACTCAGTTAGTTGGTCTGGTTCATGATTTCAAACAATATTCAATCAATGGATGTTCTTAAATATACTGTAAAGAAACTATAATTGCAGATTGGTCATTATGGTGCTCTTAAAATGTTTATGATTAAAGTAGTCTATAGTTTGGTCATATATTGTGTAAATCTTTTAATGTTGCAGCCAGTATGAGTAGGGCTGATTTTATCTTCATGTGCTGATGGTGGCTACAGCTATTTTCATTTGATGTAGCTACGTTCTCCGCTATCTAACTTGCAGAGTAGGCTAAATGGCTTGGATGTTGTCAAATAATTGTAGCCAGTTAATTGTGCTAAGATGTTGTGGAGGTAGGCTTTTAAAATATAATGATGAAGTAATTATCTGCAATCATGTAAGTTATATTAGGCTTTATATTGTGTTGGCTCGCAATGCTGGTTAGATGTACTTGTTGCATTCTACGTTGCCTATGCTCTTGTATTGCAAAGCTAATTAAGCTTAATTTGCTTTAAAAGTCAGGATTAGTTAAAGGTGATTTACGTTTGCTGAATACACCTTGGATAATACATATATATAGATATATAAAACATTTTATAATCAAAGTAGTCTATAGTTGTGCAGACTGGTCATATCATGTTAATCTATTTATGTTGCAGCTAGTAGGTGTGGGGTTGATTTATTTTCATGTGCCCGATGGTGGTTATAGCTATTTATCATTTGTGTAAACCTACGTCTTCTGATATCTATTTTGCAGAGTAGGCTGAATTGCATCGGAGGTTGTCAATTAATTGTAGCAGTTCAATTGCCTCTATTTTGTGGTGGCGGTAAAGTAGGCTGTTTAATATAATAATGAAGTGAATTAATTTCAAATCAAGCAAGTAATAATAGGTTATTGTGTTGGCTTGCAGTGCTGGTTCGATGTACTGGTTGCATTCTACTGTTGCCTATGCTCTCGTATTGCTAAGTTATACTTGTTTTAAAGGTCGGGATGAGTAAAAGGTGATTCTCATTTTGCGGCACACACCTTGGATATGAGGATGGTAGGCTGCAGTAACTTTCTTAAGTAATCTTTGAACACTGAAGGAACCCATCTGTTTCATTTGATTATTTAGCAAATGGCAGCCCATTTAAATGGTCATGGTGATATATTGAAGATGGTTATAAACACTGCTTAGTTGGTTTTGTCTTGGAAACGACGTATGTTCCAGTTCCCCGGATGTTATGCATACAATGAAAAGCGGTTGTCAAGTGATGTTGACATGTTATGTGCGACAAGCTTTCAGAAGTAAGTATTGCCGCAGAATAATCGGGGTTGTCAATGTGGCTGGGAACCTAACACTGCTTGTTTAATGGGTCGGCCTAACGGATCAATAAATAGTAGGGTGTGCATTAGGGAAGGAGCCATCTTGTTGCGATAGACTGTAATGGCAGTCTCCGATTTGCATCAATTTAATAGCTGTCATCTCCGTCCAGGTTATGTGGGGCTGGCCATGTTAAAATTAATTAGACAGTAAACCAAGTACCGTGGTTGAGGGGCTTTTTTAAGGTTTAAGATCTTGAAACCGCTCAAACTTGACGTTTTGTTATGAAGTTATTGAACTTGATGAATGTTATGGTTGTTAATGAAATCATCTCAGGAGGCAAACATGTTAATTTGCTCCAGTTGTTATGTCTTTAAAGGGTGTTTTATCATTCTCGGTATTTGACACAGGCTGTGGTTCTCCTTGCAGTCTTGTAAGCAAGGTTGCAATTTTATAAGCATGTAATGTAAAGGGAGTACTGGATTCAGATTTAAATATGTTGGTTCTGCTAGCCAAGTCCATATCCACTGCTTTCATCTATGACTATGTGGAGTCTAATCTGAGCGTATATCAAGAGCTAGACATGCATCCATCATTCGATGTTGCATTTCTATGGAAGGACATTTATGATTTATCTTAAGTCTCTCATTGGAAGCTGCTTCAGTATTCTGTTAATTAGA
The DNA here is from genome assembly GCF_963280865.1 of Gymnoscopelus braueri. Lineage (NCBI taxonomy): Eukaryota > Metazoa > Chordata > Actinopteri > Myctophiformes > Myctophidae > Gymnoscopelus > Gymnoscopelus braueri. The sequence continues at coordinate 50,457,305 of NC_137606.1, forward strand.
AAGTCAATCTGTGGTTAGATGGGGCAGTCATAGATCTTTGCTGTTAACACATATATATTTTTTTTAAGACACACCTATTTATAGGATTTTATTTCGTCATGCGTCCCTCTAGCCAATCAAAAGCATTGGTGTCAACATATTGTCACGTGTCACGTGGAACTTGACCAATGTTAGCTTGGCTGGGGGGGGGGGGGGGGACACACAGCGGGACGAAGCGAAAACATACTCTCCGCCTCCGGCGGAGACAAAAAGCCTGTAATTTCTATTAGCTTGGATTCCCCATCGATGATGTCACTGGTAGACGGGTTTCTGAACTGTACAGAATGAGTAGACCAAAATGGTGCCATATTATAATGAGCATTATTGAGGACCAATTCTACGAAGATATAGGTTGAAAATGGGTGAAGTCGTCCTTTAATAATGCTAGACCTGTGCCCGTTGGGCGCCGGTCTACTTGGGAACGATGCAAGTAGGGAATGCCTCACCCTGTTATGCAATATCTGTTATACCCGTTGTCATAGCACCCGTTTTAACCGTCTGTCTGTCTGTCTGTGTCCCTTTTATGCCCATATATGGAGATCCCTGATGTTATCAGTATCGGCATCCAAATACTACCGTCATCCAATCAGCTTGCAGCTGTGACGCCTCAACTTGGCAGAGTTTGGGGATATAAATGAGTGAGTGCCGTGTAGCAGCGTTCATTCTGATGTCCAACCTCACTGGGAGTCTAGAACAAGGTTCATAACGCTGTTCTACACAGAGTTTACAGAACAAAGCTCATAACGTTGTTCTACACAGAGTTTATAGAACAAAGCTCATAACGTTGTTCTACACAGAGTTTATAGAACAAAGCTCATAACGTTGTTCTACACAGAGTTTATAGAACAAAGCTCATAACGTTGTTCTACACAGAGTTTACAGAACAAAGCTCATAACGTTGTTCTACACAGAGTTTACAGAACAAAGCTCATAACGTTGTTCTACACAGAGTTTACAGAACAAAGCTCATAACGTTGTTCTACACAGAGTTTACAGAACAAAGCTCATAACGTTGTTCTACACAGAGTTTACAGAACAAAGCTCATAACGTTGTTCTACACAGAGTTTATAGAACAAAGCTCATAACGTTGTTCCACACAGAGTTTACAGAACAAAGCTCATAACGTTGTTCCACACAGAGTTTACAGAACAAAGCTCATAGCGATGCTGTCAGCCACACGGAACGTCATCGTTGCCGTCCTGCTCCTCTCCGTCCTCAACCTGCCGTCGCCCGTAGAGGGCGACATTTCCGCTTACTCGGCCGACGACAGACGCAGGAACTTCGACGGTCTATCGGCGCTCTTCGGCTCCCCCCTGCCCAGACTCGGACAGAAGGGCTTCCTCGTTGCCGTGCAGCAGCCGGAGAACGCCTGTGAGCCCGTCACCCCGCCCCCCCGCGTCGACAGCGGCAGCTTCATCGCCCTCGTCGAGCGCTCCGACCGCTGCGGCTTCCCCGTCCAGGTCCTCAACGCCCAGAGGGCCGGGTACGGGGCCGCCATCGTTCACGACGTCAACCCTACGTCCTCCGGCGGTCTGATCAGAATGGGATACACCTGGGACATCAGGACGTGGACGAAGATACACATCCCTTCCGTCTTTGTGACCGCCGAGACCGCCGACTCTCTGAAACGCGACTATACTGATGACCAAGGCGGCCATGTTGTCCTCACACCAGACGCCCGTCAGAATACCGTCGCTGTCCTCAGTGACATTGTCCTCTTCTTCTTCGGCGCGTTAGGCATCGTCATCAGCGCCTCAGCCACCGCTGCTTTACCCCACATGTCAGCGTTAAGGACGCTAGGGTTCGGGCTCATGTTGGGACTCCTAGCGTGCTCCGCCTTATGGTTTGGGTGCCCAGTGCTCTTAGTCCTGTGGTTGTCCGTAGTCCTATGGTATGCTAGGTTAGTGATATGGTTGAGAGAGTCAAGCCAAACCCGACGGTTAACCCCAAGTGAAAACCTGTTAACCCTGTTAGTCTTCACCATGGGAGGGGCAGTGTTTGCGCCGATGTTCGGGTGGTTATTAGAGTTGGTGTCGGAGGCTCTCTTCGTCCTGGTACACTACCTGGTCATCTTCCTGCTCCTCAGAACTCATCTGGAGCTGTCGGCAGACGCCCGGCGAAGCAGGGAGCTGCGAAAGAAACAGTTCCACGAGTACAAGACGGGGGATCCGCACGACTCTGTGTGCTCCATCTGCCTCGCGGAGTACGAGGAAGGGGACGCGCTCAGGGTGCTGCCGTGCTCCCACGCCTACCACAGCGGGTGTCTGGACCCCTGGCTGACCGGCATGAGGAAGACCACCTGTCCCCTGTGCGGGCAGAACGTGGACCACCAGGAGGTGGAACCGGGGGCAGCATTTCCTTAAACCCCCTCCTCTTTACTTTCTCCCAGATAGTGGCTTTGTGGTTAAGAGTGTCCGCCCTGAGACTGGGAGGTCGGAGGTTCAATCCCCCGGCCGGGTCATACCAAAGCCTGCGTGTCGTGGGTTCGACTCCCGATGCCGACGACCTTTGCTGTATGTCAGTGTTTTTCAACCAGTGGTCCGGGGACCACCAGTGGTCCTTGGGGGGGGGGGGGGTTAATATAGCGCCATAATCGTTTTAACCACTTAGCTTTGGCTATTAAAAAATAGCAGATCTACAAAGATCTTTCATTTGAGCTTGTCCCGCTGTGTGTGTGTCCCCCCCCTAACCAAGCTAACATTGGTCAAGCTCCACGTGACACGTGACAATATGTTGACACCAATGCTTTTGATTGGCTAGAGGGACGCATGACGAAATAAAATCCTATAAATAGGTGTGTCACTTAAAAAAGCCATTTATGTTTTTGAAGTGAGGTAAGACAGGATCAATCAGTCTTGATTGGAACAGTACCTTCCAGTACAAATCACCCTATCTACAAGCTCATAGCTTGTAGATCTTTCATTTGAGCTTGTAGATCTGCTATTTTTTTTTAAAAGTGTGCACGTCTTTGAATATTTATACTTTTTAAAGCAAAGATTAACTGATATCTTTGCTTCTGGGGGTCCCTGGCACAAAACATTTTCAAATGGGGGTCCGCGGCCAAATATATATCAATTTAGGGGTCCTTGGCATGAAAAGGGTTGAAAAAACCCCTGCTGTATGTCATCCCCCTATCTCTCTCCCCATTGCCTGTCGGCCCACTGTCCTATCAATAAAGGCAGAAAAAGACCCCAAAAAATATATTTAAAACTAAAAAATGTGCTCCTCGGAGCACAAGTCTCCGCCAGCAGACTCGTGCTATTTTAATAGCACGGGTCGTCTTGGTAGAACGAGTCGTCTTGGTAGAATGCGCGTGGTTTTTGGTGTTCTGCAGGGGCGACTGAATATGTAGTGTCTGCATCTAAAAAAAAATCTTCTTGAAGCAATGTGTCATATGGAGTCCTCGTAATTGACTGGTTTGTTCAAATGCTTCTCTGTCTTCTTCATCGTCTTGAACAGTTTCAGCAGTTGATTGGTGTGTTTGATCTATGTCAGTTTTCTCTAGTGCTACATAATGTATTTGATCAAGGTGGCCAATTGTTACAGTATTAAGACTTCGGCCTTGTTGTGGGATCAATTCAACTCTATAGTCCTCTTCTGTGTTACTGTTGTAGATGAGTATGCTTTCTTAGCTTTGGCCTTCTGCGCCTTTGCTTGACCAATGTTAGGTGTTCTCAGAGGGACACACACACGCACGGACGGGTGATTTGTACTGGAAGGTACTGTTCCAATGAAGACTGATTGATCCTGTCTTACCTCACTTCAAAAACATAAATGGCTTTTTGAAGTGACACACCTATTTATAGGATTTTATTTCGTCATGCGTCCCTCTAGCCAATCAAAGGCATTGGTGTCAACATATTGTCACGTGGAGCTTGACCAATGTTAGCTTGGCTAAGAGGGAGGTGAACACACAGCGGGACGAAGCGAAAACATACTCTCCGCCTCCGGCGGAGACAAATAAGGGGGGAGGGGGGTCATCTGTCTACAGGGAAACTGGTACTACCTCCTCTTATGGCCTCCAGAAAGATGAGTTTTTAGGGCTGTTTTGAATGAGCCCAACGAACTGCATTTTTTGAGGGATGGGGTTAGGCTATTCCATACCTCGGTGGCCGTGGTGTAGAAGGAGAATTTGCCCATGTTTGTTTTATGGGTGGGTGGTACCAAATTGTTGTTTACGCTCCCTCTAGTTTCGTGACTGTGGGTGTCACTAACTTTTTGGAGGTATTTTGACAGATAAGCGGGTATAGGGGGCATTTCGGGCAAATCTGCATTTACAATTTTGAAGACCAGTCCCATTCTTTGTTGTTTAACCCTGTCTTCCACCCTGAGCCAGCCTAGGCTGGTAAAGTGAGTGGGAGTGAGGTGGATCATGGGCCCCAGTCCGAGAAGTAGTCGAATCAGTTTGTTTTGGGAGGTTTGAAGCTTAGTCTTCAGTGACACTGAGGTGTTGGAGTACCAAGAGGAGCAAGCATAGTCAAAAAAGGGGCTGAATCAGGGCCCCTGAGAGGGTCCTGAGGGCCTGAGGGTTGACAAAAGGGGAAACTCTGCCCATAAATCTGGTTCTCTGGTTTACTCCTTTGACCACCTTTGTTGCCATGCTTTCTCCTGTGAGGTATTTGTCAAGAATACATCCCAAATAGGTAATCTCTTCTTGCTAGAGATGATTGTGTCATCGACTTTGACCTTGAAGTCATTAACCTTCATCTTACTGAGGAAATGTTTGGTCCCAAAGAGAATGGATTCAGTTTTCCCAAGGTGGATGTCCGTATTCACACCACAGTCACGTTAATATTTCCGTAATTTTCGTGTCATGTACATCCCAAAGAAAACATTATTAACCACGTTATCGTCTTTATAAACAACAACCAATAGAAAACAGCCAAGATTTCTTTTTCACAGGGTTGCCAGGTTTCGTGAGAGAAATATATATATATGTATTGTATGATATTATTAATAATCATATACATATAATGAATCATCATATATTTTATTAATAATCATAATAAAATAATAATAATCATAAAACCCAACATGAAACATTTATTGTGATACGATCGTGGATCGGGATTTTGCCTCAAATTAATTCTGATATGATATTTTTGCCATATTGCCCACCCCTATGAGTAGCTATATCAGCATGCCCATATATGGGCAATTGGGCATGTATGACATCACGGATCTCCATATATGGGAATAAAAGGGTCAAGGACTGACAGACACACAGATCTCCATATATGGGCATATCTGTCACATTGGCAGTGGCACGTAGGTGTCAAACTCTAGACGTGAGGGCCGCATAGCGGCCCGAACTTCTAGTTTGTTTTACATTTCCTGAAAAGTAACAGTTGGACATACAAGGTTTCAACGCAACAGTGATGATTACAATGATGACATATGTCGTATCTTTAGCAAAGCTATGTTGTGCTCATGTGAGATTTTGCTGACACAATGTAATAATGTTACAGACTAGACGTGCGTGCGTGCGTGCGTGCGTGCGTGCGTGCGTGCGTGCGTGCGTGCGTGCGTGCGTGCGTGCGTGTGTGCGTGCCTGCGTTCTGGAGGTCAGTGAATTATGATGCTGTATCCATTGTGTTGTGTGAGTTGTTTTTAAACCAGCATTATTCATTTCATTCATTTCCCTGGAAGAAGCATCCATCATCCAGCCTTCACCTCCATGATGACCTTGTACTCCCTGAGTCTGTGTACTCAGCAGGAAATACAGGTCCAGTGGTGGAAGAAACTACTCAGTTTTAGAAGTTAAAAGTAACAATACCACTAAATTTGGTATTAAAATTTACTTACAGTAGCAAAGACAAAAAGCACCCTTTTTTCTCTCGTTTAAAAAAAAAGAAATTGCAAAATGTGTTAAATAACAGACGTATAAATGGAACTTAATTGGTTAATGCCCGGAATGTTTTGTAATAATAATCAAAATCTACAAAGAAAAGTTTTCAAATAACTGTAGTGGAGTAAAAAGTACAATATTAGCTGTCTCTGAGATGTAGTGGAGGTAGAAGTACTGTATAAAGTACTGGAAAATGGACATAATGCAGGTAAAGGAAACGTACCACAGAATTGTGCTTAAGTACAGTACTTGAATAAATGTACTTGTATAAGTGAGTGCAGGGGTTAATAAATAGCCCCATTTCCTTCTGGCACAGATTCCTGCTGAGTTTAGATTCCTGGAAATGCAGGAGCTTAACTGTTAATTGCCAGCAAGCTGTCACCTGCTTTATGTAGATTGTAGAGCACCATGATACAGAGACTTATTATAGTTCTCCAAATATTCAGTGGTGGAAAAAGTACTCACATTCTTTACTTAAGTAAAAGTATCGATACTGCAATATAGAAGTACTCTGTTACAAGTAAAAGTCTGGAATTCAAAATGTACTTGAGTAAAAGTACAAAAGTATTGCCATCAAAATGTACTGAAAGTACCAAAAGTAAAATGAGTCATTATGCAGAATGTCCCATTTCAAGTTTTCAAATGTATGAACATTTTTTGAAAATAGCCGATCTACAAGCTTTGTGGGCTTGTAGATCGGCTTTTTTCAAATGGCCGAAATGTATATAGGGCTGAAGTGGTTAATATATGTTTTTTAATAGGTTAATAATCAAAATCTACAAAGTAACTAACTAAAATTTTCAAATAATTCTAGTGGAGTAAAAGTACAATATTTGCCTCTGAGATGTAGTGGAGTAGAAGTAAAAGTATTGGAAATTGGAAATACTCAAGTACAAAAACCTAAAAATTGCTCAAGTACAGTACTTAAGTAAATGTACTTAGTTACTTTCCACCACTGCAAACATTCAAATGCAATGCAATGTGATGTGAGAGTGTGGTCTAGCTAGCCAACACCAACTCAGGACTCCTGAATTGCTGCCCTTCTCACCCTCCTGTCTACTAGCATCAGGGTCTTGAGCTCTGAGCTCTGTGGTATTGTTAGTGAATTATATTCAAAGATATCATTTATTTTACTACTCTGTATTCAATGTAGTTTAGTGCTCTGTTATTTGACTCTAATATCCAAAGACAAAGGAGGAGTGAAGAAAACTCTCTCTCTCTCTCTCTCTCTCTCTCTCTCTCACACACACACACACACACACACACACACACACACACACACACACACACACACACACACACACACACACACACACACACACACACACACACACACACACACACACACACACACACACACTTTTTTTATTTTTGGGCGGTGTAGCCGCCCCTATAAGTGGGGTTGGGACACCTCATTAGTACACATTTGCTGTACTGTGATTGGCTCATTAGTACACCCCTAGCTGTACTGTGATTGGCTGACTCTATTGGCTGACTCTGTGATTGGCTAGCGAGACACATGATGACATTAATAACCTATAAATAGGACTATGCACTTCAAAAAAACATTTTTTTTTAAAAAGTGAGCTTCCATCACTGTGATGACCACTGTGATGACCACACCGCCCACTTCACACTGGGTGTGATTTTGTGAGGTTTGGATATTTGCACACCAAATCCTGCGCTGTGATTGGCCACCAGTGTACCCCCCTAACCCTGCACCGTGATTGGCCAATCACAGTCTATTCAGGACTGTGATTGGCTAGGGAAACATGACACATGTGCATAGCCCTATAAATAGGACTATGCACTTAAAAAAAACACATTTATGGTTTTTTTTAAGTGAATCACACTTCATTCAATCATTCGGTATTGTGATTAGCTAGCAAGACACCGCCCACTTCACACTGGGTGTGATTTTTTAAATATTATAGATGTATTTTATAATATATATATATATATTTATTCTTAATTAAAAAAAAATATGTATTATTATTTTTTATTAATTTTTTATCTAAGAGACACTTTGGCACAAAGACAGGCGGGTCAAGTGGTGAATAAGATCTGGGTTGAAGCAAGGCAGGGTCTTCCTGTCCAAGGTTAGTGACGCGCACACGCATACCACTAGAGGGAGCTCCACATACTTTGCATCACCAAATCTCTTCAACAAAAATAGATGCAAATCTCTTCAACAAAACTAGTAGACCTACAAGCTCACAACACAACTCACTACAACATGTCACATTGAGCTTGTAGATCTGCTAGTTTCATTGAAGAGATTTCATAGAGACGGGAAAAAGGGAGTAGGCCTATGTATTGAGCGCTATAGCTGGAGGAACCCGGTCAACTAAGTTTGGGTTTAAGCAGTGGTGGAGAGTAAGTACATTTACTATTTGTACTTGAGTATTTCCAATTTCCAATACTTAAACTTCTACTCCACTACATCTCGGTTTCAAATATTGTACTTTTACTCCACTACATTTAATTGAAAACTTTAATTACTAGTTACTTTGTAGATTTTGATTATTACAAAACATACATTAAAGGTACGGTATTGATATGTTTTGGTTAAAACAAAAAGTATTTTGTTAAAAGGTTAAAGCACTATATTCTGATAGTAATCATTGCTATAGAGTGTTTGTTCAGTAACAGGAGTCTCCCCGTCTCTCCAGCTCTTTAATAAACAGAAAATACATTTTCCGGTAGGTGTCAAAATCTCAGCCAATCAGGAGAAAGTACCCATTTTTAAGCTTCATTTTTATAGTGTTCCAGTTCCGATTTTGTCTTCTCATTTCTTAGTGTCATCACTTCCAATTTCACTTGTTTAATCTATTTCCTGATTGAGTTCTCTATCCTAATTGGATAACATTGGAAATGAAACGCATTTTCTGTTTAATAAAGAGGTGGAGAGACAAGGAGACTCCTTTTACTGAGCAAACACTCTATAGCAATGAGTACTATCAGAATATAGAGCTATTTAACACTTATTTTAACTAAAGAAAATCACTTACTACCTTTAACCACTTCAGCCATATATATATTTTGTCCATTTGAAAATAGCAGATCTACAAGCTCACAATGCGACACATTGTGAGCTTGTAGATCTGCTATTTTCAAAAGATTTTTATACATTTGAAAACTTTAAATGGGAAATTCTGGATAATGAGTACTTTTACTTTTGGTACTTTAAGTACATTTTGATGCCAATACTTTTGTACTCTTACTCAAGTACATTTTTAATTCCGGACTTTTACTTGTAACAGAGTATTTCTACATTGCGGTATTGATACTTTTACTTAAGTAATGCAATTTAGTACTTTTTCCCATGCAAGGCACCAAATAAATAAATAAATAAATGGTGCATTTATATAGCGCTTCTATCCGAAGCGCTTTACATTGATTGTGCCATTAACCCATTCACACACACATTCATACACCGATGGCAGAGGAAACCATGCAAGGCACCAACCTGCTCATCGGGAGCAATTAGGGGTTCAGCGTCTTGCTCAAGGACACTTTGACACTAACTCTAGGGGAGCGCCCCAGCCCGGGATCGAACTGGGAACCTTGCGGTTTTCCAGTTCACTCTACCCGGCCACTTTACCCCTGAGCCACTGCCGCCCCAACCCTCAGTGTCTTGCTCAAGGGCATTTCAGCACTCTGGGGAGCCCGTTATCCAACTGGGAACCTTCTGTTTCCCTCCTGAGACACTGCTCCACAGCACTCCAGGTTCACTTTACCCTTTGCCATGGTATTTAAAAAGTAAAAGTATTGAAAATTGGAAATACTGAAGAAAGTAAAAATACCTCAAAATTAATACTACTAAAGTACTTGAGTAAATGTACTCAGTTACTTTACACCACTGGTATTTTAGACCTCTACACTTGCAGTAGAGTAGAGACAGATGGCCATGTAGGCCTACAAAGGAACAGAAAGAAGACTCAAACAGGATTCAGTCCCAGTTGCGTGGGTCTACATTGATCTGAGTTTGGTTGGTTTAAAAGGGAGTACATGTGAACACATCAGCCTTTAGGTATGCTGCAGCTGTCAACAGCCAAACATCTCTCATTTCATTGGAAGCTTGGATCATAAGCAATCAAGTCTGAGCGAGAGGAGAAAGAAAGAAAGAAAGAAAGAAAGAAAGAAAGAAAGAAAGAAAGAAAGAAAGAAAGAAAGAAAGAAAGAAAGAAAAAGTGTGAGCGAGAGGAGAGAGAGACAGAGAGCTGGAAAGAGAGAGAGAGAGAGAGAGAGAGAGAGAGAGGAGAGAGAGAGAGAGAGAGAGAGAGAGAGAGAGAGAGAGAGAGAGAGAGAGAGAGAGAAAGAAAAAGTGTGAGCGAGAGGAGAGAGAGACAGAGAGCTGGAAAGAGAGAGAGAGAGAGAGAGAGAGAGAGAGAGAGAGAGAGAGAGAGAGAGAGAGAGAGAGATGTTGGTGTGAAACAGCTGTTTCAGGGTCACTCAGTCAACTATATAAACTTCCGCTGTGAGAGCTGGCCTGTTCCCATACACACACACGCACACACGCACACACACACACACACACACACACACACACACACACACACACACACACACACACACACACCAAAAATACGACTGATTGCATCAATTGATTTATCTTCAATGAAGCATTTGTGTGCCCAGTGCCAATGTAGCAATCTTCATTCAAAGCATGTCCCATTTGTTTACAAATGGTGGTGTATGTGTGTGCAGTAATGGAAGAAGTACTCACTTTTTCAGTACTTGAGTGAAACACAATGTGCCGCCAGTGGTGGAACAAGTACTCAAATGTTTTACTTAAGTAAAAGTATCAAAACTACAATGTAGAAATACTTTGATACGAGTAAAAGTCCCGAAAAATCTACTTCAGTAAAGTACAAAAGTATTGGTATCAAAATGTACTTAAAGTACCAAAAGGAAAAGTACTAAAATGGTTGGAAAAAAAAATCTACAAGCTCATAACGCGTCGTCATGCGACGCGTGTGAGCTTGTAGATCGGCCATTGGTTACTTTACACCACTGTGTACTGCATTGTGTGCCGCATATGCTATTTCAAATAGCAGTGTATGTTTGTAATAATAATCTAAATCTACAAAGTAACGAGTAACTAAAGCTGTCAAATAAATAGTGGAGTAAAAAGTACAATATTTTCCTCTGAGATGTAGTGGAGTTGAAGTATGAAGTAATGGAAATTAGAAATACTTTAAAATAAAACAATACCTCAAAATGTAACTTAAGTACATGTATTTAAGTGTACATGTACTTGGTGACTTTCCACCTTTGTGTGTGTGTGTGTGTGTGTGTGTGTGTGTGTGTATGTGTGTGTGTGTGTGTGTGTGTGTGTGTGTGTGTGTGTGTGTGTGTGTGTGTGTGTGTGTGTGTGTGTGTGTGTGTATGTGTGTGTGTGTGTGTGTGGGTGTGGGTGCGTGTGCGCGTGTGTGTATCTGGTGACTGTTTCACTGACTTTTTCAGTTCATTTGACATGTTGAAATACTTATGCTGAATGTAATTTGGCCAGGATGTAGGTTACCATAATAAATACACAAATGCCTCAGTCTCTTAGTGTTTCCCAGTGGTGTAAAGTAACTAAGTACATTTATTCAAGTACAATTTTGAGGTACTTTTACTTTACTGGAGTATTTCCAATTGTCTATACTTTTACTTCTACTCCACTACATCCCGGAGGCAAATATTGTACTTTTGCTCCACTACAATTATTTGAAAACTTTAGTTACTAGTTACTTTGCAGATATAATTTATTACATTATAATACATTAACCACTTTAGCCCTATTTTTTATACCTATTTGAAAATAGCAGATCTACAAGCTCACAACACGTTGCTTGGCGACACGTTGTGAGCTTGTTGAAGACCTGAGGGGGCGATTTTGGAACATATCTCTCTAGGCAGTCATAGAGGTAAGAAAGTGCCAGACCATAGAGCTTTATAAACTAGTAAAATAATTTTAAAATCAATCCTAAAAACAACCGGGAGCCAGTGTAGTGAAGCTAGAACTGGAGTAATATGTTCTCTCATCTTAGTTTTAGTTAAAACTCTGGCTGCCGCTAGATATATCTAATCTATTATTTCATTTGGTTTGGAACAAATTTACTTAGATGTTCCTTGTATTTCATTCTAATGCTGCTGCTATTATGATAAATCTGCACACTTTGTACTATTTATTTTGATTGTATCTTACTCTGTATGAGATGTAATAAATAAACATCTTGAATATTATGACACCTGAACTTGTCTTCCCTCCAATGGGGATCAACAAGATGTATCTCAAGTCTCAGTAAAAAAAGGTATTCAACTGCATGAAAAGTTAATACTTTTAATCTATAAATTTACATAATGCAACATTGTGACAACAAATATATACGCCTACATCGTCGCTGTTGGGTGGAAACCTTGTATGTCCAAAATCGTTTCTTTTTTATTACTAAGCCCATTTAAAAATATCTAAAATAGTGAAAATAGCTGATAACACGTCAACGACTTGTGGGCTTGTAGATCTGCTAGAATAGTGAAAATAGCCGATCTACAAGCTGACAAGTGACAACATGTCGACGCCTTGTGGGCTTGTAGATCTGCTAGAATAGTGAAAATAGCCGATCTACAAGCTGACACACGTCAACGCGTTGCGGGCTTATAGATCTGCTAAAATAGTGAAAATAGCCGATCTACAAGCTGACAGCACGTCGACACGTTGTTGTGCAACAAAACATCCTCAGAGGAAGACAATACCCGTGTCAGCAAAGTGTCCATTCATCAAAGATCTCAAATAAGTGGCAATTGGTTGTTTTTCAGCGCCGCGATTGGCCAAAAAAGGACCGGACAAGGTAAACCGTAAACGAACGGCCGCCTCTATGCCCTTCAAAATGTTACTTGAGTAAACGTACAAATGTATTGGCATCAAAATATACTTAATAGAGGGGGCATCGTGGCGCAGTCGGTAGCGCTGTCGGCTCACAGTTAGAAGGTCCTGGGTTCAATTCCTGCCGGGAACGCTGTGGGCACTGGGGGCGTGTTCTCTCCTCCGCGTCATCAGTGCCCATACCCTACAGTAGGTGGGGTTGGTGAAAGGGCCTCTCTGTGTGGAGTTTGCATGTTCTCCCCGTGTCTCATAGGGTAGGTACCCTCACAAAAACATGCAGTAATCCTGATCTCTATACTGCCTCCCCCTGGCCAGCCAGAGCGTCTGATGGAAGGGAAAGGAACTGGTTGGAATAACGTGTTCCTTCCACGCACTACGTCTAACCAGGGAACCTCCCCCTGTCGGATGATAAGGAGCGGCTTAATACTTCTCATGCATTGACGGAGGCATGAGCTCGGCTCTAGGCTCTCCCTAGGCTGGCAGAGGGAGTGTAGCGCCCAGTATTACATAGACAATTGGCACTGGGTGAAAAAAATGGGTTACAAAATCGTGGGATAAAAAAAAAATATATATATATATATATATATATATATATATATATATATACTTAATAGTACCAAAAGTAAAAGTACTAAAATGTTTGTAAATAGCAGATCTACAAGCTCACAACGCGTTGCGATACAACACGTTGTGAGCTTATAGATCAGCTATTTTCAAATAGCCTATGTGTGAAATAGTGCTTAATGTATGTTTTATAAAATAATAATTTATATCTGCAAAGTAACTATAGTAACTCAAGTTTTCGAATAATTGTAGTGGAGTAAAAGTAGAATATTTTCCTCAGAGATGTAGTGGAGTAAATGTAAAATTGGAAATACTCCAGTAAAGTAAAAGTACCTCAACATTTTACTTAAGTACAGTACTTACTACTTTTACTCCACTAAAAACTTTAGTTACTAGTTATTTTGCAGATATAAATTATTACATTATAAAACATACATTAACCACGTTAGCCCTATTTTATACCTAAGCTATTTGAAAATAGACGATCTACAAGCTACGATCTACAAGCTCACACGATCTACAAGCTCACAACGCGTCGCGATGCGACGCGTTGTGAGCTTGTAGATCTGCTATTTTCAAACATTTTAGTACTTTTACTTTTACCATTACTTTTGTACTTTTACTCACGTAAAGTTTTCCGCACTTTCACTTGTAACAGAGTACTTCTACAGTATTGATACTTTTACTTAAGTAAAACTTTTGAGTACTTTTTCCAGTTTCTAACTCTTTTCCAGTTTTCATCATTTTCTCATCTCAGACACACTCACATATCCACTCTCTCTGCACACACGCACGCACGCACGCACACAAATACAAAGACGAATGCGCACGCGCACGTACGCCCACACACACACACACAAACGCATGCCCGCGCGCACACACACACACACACACACACACACACACACACACACACACACACACACACACACACACACACACACACACACACACACACACACACACACACACACACACACACACACACACACACACACACACCTGTGGTTCCCATGGTAGGCGATAGATGTTGGGTCATAAATTGTGCTGGTCATCTCCTGCCTGTGTCATGGTGTCACCTTACAGCTGTCTGACACAGAGACCGAGACCAAGCAACACACCATGGTTCTCTGTGCAACGCTCTGTTCACACTGCAGCCCAAGAAAATGATTTGTTTCTCCAATCTTTAGAACTGACTGTCCATACTGTTATATCGCAGTACTCAGATGTATTACTTAAGTAAAAGTATCAATAACACA
>NC_137606.1:50476889-50521889 GCF_963280865.1 Gymnoscopelus braueri
AAAAAGTACCCCCAAAGAAGCCAGAAATATTGAAAAATGTAAAAAAATTGCTTGTCCTCAGATCTATAAATTGTCGACAAATCTCTTCTCACAGGTTGCCTCCCATAGGCCCTTTGACTTGTGTCAAAGGTCATGTCTCACCTAAACACAGGATCTGACACTAATTTTGACCTGAACGGTCAAGATTAAATTTATCCTCAGAGCAAGCAGGTAGGCTCTATTAGCTCAATGGTAAAATGGTAAAAACGGTGTCTCCATGCTCTTCTATTGACACATTTAGATTGTTCTAAGGGCTAGTAGACACTACAGGGTATTTGCTCCGTTTATGCTGTCTGGGACTTTCTTTGCCGCTCGCCGACAAAACCCCCAATCCGACGCAGATCGGGCTTTGAAAGGCTCTGCGAGAGGATGATCGGGCCATGATAATAGTGCTCGGCGATGCCTTCCCGTCCAGTCAGTGACAGTGACAGGCCGAATCATCAAAAATGACTGCTGAACAAGGCATAAGCCTTGTTCAGCAGCCTGATGACAGGCAGTGCTGTCAGGCTGGTCTGGGACCTTTGCTCTTCCTTGAACCTACCTGTGGATTATACCAGGGACAAATGACTTGGACTAAGCTCTTCCTTGGACCCACCTATTACACCAGAGACAAGTGACTTGACTTTTTCTCTTTGCTCTTCCTCATGGACCTACTTGCAGATTATACCAGTGTCAGTCTACCATATGTGGATTATGTGGTCGACATTTTGCACCTTAATCCCATGTACAACGCAATGACTTTTGTCTTTTTACTGTGTTTTTTCTAGCACCTAACTAACGTCCATACAGTAAGTATATCATGCACATCTGCTGCTATGCTCACGCACCGTTATATCTTATCTCAGGTAGCCTACTAGTGTAAATATGTATTTCTTTTTGTTCTCTTGTTTGATCTCCTTTCTCCCACTCCCCCCCCCCCTTCTTCTTCCCCTTCTTTTTTCTGTGGAAATAACGTTACGATGGGAACTATGCACGAAAATGAATTTCACCCACTTTTTTACTTCTGTAAACCTGTGTTGTGACAATAAAGCTGATTATGATTCTGATTCAGTCCTGTATTAACCTGCAATATCCATCCATTGAGATCTAAAAAAATCATATCTTGAAGTACTGTGCGGGATTTTGCGAGGCCTTTTCCCGAGTAGCCTATTTAAATACCGCCCACGCCCGCAAGATTTGCATTGGGACCTGCGGGTACCGCAGGATCCTGCTGCCCTTGTAGGGCTCTACTCTCGGCGTTGAGTCCTGTGAAATATCCTGCAGTGTGTGATCCCTTGTCGGCGATCAATCGTATAGTGTGAAAACCACAACGATATATGACAGCCGATTTCAAGAAAGAGACGCCCCTCCTGATCAGATGACTCCCCGACCACTTTAAAAGTCCTACAGTGTGTACCTGCCCTTAATGTCTCAATTAGAAGAGCAGGGAGTCAAAATACAACCACCCCAATTGTATAGGTTATAGCAGTGTCTATCAACCTTTTTTGTGCCAAGGCACACCTGGCATAGCCAAAAAATCCCAGGGCACACCTAGATATACGGTATATATAATTATATATATATATACGGTATATCTATATACACACACTAGGGGTGTGCCGATTTTCACATTTCACGAAACGATACGATACGATATTGGGCACACAACTTCGATACGATTTCGATACGATACGCACTTTTTTATCATGAAAATATATGGGGGAGAAAAAAAGCAAATGCAAACAAATATTTCTGTTTTTGCATTATTCAGACATGCAAACTTGTAGCTTTTCAGCTTCCACTAGCCGTTTTGAATCCAAATAGGGCAATAGTGTGACACCTGACCCGAAAAAAAACAGCATGTTGTCACCCTTTTCACCTCGGGGCTGTTTGCATGCCTGATTATTATTATTGTTAAAAAAAAAAATCATTTTTTTTTTTTTTTCTTTTTTTCAAAATCATTTCTTTTTAAACCTCCTTCAAACGGCGCGGCACACCTCAGCAGTAGCCCCGGCCCAAAATTGGGACGTTTGCCAGGGTTGATATACACTGGGTTATAGTGTGTTAACATACTCTACCATAGCCTGACACTCAAACTGAGCCAAGCTAACTCTACCATACAGATTGGGTAAAATTAAATGTTATTAATTTAAAAAGTTACATTGTGAGGATTAAGTAAAACTGAACAACAACAACTGAACAACTTCTTAGCACTAAACAATGGCCTTGATATCTTCCAGTCAGCATTTTTACCATACCACAGCGTAAATACTGCACCTGGTTTATGCTATAAAGTATGTAGATATCTTCGAGTTTTGCCTCTAATTGACATTTCTTTACTGTTTGATTTTTCTCCTAAAAAAACTAAAACGATGGAGCTTGCACAAAAACTTCATGGTCGGCCGCAACTTATTACTAGACAGACTGAAACACTGGGTGGGATTTTCTGGCACAGGACTGAACTGCTTTGAATATACTTATATAGAGACTACTTTGTGTCTATAGCTACTGTAACACATCTGAGCAGACAGAAATGACTTGCAGATTTCAGCAAGGATCCATTCTCTACAAGCTCCAATTGGCTAAGACGATTGAAAACAACAAAATGTGTTACCATAGTTAAGCAGACGACATTAATTTACATAACCGTATCACCAAGGGACTATGGTCCATCAGAAACACTGAGTAAATGCATGGAACAAATCAACAGTCGGATGTGCCATCATTTTATTCCATTAAATGAAACAAAAGTAATTGTTTTTGGAGCCAAGGAAGACAAAAACCTTGTTGTAGTCATGAACTCAGACCAGAATTTTAACAACCAACCACATGAACATAAGCACAAGTCAGTCTATCGACTTAATAATATATCACAGACGGACTTAAGGACTTAAAGGACTTTTGTGTTTCAAAATACCACTGTTGGTTAATACAGCATTGAATGGTTTGGGGCCAAAATTAAATACATTTCTGACGTTTTGTGATGTCACGATCCATCCAGACCCCTCACAGTCATCTGGGTCTGAACGTGGAGAAGCAGCATTTCAGTTTTTATGCTCCACATATCTGGAACAAACTCCCAGAAAACAACAGGTAGAGCGGAGCTTAGCTTGGGAATGGGAAAGATCCCAGTTTGATCCCCGGCTAACACACACACACGATCCATGTTACTGTGACTAAAATACAGGCTGAAATATCCATCATCTGGGACAGTGTGTGTGTGTGTGTGTGTGTGTGTGTGTGTGTGTGTGTGTGTGTGTGTGTGTGTGTGTGTGTGTGTGTGTGTGTGTGTGTGTGTGTGTGTGTGTGTGTGTGTGTGTGTGTGTGTGTGTGTGTGTGTGTGTGTGTGTGTGTTCTGTGTGAAACAGCCCGAGAAAAAAGGGTTGATTCATTTCCTTCCTGATCGGTTTCCTCCTAACTCTCACACACACACACACACACACACACACACACACACACACACACACACACACACACACACACACACACACACACACACACACACACACACACACACACACACACACACACACACACACACACAGGACTGCGGGTCAGACAGGGAGGGAGTCTGTGGGCATAACAGGCGGAGAGAGAGAGAGAGAGAGAGAGAGAGAGAGAGAGAGAGAGAGAGAGAGAGAGAGAGAGAGAGAGAGAGAGAGAGAGAGAGAGAGAGAGAGAGAGAGAGAGAGAGACAGACAGACAGACAGACAGACAGACAGACAGACAGACAGACAGACAGACAGACAGACAGACAGACAGACAGACAGACAGACAGACAGACAGACAGACAGACAGACAGACAGACAGACAGACAGACAGACAGACAGACAGACAGACAGACAGACAGACAGACAGACAGAGGAGGGAGAAAGGGTAGAGGTCATGGAGTGATGACAGGTGTGTGTTTCATGTGTGGGTGTTCCTCATCTGTCTTCTCTCTCAACACCCATTTATGCTTTCATCGTATAGTGGCGTCGTCTGAAAATAGCAGATCTACAAGCTCACAACGTGTCACGGATGTGACGCTTAAATGTGTGAGCTTGTAGATCTGCACGACAACATTGTACGACAGAACATAACATTAGGCATCACTGCCATGTCTCTTCTCTCTGTCTATTACACCACAAAGACACCCATGTACCTGTCAAAATACTTCACAAACGCCAATCAAGTCCACAATCACAACACCAGAGGGACACAAAAATGAGGAAAGCCCTACCAAAAGTCTTGAAGGAGTGTAAAACCATTGACATATAAAGGTAGACGCCTCCTCCGGCTCTGAGATGTCTGTATCTATCTAGCTTCAAGCGGGAAGCTTCCGCGTGCGTCACAGAAGGGGACGTTTGGTGGGGGCGGGTCTTTTCGTAACCCAGCCCTTAACCCTTTAAGAGGCAGCCGTGCAGCAACTAGTCAGTTAGACGTGCTGTGATTGGCCAGGAGTCAACGAGCTGTGATTGGCCAGTAGTCACTTTGAGTGTCAGCGTGCCCCCTCTAAAATGGCGGCCGCGATACAGGTCGCTCCACCGAACTGCAGAGGCCAATGAGGTATCTAGGTTTTCTATATCTATGTGTAAAACCCTACTCTCCTTCAAAACTGCCCTAAAGAATACCTAGGTGGATGCAATTCTAAACTGGCCCCTGTAAAAGTCAAAGCCCCCCCCCCCCCCTAAATGTTTTCTGTACATATTTTGGTTTTTCTTTTCAAAATGTTTCTATGATGTTTTGCCTAGTATATTTGTCTGTCATTAAATGTTTCTATGAATTGAGTACAAAGGACCCCTATAGGCTTTCTTGGGTTTAAGATCCTCTTAGCAGAGGAGTGAACTTTCACCCAGTCCCAGAGCTTGCATGTTTGCACGATGTTTCCACACAAAATGATCCAAATCCAACTTTCTAGATAAAATCATGACATTTTCACAATAACAAGGACCACATTTAGTTTGGGAATAGGAGACCGCCATGTTGTGTTCGTAGTTGTCTAGCAGTAATATAAAGAGTGTCTTATGGGTGATAGGTAGGAATGAGCAAGGTTATAGTATTTTATAAGTTGATAGTACAATCTTGAAATCATCTTGTGTATGGAGCCAGGGGGTACAAAGGTAGGTTAATAGGTTTGACTGTGAAACTACCAGTGGTGGAAAAAGTGCTCACATTTTTAGTAAAGTAAAAGTATCAATACTGCAATGTAGAAATACTCTGTTACAAGTAAAAGTCCGGAATGAAAAATCTACTTGAGTAAAAGTACAAAAGTATTGGTATTAAAATGTACTTAAAGTACCAAAAGTGGAAAGTACACATTCTGCAGAATGTCCCATTTCACAAGTTTTCAAATGTATAAAATGTATACAAATCTTTTGAAAATAGCAGATCTACA
The DNA here is from genome assembly GCF_963280865.1 of Gymnoscopelus braueri. NCBI lineage: Eukaryota > Metazoa > Chordata > Actinopteri > Myctophiformes > Myctophidae > Gymnoscopelus > Gymnoscopelus braueri. The sequence goes on from NC_137606.1 coordinate 50,482,285, forward strand.
AGCTCACAATGCGTCGCATCGCATGCTATTTTCAATACAAATCTAAATATACAAAGTAACTAGTTACTATAGTTGTCAAATAAAATGTAGTGGAGTAAAAGTAAAATATTTGGATCCGGGATGTGGTGGAGTAGAAGTAAAAGTATTGGAAATTGGAAATACTCAAGTAAAGTACAAATACCTCAAAAGTGTACTCAAGTGCAGTACTTAAGTAATTGTACTTAGTTACTTTACACCACTGTAAACTACCATAGTCTGCCATATAGTCTTCATTTTCATAATTTAATAATAATAATTTGGTCCCCACTCCTTGGGGTGATTTTTGTCACTGTGTTATGTGAAATGTGTCCTCTGCATTTTATCCATCCTAGGAGTAGTGAGCCGTTGGTTGTATCGCTCGGGGAGCAGCTAGGGGTTAAGTGCCTTACTCAGGGACACTTCGACACATTGCTGCTGAGGCCTGGAATCAAACCTGGGACCTTTGGCCGCCCATTTCACGTATATTAGCTGGGGACGTCATTGCTTTAAATGGCAAAAATATAATCTAATTAACGTACAGTACAAAAGTGCCCTGTTCTGCATGACAAGGACAAGGACAACAGCCTCAGTGTGTGTGTGTGTGTGTGTGTGTGTGTGTGTGTGTGTGTGTGTGTGTGTGTGTGTGTGTGTGTGCGCACACGTGTGTGCCTATACGCGTGTGCAATGTGCAACATTGTTTTATCACTCAACAGTAAACAATCCAACATACAGTGTAAGTGTATACAGGGTATCTGCACATTTCTAAAGTGGCAATTTAAGAACTTTTAAGACCCTTTTAACACCTCTAAAATAAAAAAGGTGTAATAGTAATAATAAATAACACCATTATTGCATCAAAAGTAATCAACAAACTATACTATAAAAAAGTTGTCAAACATGACAGTGTTTATTGACAGTGGTTGCTAGGCTGGGAATTTGTTTATTGACAGAGGTAGGTATTTATTAACAGTGGTTGCTAGGAAGGTGTTTATTCTTTTCATTGTAACCTGCACTGGCAAAACACATGGCTGCCTTTCTGTCACACTCACAGATGAACCTCCCACACACACTGTTGCTGTCACCTGAAAGACAGAAAAGAAACCATGGAAGAAATTCATTCAAATGAACCATAGAAGAAGATGATTTAGCAGAACAGCGACCATTTAATACTCATTTCAAGTCCACAGAATGAATATAGAGACCAAGATCAGTGCAGTATAGTTTTGCATTTTTCATCAGTTTACATTTTTATTTTGTTTTGACTTTGTTTTCAGTTTCAGTTTAATTTCAATTTGTTTTTAAATGTGTATTTTCTGGTATATTTTCGTTTTTTAAGGCTTAGTTTTAGTTTAGTTTTTATAAGTTTTAGTGTTTTAGTTGTTATTGGGCTATTTGTCAGAGGTGAGAATGAAAAGTATTTGACAAAACATACATTAACCACTTCAGCCCTATATACATTTTGGCCTTTTGAAAATAGGCGATCTACAAGCTCACAATGCGTCGCGATGCAACGCATTGTGAGCTTGTAGATCTTTTCTTTTCAAAAGATTTTTTATACATTTGAAAACTACTGCACAATGAGTACTTAAAGTAAGTAGAGTAAATAAACGCAAGGTGTGCGCGACACGTGGAAAGATGCTCAAGACCATCAAACCACGCGATTCTCATTGAAAAAGCATTGGCAGATTCCACCCCATAGGTAGTACTTTCTACTTTTGGTACTTTAAGTACATTTTGATGCCAATACTTTTGTACTTTTACTCAATAAAATTTTGATTCCCAGACTTTTACTTGTACATTGCAGTATTGATACTTTTACTTTAGTAAAAAATGTTTTTAACTTTTTCCACCACTGGCTGTTAGCCAGTCTTTACTGGATAGTATATGCATGTTGGTCACACTTTTTCTATTTTCAGCCGTAAATGATATCCCGTCAATCACATGATAAAAGTGAGTCAATGGAATAACTCCCTGTCAATGTCATGTGTGAACATATTATGGGAACATTTTACACATGCAAGAAGCTTACATCATCACTGTCGTGTAGAAACCTTGTATCTGCATTTTTCTTTTTTTAAATCATAATTTAATAAACCTCGCATGACAGCACATACCTATGTATGTGCTGTCATGCTAGGTGCTAGGAGTTCAAATGATTCATTTGAACACTGACAAATCACTATTAATATTACTGATTAATAATTAATTATTATTATTATTCCTATTAGATCCAGCATCCCGCATATTTAATTATATGATATGCTATATTAAATAAATACACAAACACACGCACACACACACGTGTGCGCACGCACGCACGTGCACACACTCACACGAGTGCCAGAGTTTATTTTAAACTCTCCCCTGTGACAACAGATGAGGTGTTTAAAAATGTAGTGCACTTCAACAACACAGAGCCACAGGCCTCGACAATATCCCCTCCATTGCTCCAATCATTACTCACATAATAAACCTCTCCATCATACAGGGACGGGTCCCTAACGACTTCAAAAAAGCAAGGGTGACCCCTCTGTACAAAAAAGGAAACCAATTAGACCCTGGCAACTACCGCCCTATTTCTATTCTTAGCTCCATCTCGAAAGTCATGGAAATAATTGTCTACGAACAGGTCGATAAGTATCTTGCCGAGAAAAATCTAATTTACAAATTCCAATCTGGTTTCAGAACAAACCACTCCACTGACACATGCCTTCTCTATTTGAACGACTCTATCAAACAAGATGTCGACAATGGCAAATATTGCGGCATGGTCATGCTGGACCTCCAGAAGGCCTTTGACACTGTTAATTACCCAATTATGATCAATAAGCTCAAAGCAATAGGTTTTGATGATACGTTGGTGAGCTGGATGAGATCCTACCTGGAAGGGAGGGAGCAAGTGGTGGAAGTAAAGGGCACGCAGTCCCCTCCCCTCCCAGTGACTTGTGGTGTTCCGCAAGGAAGTATACTAGGACCTTTACTGTTCCTGATATATGTGAACGATATGTCTTCAGCTTGTGACTGCAAACTGTTCCTGTTCGCAGATGACTCGGCTCTGCTGGTCTCGGACAGGGACAGGCTGCAGGTTGAGAAAACTCTCAGCTCTGAACTCAACAAGATCTGCATCTGGCTCTCCGACAACAAACTATCATTACACCTGGGTAAAACTGGATCCATCCTCTTTGGGTCCTGTTCTAACCTTAGCAAGGCTGAGAGTTTCACGATCAAAGTGGGTGATGATGTTATCACAAGAAAGGAGGAAATTACCTACCTGGGTTCCATCTTGGAAGCAAACCTCTCCGGTAACAAAAACACCAAAAGAGTGATCAAAAAGGTAAACCAAAGAATACGCTTTTTGTATAGGATTGGACATCTAGTCAGTAAGAATACTCTGAAGATTCTTGCAGGGGCCCTCATACAAGGTTATTATGATTATGCATTCACTTCATGGTATCACAACACCTCCAAGGCCTTAAAAACAAGGCTCCAAACATCCCAAAACAAACTAGTAAGCTACTTCTTGGCCTCAATCACAAAACCCATCTAACCCCTGCTCATTTTGCTAGGATTGGATGGCTTAGGGTTGAGGACAGAGTACAGCAACTTGCTATGGACCTGGTCTTCAAGATACACCACAACATTGGGATCCCCCTGTATTTGTCAAAATACTTCCAAAATGTTAATGAAGTCCACGATCATAACACCAGAGGCAGCTCCACGAATCATGTTCAACCCAGATTTGGCTCAACAAAGGGAATGAACTCGTTCTCATGCTATTCATCAAAAATGTGGAATGCCCTACCAAAAGGAGTAAAGGAGTGTAAAACCCTACTCACTTTCAAAACTGCCCTAAAGATACACCTTCAGGAGGCTGCAATTCGAAAATGGCCCCTGTCTAAGTCTTAACCTACCCCCCTAGCCCCCTACCCCCCCTTTTCTTTTTTGGGCGGTGAAACCGCCCCTATAAGTGAGATTTGGAAAAATGTACAAATATCTTGGGCAGTGAAACCGGCCCTAAAAGTGAGGTTTGGAAATTTGTACAATTATCCTGCGCTGTGATTGGCCAATCACAATCTATTCAGGACTGTGATTGGCCAGTGTCACATGACACATGTGCATAGCCCTATATAAGCAACCATAACTTAAAAAAAACCAAATTATTGTTTTTTTTAAGTTATGGTTTTGTCCATCATAAAGTGTGTTTTACAAAAGATAAATGTATTTATCTTTTGTACATGATTGATCGACTCCATTCAGTATTGTGATTAGCTAGCAAGACACATGCTGACACTAAGTGGCTCTTTCAGATCAAAGCATATATATTGGTTGGCTCCATTCAGTATTGTGGTTAGCTAGGAAGACACCGCCCACTTCACACAGGGTGTGATTTTTTCTCTTGTACATATTTTTCACTCTTCATACCAGTAACCTGTAAGCTGATTGTATGACATTCTGTATTGTAGTGTGTATATCTGTCTGTCTCTTATATGTCATCATGATTTGTGTGCATGGGGACCTCATCTTAAACAAGCTCAGTGCTTAATGAGTCTTCCAGTTTAGTAGACCTTGTATTGTGAATTTGTACTTCCATGTACTGTTGTTCTCATGTCTTACTAAATAAAGTACATCAATCAATCAATCAATCAATCAGACAAAAGCTGCAAAAAATAGGCGATCTGTAAGCTCACGCTCAAGTTGTGAACTTATGGATCGGCTATTTTAGCTATGTTTGACACAATGTTAAGTGTCTTTGTGGGTTTTTAAATATTCAATCAATGAAAAGTATTAACAAGAGCTTGTGACTGAATAAGAACTACATTGGATCCATTTTAACATTAGTTATTTTTCCATTTCCAGAAAAGTAACAGTTTTGGACATACAAGGTTTCTACTCTGATAGTGATGATCAGTGCTGTAAAGTAACTAAGTACATTTACTCAAGTACTGTACTTAAGTACATTTTTGAGGTACTTTTACTTTACTGGAGTATTTCCAATTGTCTATTCTTTTACTTCTACTCCACTACATCTCAGAGGCAAATATTGTACTTTTACTCCACTACAATTGTTTGAAAACTTTAGTTACTAGTTACTTTGCAGATATAAATGATTACATTATAAAACATACGTTAACTACTTTAGCCCTATTTTATACCTAGGCTATTTGAAAATAGCGTTATGAGCTTGTAGATCTGCTATTTTCGAACATTTTAGTACTTATACTTTTGGTACTTTAAATTTTGATACCAATACTTTTGTACTTTTACTCTAGTAGTAAAGTATTTTTTTTTATTCCAGACTTTTACTTGTAACAGAGTACTTCTACATTGCAGTATTGATACTTTAACTTAAGTAAAACATCGTCACCTTGCTAAACTAATGGCCTAAGTCATTATTTGTGGAAAATGATATTTTTGCCAGTCAGCTCCTCATGACACTGGCACCTCTGGTAAAATCGCCTATCTCCTAATTGAAATGGATCATGCTGTTCCCTCCCCTTTTAGTATAATGGCCTAGCTCCCTATTTTTGGCCTAAGTCACATGGTTTTGGGACTTAGGCCCAAAGAAAATTCAATAAATTGCCTTAAAAAGATCAAATTTAATCCTATTTAAACCTCTTTAAATCTCTTATGTTACATAACTGACAGACAGTGTTATTTTAATTTTAATAGTCATAATTTGTTATAATGATTATAATGATTATAATGATTTAGAAATATCATATAGTTCTCTTTTGGATCAGTTTTAATTTTTTTCTGAAAAACTTAAAAAAAATGACTTATGCCATTAGTTGAGCAAGGTGACTACATTTGAGTACTTTTTCCACCACTGGTGAAGATATTCTGGGGCCTGTTTCAGGTAAGAGTTACTTATTGACGTCTCACAGTCGTCCTGTTGATGTTCCACCTCAGCATTATGCATTAACACAAAAAAACTATAGTGCTGAAACTCACCATGACAGGTGACAGTGTTGGTGGCCTTGTCACATTTGTACCGGTATATTTTAATGTAGGGGTGGTCTATGATTGGCCAACAGGAACGATGCTGTTTGGAAGCTCTGTAGCACTGGTCATGGACCTGACAGCACCTGACACCAACACACAACACACAACACACCACAAACACACAACACACCACAAATACACAACACAACACGCCACAAACACACCACACGCCACAAACACACAACACGCCACAAACAAACCACAAGCACACAACACGCCACAAACACACCACAAGCACACAATAAACACACAACACGCCACACAAACACACAACACAGCACAGGACCTTATTACAAAGTGAATCAATCATTTACAGAGTATCTCACAAAGACTGAGATACGATATACACAATACTGAGTAGAAAGCAAGCAAAACATTTGTTAAAAAGCATTAATCATAATATTGATTGTAAAGTACATTGTATACATTTAACCAAATGTATTATAAGATATGGATTAAGTGGTTAAAGGAGCGCTTCACTCATTTTCAAATCTTCATGGTCGTCACTAATTACAAGGTGGCAGAATGTCTGTCTCTCATTGGTGGCCTATGGACAGTTCATGGAAAGTTAGCATGATGAAATAGAAGCCTTTGTACATGTACTGTACTTAGGAGGTATTTTTGACTGTACTGGAGTATTTCCAATTTTCAATACTTTGAACTCCAATACTTCTACTCCACTATCTCAGAGACAAATATTGTACATTTACTCCACTACAATTATTGGGGTTCGAGGCCTATGCTCGAAGCCTCTTTGCATCTCTTGGCTTTCATTATTATTATTCCGCCGTTTTTGCAGTTCTGGCCTAACCGTGTGGTCACTTTTTACGAAACTCTGCAATATGGTAGAGGGCTATGCCAAACCGCCAAAGCACGAAACTCACAACCATTGGCCAAAGGGTGGCGCTGTAGCACTCAATTGAAAAATGCCAACTTTGAACAGGTACAACTCATGCCCTGTTTGACCTACAGCCATGAAACTTCAATACACACATGCGTCTCCTCATGCCCAACAACTTTCACACCCTGACTTTTGACCTCTGACCTTTAGATCTCCCACCATTTTGAATTATATGAAGAAAAAAAAACTCCTCCTTGGATTTTTGAGCAATCTGCACGAAACTTTCTACACATGAACTTTGGACCTATACCAACAGATTTTTTCTGAGTGTGAAAACGTTAAGCTTTTATGAGCCAATGAATATTGCAGTTTTATGACAATTGTTCATCTGCCCCTAACACATACATGCAGACTCACATTTGTTTGAAACTTTGCAGTAATGTAGAGGGTCATTCCAAGTATCACTGAAACCAACCTTACTCCAATTGGTCAAAGGGGGGCGCTATAGCAATTTTTTGTAAATGCAAACTTTAAACAGGCAAAAGTCATGCCTCGTTGGGCCGACAGCCATGAAACTTGCTTACACATGTGCCTTGACTCATGAGGAACACATCTATCACTTTTACCTGTAAGCTCTGCCCTTAGATTGTCCGCAATCTTGAGCAGTTTGAAAAACACTTAAACCCAGGATTTTTTAGCAATTTGCATGAATCTGTGTCATCTGTTTGAGCTCCTTTTTCTGTTGGTCCAATGGCTTGATTGCTTAACCATCTCCCTTGCAACCGCAGGGTCGCCGGTTCAAGTCCCACCTCATGCAGACTTCATTTCAATTGCACTGCACACAACATGACTGAATCAATGAATACTGGTGCAATTGTTAAAGATAACATGAAATGCTTATTTGAGAGTAGTTATTTTCAATGTATGTTCATTGTGAAAATAGACAATCTACAATCTCACAACTTTTTGGATAGGAACGCTTTGTGAGCTTGTAGATCGGCTACTTTCACTAGTTTTGGTACCGAGGAGACATCACATTTCTCTATTGGTAAATGCTTTATGAACCACTGATCTTAGTTTTAGTGAAACAGGGGCTCGGTTCATGGCAGAAGGCAAGAGTCTATGATCTTCAACAGACTGTCAGGCTGGATGAGGCCTTAGCTCAATCACTAGTGTGACAGCCTGTGAGTCCGAAGGTTGAGCGTTCGATTCCTGTCTATGGCCATGGGTTGAGGTGTCCATGAGTGAGGTCCTTGACCCTGGATTGCTAGCCACCATCCCTCAGCACTCTGCTCAGCTATTGAGAATGCTCATTTGTAAGTTGCATGGGCTGCTTTGTCTCAAGTTCAATCCATTCGGTTTCTATGTGCTATTGTTCCATGTCGCTTTTTGCCTCATTTGCTCATTGTGAGCTTGTAGATCGGCTATTTTCAAAGGTTGTTTATACATGACGAACTTGTGAAATTGGACATACTGCATAATGAGTACTTTTACTTTTGGTACTTCAAGTATATTTTGATGCTAATACTTTTGTACTCTTACTCAAGTAAAGTTTTGAACACCGTACTTTTACTTGTAACTATGATATCTCTGCTGTCCGGCAGAAAGCAGCTAACTCCAAAATGTTCATTTTTCAGGAAGTTAGGAGGTTTTGTTCATCATTGATAAGAACAGCTGAATGGACCTCTAAGCTCACAATGAGGTTGGCGGTCAAAAGGGGGTGGAGCCTGGAGTCAGCTAAACCAGCTAACTCCACCCCCCTTTGGTGGAGTTAGCTGGTTTAGCAAAACGTTGGGGGATCAAATGGAGTAAGCTGGTTTTGTCAGAAGCGCTTTTTTTTTTCATTGGTTCAATATTTTTGTTATCAACACACAGACGTAAAGGGCCCAATGGCCCTGATTTATGGGAAAAAAATGCAAAAGCGTCAAAATAGAGTTAGCTGGTTTCTGCCGGACAGCAACCATATGTATTTGACATTGTGGTGGTTTACTCAGGTGAAAAATGTCAGAACTTCTTCCTCCACTGGTGACATACTTGTCCAAGTCATCGACGGGCGTGCCAGAGCCTCCCTTCCCACAGTAGCAGCCATAGTCCAGGTAGTCCAGGATGGGCCGGCCGCCCGCCATGCTGCATTTGACCATGGTGCCGAACTGCCAGAGTGCACGTGCGCTCCGGTGTGCATGTGTGCCCACCGAGGCTGCATGACAGACAGGACGTCTTAGTTTTTCAAATAAATGAATGCCCTACTCACAGTGGTGGGAAAAGTACTCAAATGTTTTACTTAAGTAAAAGTATCAATTCTGCAATGTAGAAGTACTCCGTTACAAGTAATAGTCCGGAATTCAAAATGTACTTGAGTAAAAGTACAAAAGTATTAGGTATCAAAATGTACTTAAAGTACCTAAAGTAAAAGTACTAAAATGTTTGAAAAAAGCAGATCTATAAGCTCACAACTTAAGTACAGTTCTTGAGTAAATGTACTTAGTTACTTTACACCACTGCTTACTCATTTATTTTTAAATTGACTGGAGGATAAGCCCCTTCAGATGTAGCATTTCGTTTTCGAGGGGGTCCTCAGAGCACGACACAAAACAAGAAAACAATCCAACAAGACAGAACAAAACAAATAATGGACATAATGGACATACACATAAAGGCTCTTCCACCATCTCAACCCTACTACGGCAGTATATTAAATAAATAATAAACAATAAAATAAAATAAAAATGAATTCAAGTAAACAAACATGATGCCAACATAGGATCATCTGCTCATCAGATCATGTAGATCTGCTATTTTCAAACATTTTAGTACTTTTACATTTGGTATTTTAAGTACATTTTGATATACTTTTGTACTTTTACTCAAGTACATTTTGAATTCCGGACTTTTACTTGTAAGGGCGCCGCGGCGCGCTCTCACCAAAAGTTGGCTGGCCGCTGTTAAACGCAGGTTGTGCGCGGCCACAGTTTTTTGCAACCAGCGGATTAAAAAAAACGCTGTGACGCACCTGTCACTCACATTCAAGACCGTCCCCGTAGCTCGCACCGCCTACTGCCTTGAGCATAGATATATATAAAGGCTAGATGACTCACCCGCGCTGCTGGCCAATGGAGTACGACGTTGCCACATGGCGGCCATCTTGGGACGGTCATTCATAACATTATGTCTATGGTGCATATACTTTGAAATAACCATAGCGTGTTCAATTTTCATCCGATTTTCAAACGGTTTGGTGTGTTGTAAACACCAAAGATGTATTTATGATACTGCATACTTAATGTTATTTAAAAAAAAACATGATTATTGATTGATTGATTGATTGATTGAATATTTTATTAGGCAAAAAATGTAAAACAGCACAGTTACATTTAAAATACTTTGTCTAACAGGTCCGTTCATAAAAGTCCTTGCGGACTTGTTTCCAATGAGGGCCTTGGTATTTAATTCATAGGCATACAATAGGCATAGGCATTATAATTATAAGTATGTAGTATCATAACTACATCTTTGGTGTTTACAAAACACCAAACCGTTTGAAAATCGGATGAAAATTGAGCACGCTATGGTTATTTCAAAGTACATGCACCATAGACATAATGTTATGAATGACTGTTGCAAGATGGCCACGGTTGAGCTACGCTTGTGACGCCCCCCTGAGCCATCTAGCCTTTATATATGTTACAGGGTGATTGGAGAACCAGGGCGATTGAAGAAGGCGTGCTAGTTTTTACCACCCACCCAGCAATTCTGTAGAAGCACCACTAGAGGGAGCCACAAGCCAGGCTTGTGCACAAACATATATGGCCGTGACCACACACACACAGTCACACACTGACACACACACACACACACACACACAAGCGCACGCGCACACACACGCGCACGCACTCATGCTTTTTTTGGTTTATTGAAAGCAGGACTGTTAAGATACTTTTATTGTGTTCTGGCTTTTGTTTTACTTTCTCCCTGACACACACACACACACACACACACACACACACTCACACACACACACACACACACACACACACACACACACACACACACACACACACACACACACACACACACACACAGTGATCCATGAAAAGAACTATTCTGTCCCTATCGGTTTACAACTCGTACGGCGCTGTGTCGACTAGCAGAGCATCGGCCGGTCAGCGCGGGCACTCGCGCCTGGAGGCCTCAAGCTCTGCTGAGTCGGCGCGCCTCCGTTATGGACAAGCGTGTGCGTGTGAACGCGTGTTCAGCGTTCCCCTAGCGTAGCTTCCTGGTTGCTATGTGGGGGGGAACAACAAAAGACAGGTCCGCGTTGGCGTCGCATCAAAGCCCCGCCTCGTGGCGCCGCGTTCTCCTCCTTCTCCTCCGAGGCGGTTTATTACGCGAGGAGGAGGAGGAGGAGGCTCCTCCTCCTCCTCGCGAGCCTCGCGTAATAAACCCCGCCTCGCAGCGCCGCGTCCTCCTTCTCCTCCTCCTCCTCGCGAGCCTTGCTAATAAACCCTCGCGAGGAGGAGGAGGAGGAGGCTCCTCCTCCTCCTCCTCCTCCTCCTCCTCCTCCTCGCGAGCCTCGCGTAATAAACCCCCGCCTCGCAGCGCCGCGTCCTCCTTCTCTTCCTCCTCCTCGCGAGCCTCGCTAATAAACCCTGTGTCGAAAAGCCCCGCCTCGCCCCGAAGCCCTGTGCCTAAAAACGAGCGCTCTGTCTTCAATCACCCTGGTTCTCCAAACACCCTGTGACATATATATCTATGGCCTTGAGCACCATGGTGCTTCCTGAATCTTGGGACGGTCCGCCTTCGACTCACCCGATTGGACAGAGGGGGAAAATCAGCTCCTGCCTCCAGCAGTTTTCTGCTTACAATGGACAAGTCGTGTAGAGCAGATAAACGCAAGGTCTGCGCGACAGGCGGAAAAATCCGCTCTTGCGTGAATCCACGCATTTACATTGACAATGCATTGGCAGATTCTGCCCCAGAGGTAAAATAAAAGTGCGGTGAGAGCGCGCCCTAACCGAGTACTTCTACATTGCAGTATTGAATACTTTTACTTAAGTAAAACATTTGAGTACTTTTCCCACCACCGTTTAAGTGGTTAAATGTGTCAATAACCACATTCCTATGGAAACAAGTCCCCAGGACTTTTTTTGTGTTATCCTTTTAGCCTTAATGTCTGACTGTACCACGTGCCGTTTACAGTTTTGACGAATAAAGTATTCAATCAATCAAGTCTAGCACATGTGTTTTGTAAACAAATAATTAACAAGAGCTTGTGACTTCATTGGATTAATTGAAACACAGTTTCTTTTTTCTCCCATTTACTGAAGAGTAATGGCTTAAGTATGTTCTAAGTACTGCTAAGTACTGTAATTGAATGAATGAATGAATGAGTTTGATTTCAAACGTTGTTTTTAAAAAAGAGACAAATAGAGTACAAAACAGAAGAAAACAACAACAACAATTTCCGAAAAGGAGTAGGATGAAGTCTAAAACGTACCTAAACATCTCCACTGCATGTTAAAAAGAAAACATAAAAAAAGAACAATAAAAATAACCGCAGTAATAACAGAGATAAAATAAAATAAAACCAACCCTACTACTAGTAGATACTCTATCTGAAAACAGCCAATCCAACGGGTCCTCGACGGGCCACAGTACAACAGGGATGCCAGGACTCAATAGGTCAACATGGCCCCTCCTCAACCAAATACCTCTTGAATATGATATGTTTATATGCTTTCTTGAAGTGATTCGTATTTGGACTTTGTTGTACCTCCACACTCAGTCCATTCCATAAATTCACTCCATGAACTGAAATGCACATACTTTTCAATGTTGAACTAACACAATGTATTTTGAGATTAAGCTCTCGTCTTAAATTGTTACTCTATCACCAAAAAAAAATTGTGTGTTACCTAGCAATAGCTTGTTTCTTGCTCTAAACATAATTACTGCAGTCTTGTATTCGACAAGGTCCATGAACTTCATGGCATGTGATTTTGAAAACAGTATAGTGTGATCCACTACTGTTTTCAAAATCACATGCCATGAAGTAGTACATATTAACAAATTCAACCCTATTACAACTTTGGCCATTTGAAAATAGCCGATTTACAAGCTCACTATGTGTCGTGATGCGAGACATTGTGGTACTTTAAGTACAGTTTGATACCATTACTTTTGTACTTTTACTCAAGTCAATTTTGAATTACGGATTTTTACTTGTTCTACAGTGCAGTATTGATACTTTTACTTAAGTAAAAAATTTTACTACTTTTTCCACCACTGCAGACAGACAGACAGACAGACAGACAGACAGACAGACAGACAGACAGACAGACAGACAGACAGACAGACAGACAGACTCACAGAGCAGGAGACAGGCTGATATGAGAAGCAGAACTCGGGGCAGGTTCATGTTGTAGCTGAAGAGCTGTGAAGTGGAACAGTTAGCTTTTATACTGAACAAACACCTTGAGGCCCATGTACAGTACGCCTTAAAGGGCCACTTCAACCATTTTCAACCTGCATCTCCGTATAATTTATCCTCACCAGTGGTGGAAGAAGTACTCAAATATTTTACTTAAGTAAAAGTACCAATACCACAGTATAAAAATTCTCTGTTAAAGGTAAAAGGCCTGTGTTCAAAATGTTACTTGAGTAAAAGTACAAAAGTATTGGCATCAAAATATACTTAAAGTACCAAAAGTAAAAGTACTAAAATGTTTGAAAATAGCAGATCTATAAGCTCACAACGCGTCGTGGTGCGACGCGTTGTGAGCTTGTAGATTGGCTATTTTCAAATAGCCTAAAGTAGGCTAAAGTAGGGCTAAAGTGGTTAATGTATGTTTTATAATATAACATTTTTTATCTGCAAAGTAACTAGTAACTAAAGTTTTCAAATAATTGTAGTGGAGTAAAAGTACAATATTTGCCTTTGAGATGTAGTGGAGTAGAAGTAAAAGTATTGCAAATTGGAAATACTCCAGTAAAGTAAAGATAAAATTGTACTTGAGTAAATGTACTTAGTTACTTTACACCACTGCAGAAATGTGTGCATTAGTGACCATTTATATGAAGATACGGTTGAAAATGGGTGACGTGCTCCCTTAAGGGGCACTCATTAACGACAGCTGACTGCATCCGACCTACAGTATGTCCTGCTTTGCAATGTACACACACTGTGTGTGTGTGTGTGTGTGTGTGTGTGTGTGTGTGTGTGTGTGTGTGTGTGTGTGCGTGTGTGTGTGTGTGTGTGTGTCAAACACTGTGTGTGTCAATGTCAACCACCAAACACAACCCCTCCCTGTCAATGTATTTACTGATCCTTCTGTCAGTATTGGAAAGTCATTAAGTAAACTTACTCAAGTCCTGTACTTAAGTAAATGTTGCTTCAGAGGAATATGGTTTACTTGCTTTCACAGTTTGTTTGTTTGATTGATTGATTGATTGATTGAATACTTTATTAACACGATTATTAACAGTACAGGAAGTGCAGTCAAAGGTTATGCTAAAAGGATACGTTTCCATTGTGTCCCATTGTACTCAATTCATCAGTAATACAAATAATACATACACACAATGCAATACAGACACAATACAAAACATAATAGGAATAAAGCTCAGTAGAATCATAAGCAGTGGTGTAAAGTAACCAAGTACATTTACTCAAGTACTGTACTTAAGTACAATTTTGTGGTACTTTTACTTTACTGGAGTATTTCCAATTGTCTGTACTTTTACTTCTCAGAGGCAAATATTGTACTTTTACTCCACTACAATTATTTGAAAACTTTAGTTACTAGTTACTTTGCAGATATAAACGATTACATTATAAAACATACATTAACTACTTTAGATATATTTTATACATAGGCTATTTTCAAACATTTTAGTACTTTTACTTTCGGTACTTTAAGTATATTTTAATGGCAATACTTTTGTACTTTTAAGTAACATTTTTCTAACACAGGCCTTTTAACAGAGTATTCTACATTGTGGTATTGATACTTTTACTTAAGTAAAAAAAATGCAGTACTTTTTCCACCACTGATCATAAGGTATATTTACAGAGAAAGGAGGGGGGGGGGCGCAGAGGATTCTACTATCAAGCTGTTCAAGGAGTTAAACATGTATTTTGAGGACAGGAATTCTTAGTTTCGAGATTGGGTAAGGAGTCCTGTCTGTCTGTCTGTCTGTCTGTCTGTCTGTCTGTCTGTCTGTCTGTCTGTCAGGAAGCGAGGACACGTCACCTGTTCATGGCACCATAGAACTGGAAATAGCATACTTTTCATCTAGCTGTGACATGTAGCTCACGTCACTTATTGGGGTCGTAAGTACGGGAAAGGAGAGGTGACTTCAAAAGGCACACTTGTAGCACTTTACATGTCTATAGAGTTACAAGGCCTTCTAAAAGCAGCCGCGTGTCAGCTAGATGTGATCTGTAAGCTCACATCAGAGGCACACTTATGTCACCTTTGACACTTTAAGACTGGGAAAAATAGCAGATCTACAAGCTCATATCGTGAAAATGTGTGCAAAACTGCAAATCTTTGAATATATATATATTTTTTTTTAAACAAACATTTGTTACTCAAATCTTTGCTTCTAGGGGTCCCTGGAACAAAATATTTTGAGATGGGGGTCCGTGACCAAATACATCATTTTGTGTTGTCCTTGACATGAAAAATTTAAGTTAAGAGAACAACTGATATCATTATTATAGCAACACACGGTAAAAAAAAAAAAATAGAATCCCCAGAAGCAAAGATTTTAGTTAAAAATTGTGCTTTAAAAAAATATATAAACATATATTGAAAGATTTGCACAAATTTTCACGAGTAAAAAAATATATAGCAGAGCTACAAGCTCATAGCATGGCACTCGTGCCGCGCTATGAGCTTGTAGATCTGCTAGTTTTGAATAGCCCAAAGAAATCTAAAAATGACACAGATGCGTTCCTTAATGTCTTAATGTCTCGGTCTGAAATGTCTCCTCTATTCCTCCGCAGTGTGGATGAAGGGTGGTGTTGCTGGGTAGATGTGAATGCTGCTGTTTATAGCAGAGGTGTGAGGTGGAGGAAGAACCTTTCACAGGCTAATGAACCTCCTTCACATCATTAGGAACGCTTCCTTCATGGTAATGCTGGCCTCACAATGGATGCTGAAGCTCTGAGAATTACTGCCAAGTGAAATTCTCGCCAGAACAGGAGCCTGGCTGTTCACACCAAAAGCACATTTTCTCCATTGCTCCAACAGCAACAGTTGTAAAGCTCAATGCACAGCAGCCATTTTGGAGAGAAATTGGGCCTATTCTTACTTCCTTCACAGGTGTTACCAATGAATTAAACTAATGAAGGCTCTGTTCCATTCCGGTCAAACAGAGTGCCACTGTGCTACACTAAATGGAACAAAGCCTTCATTAGTATGGTATCATTGGTAAAACCTGTGAAGGAAGTAAGGAAGAGGCCCTATTTCTTTCCAATATGGCTGCTGTGCATCAATTCAATTCAATTCAATTCAATTCAATTCAATTCAATTCAATTCAATTCAATTCAATTCAATTCAAATCAATTTAGGGGTCCTTGGCATGAAGAAGGTTGAAAACCACCTCTCTAGAGCACTGTTTCCCAAACAGTGGGTCGGGACCCATGTCTGGATTTGTATGTAAAAATATCCTTTTTTTGGTTTCTTACATATATTATATGAAACATATTATTTCAAAAGAAAACAGTAAGATTACTGTTTTTAATTGATAAATAAAATAGAACAATCACATACATTTCCATAGATACATTTAAAAAAGCATTTAAGAAGTAGTGAAATATATATCAGATCTAAAGCTCTAATCTCCATCTGTATTGGAAATTAGAAATACTCAAGTAAAGTGCGAATACCTAAAAAATGTACTTAAGTACAGTACTTGAGTACTCTTAGTTACTTTCCACCACTGGGTAACACCATACAAGATTTGTGTTGCTAAAAGTGTTTTTTTTTTAAACATTTTTTTTAACATTTTCAAGATCACAATGTTGTAAAAGCTTGTAGATCGGCTTTTCAAATAGCTGATGTATTTATGGTTAAAGTGGTTCAACTGATTTTGATGATATTAACTACTTCGGCTGGGGTCCCCGCTGGAACCTCTTCAAGGACCACTGGGGTCCCCGGACCCCACTTTTAGAGTCACTGTGTTTAGGCGATTACAAAATGTAGATGCTCTCTTTTTCATTTTGATAATGAGCGGGTATCGTCTTAAGTCTCTCTCTCTCTCTCTCTCTCTCTCTCTCTCTCTCTCTCTCTCTCTCTTCACTTCCTGTGCCCTCTCCCCCCAAATCTAATCTCATTCTCTTTCTAAAACCCCCCCCCCCCCCCCCCCTTTCCCACCCACACAGTCTCTCTCTCTATCAGCAGGGCCCCAGACAGACAGACAGACAGACAGGGGGTGTAAAAGGGAGCCATCCAGTCCATCTGCCTTCTTAGAACAGCCCTGGGCTTTATGTGGCCCCATTAGATATCATTACAGCTCTGTGTAAACCCACGCATGTGTGTGTACATCTGTTTAGTATAAACACAAAACATTTCAAAAGCCACAGAGACACTTAACACTCTGTCAAAGATAGCAAAACATTGTCGATCCATAAGCTCATCACAACTTGAGCGTGAGTTAACAGATCGGCGTGTGTCAGAACACACACTAATTAATGGCTGCAACAGAGAACACTACACTTCGGCACTTATTTCGATTTTCCTTATTTATGAAAAAATATATTTATTTACTTTGACTGAGACAATAGGCACATGAACATAGACATATATACAATTCTCTTTGATAAATACAAACTTATTCACAAATGCAAATTAAATAGGAACACTCCAGGCTATGTACTGTACACATTGCATGGTTCTTTGTTAAATTAACATTGGAAAATACACATACAAAACTAAACCAAACAGCATATATTTTTGGTATCAAATGGACTAATAGTCAAAAGTAAATCGAACCAAAGGAAGAAAATAATAAAACGTTCAGGTCATTTGGATAGCCGAATGATTTAATCACTTAAACCCTATACTTAGTTGTCCGGAGAACTAAATATCGTCGGCCAAAACATCTAAGCCAAAAATAGCTGATCTACAAGCAAGCTCAAGCTCACAATGCATCACAATGAGTCACATTGTGAGCTTGTAGATTGGCTATTCTTGCCAAATGTTAACTCCAAAATAGGGACACTAGGTGGTTAAGTGTTTAAATGGAAATTGTTCTTTGTTTGACATAATGGCAGTTGTCCATAAGGCAGCGTCTGGTTCTGTTAAGACTTCAGTGTTATGTATGCTTGATTTGTATAAAAATATAAATCCTAAATAATTAACGTCAGTGCGAGAAAAAAAATTAAGAGGTACAGTAGCCAGCATAGAGCAGGCAGTAAGACACAGCAAAAATAAATCACAGTCTCTACTATAAATTGTCAATTTCCTTTTTTTTCATTTTGGCATGAATGTTTCATATTTGTTGTGAGCTAAGTTCTCTATTTCTAAGGCAAATCTGGAAAAGAGCGACTGAGACAGAATTAAGAGCCACACGTGCGCTCCCTCAAATGCACTGCTTGCATCTTCTTTTTTCAAGGGTGCTTTCTGCTTTGGAATGTTGTGTCAACCAACCAGAACCCACCAGGACACCAAGGTCTGCGCCCACATGTTATGGAGGTTGAGGCTTTCCAAAGAGTTGAGAAATGTTCATCTCACTTTGCCATGATGGCACCCTGAAAGGTTTTCAGGTCACATGTGAATGGCGGTGGCTATGATATCCCAGAGGTGGAGCTTAAGGTTCTAGGCTAGCGGATTGGTGGACGGAAGGAAAGATTCCATAAATCCCTTCTTTAGTACAGGTAAATATCACTTCACCTTTTGCCTGTCATTTTAAAGGGGAAATGTGAGATTTGACAAACATCCAATTGGTTAAATGCAAAACGAGAGGTCAAAAACCACAATTAACGGCATGGCTTCCACATGGATCTGTGACCATCATGTTGACGATGTCATAAAAGAAGTCATCGCCGACTCGGCTGGTGTTTCTTTTAAGGAGAGGCACTTGGAGGGTTTGTCTGATTTGACAGTGATTGTAAGGCTGTTGGTGTACTGGACGGTGTAACTCTCTTAACATCTTGAGAACGCTCAATAAAATCTGGACTGAGCCGATTCTAAACACGTTGTTTGATCCTCATAAATGTCTACCACATCACCAGATCTACGTCCATTTGAGCTTTCGGCTAGGAAACATTGGTAGACTTTCGGGGATATATCCCATCTTGTTCTCCTGGATTCCAGAATCAAAAAAGGTTGATGAAAGCATTTCCAATGTGTAAAGCAGGTCCTCTGGCAGGTCCTGATTGACAGCTCATTATGGGATTGTAAAGGACAAGGTCCATTGCTAAGGCACCAGTCTTGTCTGATTGGTCAGGTAAGTCCTCCATTCTTTCTTGTTCATTTTCAAAGAATAAAAAAAAAAAAATCCACGACAAAAATGATATTACGACTTTAAATAAAAAACAAACAGGAAAGCTTAAAGTAAAGTAAAGAATAAAAAAATATATAGTGCAAATAGTGCCAGGCATTCCGTCTTTCTCCTTTCTCTTGCCTTTCTTCTCAATCCTCCTTTTTTCATTTTTTAGTCATTGTCTTCAGAGAATTGTCATTGTTCAATAAAAAAAAGAATATAATTATATATATATATATGTATAAAAAAAGAATAACCAAGTCTTTTCTTGTGTCTTTCCATTGAGCAGCAATAATAAATATTAAATAATATAAGTGAATATAGAATAGATCCTCTGGTGATAGATAGAACAGATCAAGCCCTCGCAGAGGGTCTTCACGAGAGGAGAGATGATAGGGTGGTATTCTCTCCCACTGGGCTGATAGTGCTCTTGCAGAGGGTCTTCACGAGATGAGAGATGCTAGGGTGGTCTTCTCTCCCACTGGGCTGATAGTGCTCTTGCAGAGGGTCTTCACGAGATGAGAGATGATAGGGTGGTATTCTCTCCCACTGGGCTGATAGTGCTCTTGCAGAGGGTCTTCACGAGATGAGAGATGCTAGGGTGGTCTTCTCTCCCTCTGGGCTGATAGTGCTCTTGCAGAGGGTCTTCACAAGATGAGAGATGCTAGGGTGGTCTTCTTTTCTCCCGGGTTGGGCTGGTACTATCAGAAGTGAAGGCTACACCTGAGGGAGAGACACAGAGAGACTTGAGTTAGTACAGCGTACATGATGATAATACGTGCTCAGTAATGTGATCAGGATTGTGTGCAAATGTGCAGGAATTTCCAGTGGGGAGGGCTGGATTTTATTGTATTTGTTTGTTTGTTTTGCAATGGCACTCACAAGGCACTACAATTAGTAGTGCAGTATCCCAAATGTATGTGAACGAAAAATGTTTTTACTTTCTGGACAAAATGGTATTTATTAAATACTGGTTAAATTCCAGTCACTGCTGAAATTGATATCAATGATACATCTGTCAGAAGGCAAAAGTATGCCTTAGTCACCATACATGAACATTACCCACGTTGTGGGGATTTCCATGTTAACCTGAGATTTAACTACTTTGGACGGCTTTACAGTGAGGTACCATTAGAGGGATATTAGAAAGAGAGGTTTAGACTCTTTAACTTATTACTCTTTAGACTCCCAATGGACTCAGTAGTGAGACCATTGTGACATTAGCATTCTTCTTTTGGCTAATTCCCATCAGGGGTCGCCACAGCGGATCGTCTGTTTCCATGTTCTGTTTTCTGCATCTTCCTCTGCATGTGCTCTCTCATCACCGAAGCCACCCTTACCCCATTTTTTTTACTATTTCGGAACATTTTGGCAGCTTAAAAAAATATATTTTTGTGGACATGGAGCCTATAATTGACGTTTAATAGCAATGTGTTTACCTCTGTTGCGAACACACACTGGTCTCCCTGCTCTGGAATGATGAAGATAGGATGGTAGATCCCACCCACTGAGGGCACCTTGATGGACGAGTCACATTTCTTACTGCTAGAGAAAGAGAGAGAGAGAGAGAGAGGCAGGAATGTTAGTATAAGAAAATAGTGTGAAGTAAACAACCCTCATATGTGTAGGTACGGTGTATTTGGATAGATGTGTACGTGTATAGGGGTGTGTGTGTGTGTGTGTGTGTGTGTGTGTGTGTGTGTGTGTGTGTGTGTGTGTGTGTGTGTGTGTGTGTGTGTGTGTGTGTGTGTGTGTGTGTGTGTGTGTGTGTGTGTGTGTGTGTGTGTGTGTGTGTGTGTGTGTGTGTGTGTGCGTGCGCGTGCGTGCGTGCGTGCGTGTGTGTGTGTGTGTGTGTGTGTTTGTGTTTGCGTTTGCGTGTGTGCGCGCGTGTGTGTGCGTGTGTGCGTGTGTTTGCGTGTATCTCAGCTGCGATAAGACATGATCAGATAAGCATCAGATACACAGGCCTGTGTGGAGACGAGCTCTGGCACGTTTCACACATCAACTAGAAAACTGGTTCCTGGGTCGTGGACACATTTTGATGGGTCGCGAGTAAATTTCCCTTTGTTTTTTGTTTCCTACATTTAGTTTTTAATTGTTATTTAAAAAAAGAAAGAATCAAAAACAATTCCTCCAAAAATTCCAACTTTTTCATGAATTAAATTCAATGATTTCACGGAAGACCTTGGCAGAGGTTGTTGCGTACCTCTGTAAAACTTAATTCTTACATTTAGATTCTGCATAAAATGTTGCGTACTGTGACTGGTTGGGAAGACCAAAGTCAGCTCTGTTACCACGGAGATGCACGAGACAACATCCACTTCCCTGTTTACATTTTGAGTTGCAGACGGTATGAACGCTCAGAACTCAGAGACAGGACAATGAAAATGAGATCCTTACATGTCAAACTTGGCCAGGCGGTCCTCCTCGTTGGCCAGGTTGCGTTCGGCCATTTTGTTCTTGTACATCGACAGGTCGTCGGCCAACGCTGCGTCCTTATTGGACACCTTGAACTGCCCTCTATCGACTCTTCCTCCTCCTCCTCCTCCTCCCGGGGCGAGGAAGGCCTCCCTCTCCCTCGCGCCTCCTGGCAGCAGCAGGCTCGCCGTGCCTCCGGCGTTGCGGTTGTTCACCGCCACCAGGTCGTTCTTCACGGCCGAAGAGGAGGCGGCCTTCAGCTTCCTGCTGCGGCGGTGCAGCAGACGCAGGACGAAGACGGAGGCGAGCACCAGGAGGGTCAGGGTGACGAGGCCCAGGGCGAAGGACACCGCCAGCGCCGCGTTCTTCTCCTCCTCCATCCGGGGCGTGGCCGCCGCCGCGGTGGCTCTGGGGACGGCCTTTTCCTCCACCGTGGTGGGGTTCCTGACCGGGTACTCGCAGCGGGCGCCCATGAAGCTCGGCGGGCAGCGGCACACGGGGCCGGTGAAGTGGGCGTAGCAGGTGCCGCCGTTGAGGCAGGTGCTGCCTCCTCCGTCCGGCGTCATGCACGAGTCGGCCCGCACCGAGCAGTCCCTGCCGGTGAAGCCCAGCGTGCACGTGCACGTGAAGCCGTTGACGCCGTCCACGCACGTGCCGGCGTTGTGGCAGGGCCCGCGAGCGCACTCGTCGACGTTGGTGCGGCAGCGGGGGCCGGCGAAACCGGGACGGCACCGACACTTCACGCTGTGGCCCAGGTCCAAACATTGACCACCTGGAGAGAGAGAGACAGAGAGAGAGAGGTTTAGTTTGGTCGTACAAACAAAAAACATGACATACGCTGAATATAGCTCACATAGCTCTTAGGCGATTGCCTACTTTCAATCTATTCCCCATCAATCTCCATCCTCTGTCACAACAACAGCAAGAGGAGATCAGCAGGACTCCATCAAGGAAACACAGAAACTATTTAAAGTTATAGGCCAAAAGACTGCGGCAGCACTTCCTCTCAAGCTGGTATAAAATCCTGACTCCTTCGGTAGGATTGGCGATCCTACCTGACCTTTAACCTTTTCTAATCTATATCTAAACATAACCTTTTGATTGGTTGAGTTCGTAAGGGACGATCACTTCATGGCTTGAAAGTATCTTAAGCAAGAAAGTAAAACTACCGTAAGAAAAGTACCTTTCTCTTGACAAGAAAGTATCTGAAGAAAAGTACCTTTCTCTTGACTTGTTGCGTACCTCTGTGTGTACCTTAAGAAAGTAATAAGTACCTTATTTAAGGTACTTTCTTCCTTAAAGAAAGTACCTGGTTGCACCAGACCACTTGTGTAGCAGAGGGGTGAAATTACTTGGGAGTATGAAATCAAACCAGATTGCAATTTGTATCAACAAGGAAAAAGGTGTAGTGTGTCTTTAAGATGAAAGTGAGTTGAGGAAGATGTTTAGTGTAAACACGGCAGAGAGAGAGAGAGAGAGAGAGAGAGAGAGAGAGAGAGAGAGAGAGAGAGAGAGAGAGAGAGAGAGAGAGAGATGGCAGGAAGCCAAGAAATGTAGGGAAGGAGGCTGGAGTGCTTCAACAGGAAGCAGGAAACATTCCAGCAGTTGCACCGGTGCCAACATTGGTTACCTACAGCACTGGTTCTCAAAGTAGGGTCCAGGGACCCTCCAGGGGTCCCTGAGGGGGTTCTAGGGGGTCCCCAACTAAATGATTGATAGTTACGAATCAAATGGACCCTTACAGATCTGTAACTCTGAAGTGGACCCGTAAGTGCGCATTTGGTTCTATTTGTACTGCTTATTATAGTTTGACTATTTTTCCAATAATTGAAAATGTTTGCCGACAATGACCCCCAAAATTCTGTGGAGGTTGTGTGTAAATCATTATCTGTGAAATGCTCCTCGCTCGCTTGTGAAACTTTTCAATCCTCAGGTATACAGTGGGGGGGGGGGGGGGGGGCTGCAGTGCACCATGGGAATTGGTGACGACTCACTTGGGGAATAAATGGGGGAGAACTGAACCAAAACAACAACAAAAAAAGACGGTTAAAGCAAATTGCGCAAGCAAGAGAGAAGTGGACGAAAACGGCGGCAAGAGAGGTCGTTGGAACGGGCGGCCATGCACTCAGAGACATGTCCTTATATGGTGTTTGTGTAGCCTGCCTAACGCGCAGCGTTGCAACACTCCAGAAGAACATAGCTTCACTTAACAACAGCACTTAACACATGTCTCCGTTTGTTAGGAGAGGGGGAGAGCACGTACACACACACACACACACACACACACACACACACACACACACACACACACACACACACACACACACACACACACACACACACACACACACACACAAAGAGGCAAGAATGAGGCTAAAAATGAGATTGCACATGTGCAAGTAGTGTTTCCCACACACTAATGAGAACCTCGGGGAGGCCTGTGTGAAAACAGAGACAGCGCGCATGTGTGTGTGTGTGTGTGTGTGTGTGTGTGTGTGTGTGTGTGTGTGTGTGTGCGCATGCAAGTTTTTCGTGATACGCTTATCTGTGTTTTGCAATGTCAGTGTTATCTGTTGAGGCTATCATTAAGTGTTTGCCTCATAATAAAATTAACTGTACAAACTGTAGCACTGCCAAGCCATTTAGGAACCTGTTGTTCACACAAGGTTATACTACCTTGTGTATAAGTGATATTTTTTCATTTGTAAAATAAAAAAATAGTTATTTTCAGATAGTAATCATTGCTATAGTGTGTTTTGGTCTCCCCTTCACTCCAGCTATTTAATAAACAGAACATTCATTTTGAGTTGGATTGCCAATTTTATCTCGTCAGAAGAGAGAACGCATTCATCAGCTACAATCTTATAGTGTTCCAGTTCCAATTTTGTCTGAATTTATTTGTGTCATCACTTCCAATTTCACTTGTTTATCATATGTAGTATGTAGTCTCTCTCCTGATTAGATGAAATTGGTATCCTGACCTGAAAATTTGTTTTCTGTTTAATGTTAAATAGCTGGAGAGACGAGAGAATTTACTTAGTTGACCGGTGTCCCTCATGAGCTTGTAGATTGACTATTTTCTGCAAATGTTTACCCGGATAATAGTTGTTAAAATGCAACAATATTTGGCATAACATGACAACAATAGAAGGCTGGGGTTGTACTGAATGCCCAGAACTTCCTCATGAACACAAGGAAGGGTGTTGCTAAGAAGTCACACAATCTATACACGGGTACTTTCTGCCAAACAAACCAACAAGAAAAAGAAAGGAATTCCCAGTGGACAGAAAAACACTGCATCTAGCTCTGTGGAAAGGTTCCCCAAATTGCCCATGACAAGTGTTCTTTTCTAAAGGCAAGACTGTGTCACGTGTTTAAAAGACAACAACATTGGTCCGCATTAGCAGTGAGCAGCTATTACCCTGCCTGCCTGCCTGCCTGCCTGCCTGCCTGCCTGCCTGTCTGTTTGCCTGCCTGCCTGCCTGCCTGCCTGCCTGCCTGCCTGCCTGCCTGCCTGCCTGCCTGCCTGCCTGCCTGCCTGCCTGCCTGCCTGCCTGCCTGCCTGCCTGCTTGCCTGTCTGTCTGTCTGTCTGTCTGTCAGCAGCAGCAGACAGGTCTATCAGCATGGTGCCAGCCTCACATTCCAGACAGTGTGGAACTCCAGGAGCATTTCAAAACAAAGCCTGAAGCTACAGGCTGGAATCAGAGAGTAGCTTAACCACTTAGAAGCCCTATTTTATACAAATAAAATAAAACAATAGACCAATCTAGGTCTTTATAGATTGGATATTATTGTGAACTTTTTGCTAAAATTGTTGAACTTTTTTTTTTTAAATTTAAATAAATGAAATAAAAGCTTTTGAAATTGAAAGACCCTTAGGCCACAGACCACCATTTGATGCCTTTTTTAAATCGCTGGGACCCCAATCTATACTGTAAAATGCTCAGTGTTAATTGAACTCTGAGAGAGTGCACAATATTTGTACACTCTCAGAGTTACAGACCCATAATTTTTTACCTTTTTACCTATTTTACCTTTATATCAAATTGTATTACACGGCTTGGTTGAATGCTCGACTCTGAATGGTCTATCACAGCATTCTAACTCCTTCTTATTGTATTGTTTTGCACACTGTTGAGAAGATTGATGTATAAGAATTGTCCTGCCTATACTGACCACTGCTGCCGTATTCTATGCATAAACAATAAACGCCATGAACCTTGAACCCTGATAAACCCTGTTGTCTAGCTGAGTGCTTTGCCACTGAGCTCAGTGTGTATATAGGGTAAGAGTCAGGAGAGGTCATGTTAAACGCGCTAGAGCCGCTGATCTATGCGTTTAAAGGATTACAAATTGGGCCATTTAGCAATATTAACACATTCATAACACATTTTCAAAGTTGATGGTAGTGCTCTAAAATGTCTCTAAAATGTCGAGACTGAAACCGGAAGAGATTGAATGCCATTCGAGACCACAGCTGTGTGTGTCTGACCTTGCCCACTTAGGAGACCTGGTGGCAAGGTGTGGGATTGGCATTTCTCGGTCAAATAAGGATCTTTGTCAAGGAGTCACCAGGGTGTTGTTGATGTAAGTGAAAGATTGGCGCAAGACCTCCCAGGGAAGAAGAGAAGCTGTGTTTTATGTCAGCTGAGCTTGAGGTGGTGGGAAGACATCCACTGTCAGATGTCGGCCAGGCGTGCACAGATCCTCAACCAGAGACAGCGGATAAGGGCTCTGTTTCCAACATAAATGAACTGCCCTTCTGAGGCAGCATTTTATTTTTGTTAAACAAAAATAATGACTTTGATCAATAACTTCTCTTACTTCCAAAAGGTAGGAGATAGGATATTAGACCTTTCTGCCCTGCTGTAAGAGACTGTCTACCTGCTTATTATTCAGATAACCAAGGATTCTCACTGCAGTTTCATTTACACTAAATGAAGGTGTGTGTCTGACTCCTAAATATGTAACGTAAGAAAATTAATTAGCCTCCATTTATTTCGTTTTCTGAGTAGGACTATATGTTTTTTTTTGTTGGGGGAAGGTACTGTAGGCTATATAAAATGGCAGTAATTTAACCTAAAATTAATCAAAATAATAGTCTAATGTGTGGTTGTGGCTTGCCCTGTGCTATTTTGATCCCTTGCTTTGCTTCTCTTGTTTAAAAAACCACATCACTCACACTCACACACACAGGTAGAAGACCAGTTAAAGAATTGCAATCATGCAGAGAGGAAATTAGTCTACACGTCTCTTGTAGAGGGTCTACCAGCTCCAACCTGTCGCAACTGCTATAGGTAACTAGTTAGGTCATAGTTAACAGTAGAAACCAGACATGGGCATGGCATATCTTAGCAGCTACACAGTTTCAACACTGCTGGATCAACAGCTATTTTTAACAAGAATGGTCGAATCGGCAGACAGACAGGACAAGGCATGGCGAGTGTGTCACTTCATGGCTTCCAACTTTCCCAGAGACAACTGTAGACGACCGGCACAAGCCTGGTGTCACACCCACGTGAAGTGTGTCCTTCACATGGACAGGGCTCATTTAGGATGTCACAGGTGAGATACGTAAGTGTGCTCTTTCAAGGGTACAATTAAAGAAGTGCGTGGGCTACTCCACTACTCCAGTGTCCCAGGCTTACAGCTCTGAACGCATGACAGAAGCCATGTGACAGCTGGTGGCGAGGTGAGTGCAAAACCTTTGTGTATACACAGATGCTTCACACTCACAGCTAACATGCTATTTGAAGCAGAAATCTGCTCTCTCGTAACCATCGACAAATGTGTGGTGTTAGTAATAAAATGTACACATCAAATGTGGAACATGTGCACACGGGAAGGAACAAAACAAAACCCTAGCTTTGACAAATAACCAACCCTAGCCTTAACTTACCCCAAATAACATTCCCTAACCTTAACCAAAAATACCATGAGGTTAGAAAGTGTTCTTATGTAAAGAATTCACTTTCTTTTAAGGTTATCGTCAACAAAATGAG
Source organism: Gymnoscopelus braueri (assembly GCF_963280865.1). Taxonomy (NCBI): domain Eukaryota; kingdom Metazoa; phylum Chordata; class Actinopteri; order Myctophiformes; family Myctophidae; genus Gymnoscopelus; species Gymnoscopelus braueri. Next base: position 50,510,057 of record NC_137606.1, read on the forward strand.
TTTTTCGCAGGATAAAGATGAAATAAATTTGAGCCTCAAGTATAGTCAATAAAGTATAGGGTTTAGTTGGTTAAACAGAAAAGTGTGTACCGGCAAGTATTGAAGTGACGTATGTTTCACACTGAGGCCCTAATTGACCCTCATCCCTGGGAAGAGTTCTGGGTACTTGGTTTGGTCACTTACAGTTGAAGTACAAACATGTGCTCCAACACTCCTTCCTCAGAGTAAAGCTTAATATATACCGTGTTACACGATGTCGTTACTTGCCAACAATAACTGATTTACAAGCTAACAACCCTTTGTGAAGGTTGTAAGCTCATAAATGAGCGAAGATAAAACAGCTGGGTACATGTTATAGAGCCCTGAGGGACTTCAGTCAACTAAGTACATAGGGATTAAGTGGTTAATAAACAAAGTACATTATGGATACTTTGTAGTAGTTGTGTGCTAACAGCTACATGTAACCTTGGTGGGAGGTTAAAACGTTGTCAGAAAGGTTCAGCCAAAGGGGTTGGCATACGTATTACCAAAGCAATGTACTCCCTGTTTGGACACAATCAATCATGATGGACATTTCTGGAAGTCTCTGCTTGTGAAAGTTATGCGCGTCCATAGCATCTTGTCTGGGTCTGACATTTAATTATAAATGTTCACAATTGTGTTATTGTACATTATGAATAAAATGCCGTAAAATGGTAGTTACATTGTAGTTAATGCATGTAACATAGTACATGCACATAAATTATAACTCTATATATATACGTAGCTCTATGTTGTGATAGGAATCATTGCTAGCATTGATAGGAGTGTTTGTTCAGTAACAGGTCTGTCTCTCCAGCTCTTTGGTAAACAGACAATACAATTACAGGTGGGTTACATTTAATGTCCTCCAAATCGGGAGACAGAATCCTTTTTCCCCAAAGTTTTCTTTTTTCTTTCTTTTTTACTTTAACTACATTCCCAGCTTGGTGTGTTCTGCTAAGGGGGATCATTTAAGGGGTCAAAGTTCACATCCTGATCCCTGACTGTTTTGCTGTAATTGTCACTGTTCTGGTCTACAATACAAAACATTTCAGTTCCTTACCAGTACTAAATCTAGTCTCTATGACCCATTAAACAATTAAAATAAGTGTGTTTTGTTCTTCAAATAGATTTCATATTTTCCTTAAAGCAACACATGACCACTTATAGTAAAATATAAGTGAAAGATATAGTGAAATATTGCAATTATTACAACTTTGACAATTGGATACGTAGGAAGTGCAACCAAAAGGTCTGCCAGTGTCCAGCAATTATGAAGTACTATAATAGTGATTTTTGGCGGAGTGCTCTGTGCGCTTCAGGCAGGAAATAGTTAAACTTTTGGGAGTGGAGCGCCGCTCACCCAATGTCCCTTTCTTATGCCGAGGGTTGGAGAGACAACCATTGAACAGAGGTGTGCATAGGCGACGCAATAACAACTTGTCAGAAACTGGAGTTATTAACTGTAAAAAAATATTATTCTGATCATCTTTCACTGGTATATTTTTCACAATAACCGTTCCACATAAAAGTGTTTTTGTCATCTTCCCTACCCTCATTTGAACTGAATTTTGGGAACAGACAACAGAGCTCACAGAGAGTCACCAAAAAGACTACTAAAATGGATGTTACACGTTAATTACTTTAACTTCATTACTTACATTCTAAGGACATTACATTCTAATTGGAATAATCAAATTAAATAAGCTTTGCAGTGTGTGACGCAGTTGGTATACTTCGTTGATTGGGGTACCCAAGGATTCTGTACTCGTTCCCCTCCTTTTTTCCCTCTACACCAAATCACTTCAACTATTTTCGCCTATAATGACATGTCCAGAATAGGTACGCTAGGGTTCATGTGGTTAATCCTCTATAAATTACAGACAATTGCTTCTCTCCACTGGGTAAGCAGGGTTGTATTGTTCAATTAACAAGGTAAACTAATTGGACTTGGACATGCAATGAGTCTTCCTGCAAATAAGGTTCATAAGGAAGGAAAGATCGTCTGGTTAGTTGTGAAATCACTGCATAATAGTCTTGGAATGGGGAGGTTCCTGGTTCAATCCTCCTCCTGGCTGCATGTCGAAGGGTCCTTGAGCAAGGCACTGAACCCCTAACTTCTCCCGATGAGCGGGTTGGTGCCTTGCATGGTTTCCTCCACCGTCGGTGTGTGAATGTGTGTGAATGTGAAATACATTGTAAAGCGCTACAGAGAAAAGCTCTATGGCACATGGTATATGCCATGCGCCATTTATGAGAGCAAAAGAAGCATCACATCTTACCATTAGCACAGGGATCACTGCTACACCTGTCAATCTTCTTCTCGCAGTTGGAGCCAGTGTACCCGGGCGGGCATTGGCAGCTGTACCCGCCGGCGGAGCCCGGAACGCAGGTACCCCTGTTGAAGCAGGGCTCGTCGGCGCACCGCATGGCGCTGATCTCACAGTTCTTCCCGTAAAATCCTTGAGGGCACGTGCAAGAATAGTTGTTCTCCAGGTCCTGTGGAGGAGACAGGATGCACTGTTAAAATACAATGTCAACACAAAGACGGCATTGACGCTATAGTCCCTGAGCTCAAGATTCCTAACTTGAAAAAAACTTTGCGCAACTAACATGAAGGAACACAATTATCCTGTGATAAAACACGCACAAATAGTAAAGGAATATTGTAGGCTAGGCCCGAAACATCAGCGCCAAACTGCTGGGGTGCTCAACACGATTTGAAAAGTGTGCAAGACAATTCAAAATGATTAAAACAGAAAGCAGTTCCAGGCTCTAGAAGCATGCTAATGTCTAACTGTCATTTCGAAGCCTTCCTGGTAGGCAACACGATCGATGGAAGAAATCGTTCGTTACTCGTTGGCGAACGGCAGCTTTAGGTGAACGGGGATGGGAGCGGATGCTTTTCAGTGGACAGTTGTGCCTTGTTTTGTCTTGTCAAAGTCATGTGACCAGGCAGGCAGTGAGTGACATGGTGACATGAGTGCCGCACTTCCTGAAATGAGCTATAAAGTTTTGATAACTCATCTATGTGCCTTTGAGCCAGGCTGTGGGATCATTTTCAAACCTTTTTAGCTTTATCGTTGACACATGAATAAAACCTGGCATCCCTATATTTTTGGCAGATCCACACGCGTCTATTGAAAAGCTTTAACTATTTAAAGATTTAACTATTTGATTTTCTGTTTTTTTTTTTTACATAATGAGGTTTCCTCCTGACAGGGGGCGACGCGTCACACGCTGTGGGGTGTAAATGACTTACGTTGCAGCTGCCTCCATTCTTACACGGATTGCTGTCACACTCGTTGGTCTCGATGTCACAGTTGTTGCCGCTGTATCCCGGGCGGCACGTGCACGTGTAGCTGCCCTGCCCTGTGTTGGTGCACGTGGCGTCGTTGCGGCACGGCCGGTGGTTGGTACAGTAGTTGAGGTCTGCGGAAAAAAACAATATATACATGATCAATAACTATGTCAGGTTTGGACCAAAAACATAGAAATTATTAGAGAAATTATTCCTTGAAATTACATTGTTATCATCAAAGTCTGTTTCAATTGGGACTCTGTGCAATGGCGCCTCCAGTGATGTCATACCACAAGGTTCCGATCTGGATCCTCATGTCATTCTTTCTTAACATACTTGCTTTTAGAAGCAGCTGATCGGAGTGATTTTTCTGTCCGACCGGAGCACTTTCGAAAGTTCAGAATAGTTTAGCTTTTTGAGAAATGCACTTGGGTTGAACACAAAGTTGAAACATTACGGCTACAAGTACAAAATTGGTATGCACATGTATCCATGTCCAGACTTACAAAAGAAGCTTCTTGGAGCCATGACCTAAAACCAACAGGAAGTCAGCCACAGATGCAGAGCTGTGACACCCCTGTGACAAAGGTGTGAGGGCCCAGTCATCACTGCATACAGCTTTATGGTTACAAATGGTTTTGTTAAGCTGATAAGAACCTAAAGAACTTGAGCAGCTGTTTACAATTCATTTAATCCCATAGTGCAACGCATCCTAGAATTTCTGAACGGATTAAAACAAATGTTGACTATGGGATGGAATCAAATGAAAATGGTACTGATGTCAAACCAAGTGGCTAAAATGTTTTTTATCAGACCAGAAATATGATGTAGAATTAAGTCACAAGGACAAAGGAAGACAGGGCAAAGTATGGGTGAGTGTGTCATTTCATGGCTTCTAACTTTCCCAGAGACCACTAATAGACGACCGGCACAAGCCTGGTGTCACACCTACGTGACAAGTGTGTCCTTCACATGGACCAGGGCTCATTTAGGATGTCACAGGTGAGATAAGTGTGCTCTTTCAAGGGTACAAGGGTGTGTGTGTGGGGGCTACTTTCAAGTACTCCAGTTTCCCAGGCTCACAGCTCTGAACGCATGACAAAAGCCACGTTTTAACACACGTTTTTTCCCCCCAATTCCCCCTTTTTCAAATCTATTCTCATTGTGTTGGGATTCACCATGAACAATGTAATACAAATGAAAATTCTCCTTGCATTCGAAACATCACAGGGTGAGGAATTGATCGGCCCTTTCATTAATTAATTTCACAAATTAATCGAATGATGAATTTAACTGAACTGCTTTTTTTTCTCCAATCACATTTAAAAGATATTTTGAGGAATTATGTGGAATCCACACAAAATAGGTCTGATGAAATAATGCTGTTTAATGGAACACATATCCTTCAATGGAAGTGAAAACCAAACAGACCAAATGTCTGTTTTGGCTTCTCTACTCTAATCTGATCCATGCATGGAAATGTGTCTGTTTGACAGTCAAATGTCTGTTTCACACTTTAAAACGAAGCAAGTTGATTTTAAATGCAGTGTGAAACGACAGAGAAGGTGTTTCTAGTCATGTAATGCTAAACTTAAGACTAAACGACTGTCCTGTCTCACTTCCTGAGCACTAGAGTATGTTAATCCCCTCCAGAAACACTTCTAGATTATTGCATGAGTTACAATTATATACAATATTTTAAACATTCATAATATTTATGACTTAATTCACATTTTCAGTTAATTAGTGCTAAACGGGTAGAGTTTAGTTTAAACAGTTAAAGGACCACTTCACCCATTTTCAGCCTTATCTTCATATAATGTGTCCTCACTTATGCTCATTATAAGATTATTATACATTATCGTCTGTCGACGCACTCTGTGTCTCATTGGTGGACTGTTCAGAAACCTGCCTACCAATGACATCATTAATGGGGATTCCAAGCTAATAGAAACTACAGCATCTCTATTGAAAGTTAGCATTCTGAAATAGAAGCCTTTGCTATTGAAATAATACATTAAAATAAATATTGAACTTTCGTGTCAAAAGACCAAACCTGCCTACTGATGATGTCACTGGTAGGCAGGTTTCTGAACTGTCCACAGCCCTCCTCTGAGACACAGACACAGTAGACAGACATGGTGGCATCTTATAGTGAGCATTAGTGAAGACCAATTTTATGAAGATGCAGTTGAAAATGTGAAAAAAGTGCTGCTTTAGCTGTTTAAACAAAAAACTAATATTTATGTGCGTGTGACTAACTAACAGAACATGTAAATTAACTCATATAAATAATATGAATTATTAAAATATTGTAGAATGTTCTGTTATTCCCTCAGCAATTCTAAGACTGGATTTAACACATTCATTAGTTCTACAAGCATTTCATTCTGAGGAGGGGAAAATAAACAAAGGGCTTTGCTCTGAACTCATAGCTGATAAAGAGACATATAGAAAACCACATTAACAGTGGAAAGCATTCCCATACAAATACAGATGAACGTTTACCTTAATAATTATTTCATGTCTGTCTGTAATGACACGGTGAGAATAAAAATCACAGCATTTGCCTCTGAGATGTGTGTGTGTGAGTATGAAGTAAGGGAAAGTAAAAGTTCCTTGAAATTGTATACTCAAGTACTGTTCAATGGTAGCCAAGTAAAGTAAAAGCTCCTTGGGATGGTACGTTTTAAGTGCAGTACTTGAGTAAATGTACTCGGTTACTTGACTGACCTTGGTCGCAGAAGAGTCCTCCCCAGCCCTCCTTGCAGTTGCACTGCCAGGGCTGTGTGCAGGTTCCATGCAGACAGCCGGGGTGCTGGAGACACTCGGTGCAGGACGGACCCTGCCAGCCCGCGCGGCACACACACTCCCCCGGGACCTCGCAGTCGCCATGGGGGCCCGAGCACCCTGCCGCACAGATGGCTGAGGAGAGGGAGAGGGAGGGGGCGAGGGATGGATGGAGGGAAAGAGGAAGAAAGAGAGGTGATGGGAGGGAAAGGTATAGACGAGAAGAAGTGAAAGGAAAGAGATGGAGAGAGAGAGAGCGAGAGAGAGAGAGAAGGGGAGAGATGTAAGTATTGGATGATGGAGTGACTGTGTGTGTGTGTGTGTGTGTGTGTGCGCGTGTGTGTGCGTGTGTGTGTGTGTGTGTGTGCGCGCGTGCGTATCCTTGTTCTTCATTCGCATCACAAAACAAACTCGCCTCCCATTCCCCTCTCTGCCCCAGCCTGGCCTCTCTCTCTCTCTCTCTCTCTCTCGCTCTCTCTCTCTCTCTCTCTCTCTCTCTCTCTCTCTCTCTCTCTCTCTCCCTCCCTCACACACACACACACACACGCACACACACACCTCCCCGAGAAGTATTTGTTAAGTGCTCAATGAAGCAGCTGGTCTTCACAACAAAAGCAACACATGCCATGTCTTTTCACGCAAGGCAGCGCACATTAAGTTCCAGCGCGTGTCCCTGTTCAAGCGGACGGCCGGGGCCCCCCGCCTGGGGGCCCTTTTTTTTTGGGGGGGGGGGGGTTCCAAACAAAAGGAACAGACCTCAGCCAACTCCTTCCACTCACACACTGCACTGGATGGTGTTGACAACTGCTTGACTTAACAATTTCAAGGTTGCGCCAGACCCCTTATTCCCCCCCCACCCCCCAAACCACGCATGGGGAAGGGGGTTAAGATGTCGTTATAGGCGGAAATCTTTCAAATAAATACATTTAACAACAACAAAAAAAACATAATAATAAATCTATCCCCCAAAAAATCCAAATAGACAGAAAAAATGACCTTTAAAGCTCACACCTTGGCTCGTATATCGCCTGTTTTCACATTAAACATGAACACGGCCACTAAATGGCTTGTGTGATGAATTTCCACAATGTACGGTCAGTCTATTTCACCCAGATCGAGACAGCAGTATATCATATAAACGCTCAGAAGTATGATGGGGTATATAAGCAGTAATATTGAATAATAAATCTTACGATCGGAGCAGTATTCTCCCGTCCATCCGGCCAGACAGAGGCGTTTCCCGGCCGGGTCGCAGGCGTAGTGGCCGAAGGTGTCGTCCCGCGGCCGGCAGTAGGTGGAGCAGGCCTCGCCGTGGTAGAACTCGTCGCAGCGCACGCGGTAGGAGAACCGCAGCTCGCTCTGGTCGCCCGCGTGGACGTCCTGGGACCAGTCCTCGTCCACGTCTAGCCTGCGCCGCATGGCCAGCCTGCTGATCAGGTTGTTCTGGTTGTCTGCACAACAAACACAGCAAAGTGAGTTTAAAAAAAAAATAAGACCTGAGGCTGATTCTACAAATGCCTTTCTAAATCAGTAGTTCTCCTCACTTTTCAAGATTTTTCAAAAATAACAGATGTGCAAGCTTATACATCTGCTATTTTTTGAATAGCCCCACACTAAAATCTAAAAGGACACATATGCTTTCATGGTATTTTTTCACGGTTGCCCCCTGGTGGTGAAGGTATGTATGAGTGAGTGTTCCTACCTGTGGACAAGTCGTCAGATGACTCTGCATTCCAGGCTTCCATGATCAAAGAAAAGGTCCCCTGCAATTTGATATGAGCCATTAATAAACCATACACCATTCATTCCACTCTGCATAATTCATATAAACGCTATGATGATGATCATATGAATGATTTAACGTGGGCATTTTTGGAAAACCATGGTGGAAAATAGCAGGTGGTCAGCCAGACAATTTAACAGAGTGAAAACAGAAAAGGTACTAGGAAAGGGCCTTGCTGGTCATCAAATTATTGGTTTAGGAATGTGACAAAAACTAAAATATCTATGAATTCAAGTCTCCATGGGGTGACTAATCGATATAGAAAAATAATATTTTTGGGGGGTGAACTATCCCTTTAAGTACAATTTTGAGGTACTTTTACTTTACTGGAGTATTTCAAATTTTCAGTACTTTTACTTCTACTCCAGTACATCTCAGAGGCAGATATTATACATTATACAATTATTTGAAAACTTTAGTTAGTTACTTTGTAGATTTAGATTATTATTATTATAAAACATAGGCCTACATTAACCACTTCAGCCCTATTTAAACTTTGGCTATTTTCAAAAGATTTTTTATACATTTTAGACACATGATATCTTGTGAAACATTCTGAAAAAAGGGAGTTGGCTACTTTTCCAACCACTGATTGTGTGTGTTTTTTTGTGTTGTGTTGTGTTGTGTTGTTTTGTTGTCGTACCGGCCACTTGAAGTGAAAGGGCACGCGGATGGGCGCGCTCTCCGAGATGGAGACGCTGTCCGCGCTGAAGATCTGCGTGAGCGCCGTGCCGTAGGTGCACGGAGGCTCCGGGTCGATCACCTCCTGGCTGTGCTTCAGACACACCCTGAAGAAGATCTGACAGTCCCGGGACAGCGCGCTGTGTCTGCACACACTGCGGGCACTGCTGAACGAGTGGATCTTTAACTCAAACACCCCCGATCCCTGGATCTAGTGATGTGAGAGAGAGAGAGAGAGAGAGAGAGAGAGAGAGAGAGAGAGAGAGAGAGAGAGAGAGAGAGAGAGAGAGAGAGAGAGAGAGATAGAGAGAGAGAGAGAGAGAGAGAGAGAGAGAGAGATGATTGATTAATTGGATATTTTGTTGACATGACAACGAGTTAAAAAACACCAAATGGGTGAGACACACAAAAAAAGTAATCACCAAACATTTTGAGAGCGCCAGTTTCATATTCCATATATTTTTTTCATAAAGACACGCACGCGCGCACGCACGCCCCCCACACACACACACACACACACTCAGGTCTGTACATGATTTGTGTGCATGGGTTTCTCATCTTAAAAAAGCTACGTGCTTAACTGAGTCTTCCAGTTTAGTAGACCTTGTATTGTGAATTTGTACTTCCATGTAGCCTACTGTGATTCTCATGTCTTACTAAATAAAAGTACATCAATCAATCAATAACACTTTACTCACCAGTTGCGTTGATATCAAAAGTAAAAGACACGACAGTATGAAACCGCCATGTCGTTAACGGGACGTCCCGCGCACAGACAGCAGAGACCCGCTGCACTGTCTCTGACGAGAATAAATCCAACGGTTTCTCCCAAAGAGAAAGAAAAAGAAGAATGCACGTTGCAAAGAAAACAAAAATAATCCGTGATGGAAAAATATAAAAGAAGAAAATAGCTATAGGCCTATATAAGAAGTAAAAAACAAGTCACAAATATGTTGGCTGCTTAGTGCTTGTAAGAATAGATAAAAGTGGATCAAGATCAGAGAATGGAATCCACGCGTGGCCGCTTGGCAGAGAGCTTTTCTTTTTTTTGTCCTTGTGTGTGTGTGGACTGTGGCCCGTACTGCTCTAACCTGAGGGGGAGTGTGTGTGTGAGGCTTTTTATAAGATCCCTCCCCCACAGGGAGGTGCATGAGAGGAGGAGGTGCGTCTATTGCCCCACAGAGCTCCTCAATTACGGTTGAAAAAGTACTCCATTTTTTTTACTTAAGTAAAAGTATCAATATTGCAACGTAGAAATACTGCAGTTACCAAGTAAAAGTCCGAAATTCTAAATTTACTTGAGTAAAAGTATAAAAGTATTGGTATCAAGTACCAAAAGTACTCAAATGGCCGAAATGGCTGAAGTGGGTAATGTTTTGTAATAATAATCGAAATCTACAAAGTAACCATAACCAGTAACTAAAGTTTTCAAATAAATAGTGGAGTAAAAGTACTACAATATTTGCCTCTGACATATGTAGGTAAAAGTAATTGGAAATACTTCAGTAGTAAAAACAATACCTCAAAATTGTACTTAAGTACAGTAGCCTACTTGAGTAAATGTAGGGTTTGGGGCGGGGGGGGTCCCCCCCGCAGGCTTTGATTTGCTCTCGCCGCCGGGAGCAATTCCACACGGGGGGCAATAGAACAAAATGCAGGCGTTAATGGCCCTGGTGACACGAGCTGTCGCCTATCGGGGTGACACCAACAAACGGGGGACACATGCATGGCGTGAGGCCCAGACTGCTGCTTCCCTCCAGAAGCAAAACTAAAACCGTGACAATTCCCATCGATACCATAAACAAAATTATAACTATAGCCTATGCCATTGTTTTTTTGATCATGCGTGTGTGATATTTATTGTTTTAATCATGATCAAGACTCTTGGAAGAGTAGGCTTGGCTATAAAAGATGCCCCCCCCCCCCCCAAATAAAAGCTCAAACTCATGTAGGCTATGTATGTATGTATGTATGTATGTATGTATGTATGTATGTATGTATGTATGTATGTATGTATGTATTTGATGTTTAGGTTATCATATCATCTGCTATACTGTAGGCCTACCTTTCACTTTCATTCTGACGGCTGAATCGATCCCCACGTGGATCAATGAGGATCTCATCTCCTCCTCTATGGATCAGCTGCTATACTGTAGGCTTATGGAGAAACATCTCATTATGCAAAGATAAAGTCTATATTATGCTAAATCCATCCAGTGGTTCCAGTGTGTGTGTGTGTGTGTGTGTGTGTGTGTGTGTGTGTGTGTGTGTGTGTGTGTGTGTGTGTGTGTGTGTGTGTGTGTGTGTGTGTGTGTGTGTGTGTGTGTGTGTGTGTGTGTGTGTCGGGGGGTCCTTCAAATGGGGGTCCGGGGGAAACATAGCCTACATGATCAATTTGAAGGGGTCCTTGACACATGAAAATGTTTGATGACCAGTGTGTTACATTTTGGGCAAAAATAAACCAGCTCCTTAATAAACTAACACACAAATGAATGAACGAACGAATGAACAAATGAATGGATGAATTCATTCATTCGTAAAGTGCGATAAGGAAGGTGGATTTATGGTTATTTCTCGTTGGCGTAAACAACCCGGCTTTATGATTTATGATCAGAGTATTCATAATAAGCATGCCGCCATAAAAGACACTTCGGGCCGACCTGCTCGTCAGGTCTTGAGCAACATTGTGATGTTTTTCACTTAAGTAAAAGTAACAATACCCTATTTTAGAAATAGTCTGTTACCAAGTACAAGTTCGGTATTCAAACTTTATTTGGTTAAAAGTACAAAAGTATTGACATCAACATGTACTTACAGTACCAAAAGTAAAAGTACTCAGTATGCAAAAGGTCTCTCCTTTTCATTTCACAAAGTTTCAAATGTATAAAAAAATCATTTGAATCATCTGCTATTTTAAAATGTCTACATCTCTCTGTTGTGTTCTGAAGTGGCTTTGTAATAATAATCAAAATCTACAAAGTAACTAGTTTTCAAATAATTATAGTGGAAAAATATACAATATTTGCCTTTGAGATGTATGGAGTAGTAAAATTATTTTAAACTGGAAGTGGGCCCATTCCAGTAAAATCAAAAATACCTCAAAATTGTACTTGAGTACATGTACTTGTTACTTTCCACCACTGCACCTCACTGCCAAGCAGAGAGACCCTTTCTTTTCTTCTCTTCTCTATTCATTTCTCCTCCTGTCCTTCTTTCTTTCTTTCTGTTTCTTTTGTGCGGTGTCGCGTGCCACAGCC